>NC_063061.1:26093897-26408897 GCF_018812025.1 Megalobrama amblycephala | reverse complement strand
TCCTGACCATTTTAAAGTTTGGGGAAAACCATTTAAAACTTAAATGACAGCAGTTGAGTCACTTTATTTTATTTGACAGTTTAACACAATCAATGACAAAGAGACAGAAAATACAATTCTTTAAGAGTGGGACAAAATAGACAAAAGCATTACAACCTTTAAAAACAACATTACTTTCCTAAGTCTTATGTCATCATAAATACAAGTGGTCCAATGGCTCAAGTTTTCAAAATCTATCTTACATCAGACTACTGCCTCTTTTCCTTTGGGTTCTCTGAAATCTGAAAAAGAAAGCATGATGTTAATTAAGAACAAGTCAATTCAGTTGTCATACATAGTTACATCCAAGAATGTTAACATGCCAAACACAACATGATTCACTTTTTATAAATTGCTAAACACAAAATATTCTAACTATATTTATAATACTGTTAAAATTATGTATATTTAATCTATTTATTAACAATTCAATAACATTATGGGAAGGTGTCCAATCTTTCCACCCAAGTTTATTTCCAGCCCTAATTAAAACACACCTGAAGCAGCTAATCAAGGTCAGGATCAATGAAAACTTCCAGGCAGGTGTGTTGGACTAAACTCCTCATGAAGAGGAATAAACACCTGGTTTACACCTGGTCACTTCATGCATTTTCTCTGATCGGATAGCTATCCGATTGTGAAAAGAAAAGGTCTAAATGCTCCCTGAAAGGCATTTGAGAAGGATTTAAATCCGATTGCTCAAACCACTTCAGGAGGTGGTCTGGGATAGCCTGGGTGCCAGCCCGAACCCCGCCCACAACATTTTTTGGACGGGAAGTTCGGTCTGGACTCGATCCATTGTGGAGTAATTATGCTCGGCTCCCAGAAGGCCGAGCCAATCAAATTGCCAGGGCGGGCTTTAATCGATGATGGACAGGCTATCTGCGGTTACGTAACCACCCACGTCATCAAAGAGCGCTTGGGTTGAATTGGTTTTCACCAACGATGACTGCAGCTGGAGAAGTAAGATGTTTAGATTCCGCTATCACGTCTGTAATAAAAGAAATCGACAGCGCATTAATTTTAAAAGACGAACAAAGAACCGCAATCAAGGCATTTGTCGATGGGAAAGATGTGTTTGCCGTCCTTCCAACGGGATTCGGCAAAAGTTTAAGTACAAGTTCAACATACGTCACTTACTGCGTTGCTCTGATGTCTATCCAATTGAGTGCAGAGTTTGTTTTTTTTACTGGTTCGGTTAAGACACGCCCCATAATTCAAGTGCAATGGAGCAGTATCAGACTCACATTCTGCCTAGAATATGAGTATGACGAAGTCAGGCTAGGTCTGGGATGCATTTCAGATGAAACTGGACAAGTCTAAATGCACCTGGTTGTTGAAACCACATATGTAAATTTTCTCCTCCCAAAAATACTAAAAAATAAATGTGCAAGAGCGCGTTATAGGCTAAATAACATGTTATAGCCAGATAGAACAGCACTACTGCGTTGCTGCAGAAGTCAACATGCAAACTTCCACAAATGAAACAAAAAAGTAAGTCGTAGACGCTCAACACACAATTATCTTCATTAGAAGTAATGAGACTAAGGCCCAGTTTCACAGACAGTGCTTAGCCTAAACCAGGATTAGACCTTACTTCAGTTAAGATTTTAAGTAGCTTTATAAACATACACTAGAAAAATCATTACTGGTGTGCATCTTGAGACAAAACAATGGCACTGACATATTTTAAGATATGTCAGTACAAGTTGCTTTCAGTTAAAACAGCTCAAACATGCATTTTAGTCTAGGACTAGTTTCAGTGGGAACAGGCTAAAGTGAATGGAGATCAGTTATATTCCTCAAATTTAATACAGATTCAGGAATATGAATGATTACCTGATTAATTTATGGCGTTATTTTACTGTCAATTGTCGAGAGCACATTATTGTGACGCGAGAGCTTATCAATGTAATGTGCGAGCGCAAATCTGTCCGCTCGCGCGCGGATTTCCTCTGCTCTCGCGCAAATCTGTCCGCTCGCGCGCGGATTTCCTTTGCTCTCGCGCAAATCTGGACGCGCGCGCTCAAATATACAGTGCTCTCTTATGAACTGCCTCTCCTCTCGCTCAGATATTGCGTGTGCACGCTCAAACTGTTTCCTGCGTGCTCAAACGTGTCCTGCGCGCTCAAACTGCACATGTGCGCTCACGAATCTCTCCGTGCTCTTGCAGAAATTAATTTGGCTTTTGGATTAAACGCTGTCAAAAGTTATAAACCAATCAGAAGAGACGACTGATCCATGAAAATGCTACATGGAATCTTATTGGCTGAGAGTGAACTGCGCCTGGAATTCTTTCGACAAAGATATGTATTTTATTTATTCACAATTTAATAATATTTATAAAATGTAACCTAGTCTAACTGCATCACATTACAGGTCAAACCCCTATTTATCTAAACAAACAAACAAAAAATGTTTCTTAAAGTTATTGTGGTCATACGTTTTGTGTTGAAATTAAAAAAAAAAAAAAAAAAAGGTAACATTTTACAATAAGGTTTTTATTTGTTAACATTAGTTAATGTATTATCTAACATGAACTAACAATGTGCAATACATTACTGTAATTATTAATCTTTGTTAACGTTAAAAATACAGCTGTTTGTTGGTTGTTTACTTCACAGTGCATTTAATAATGTTAACAAATACAACATTTGATTTTAATAACGTATTAGTAAATGTTGAAATTAACATTAACAAATATTAATAAATGCTGAAGAAGAGCAATTCATTATTAGTTAATGTTAACTAATGCAGTTAAATAATGTTAACGCAACCTTATTGTAAAGTATTACCAACAAATATCTTCTGATTTAAGACCGAACAAGATCAGGGTCAAATCGTCATTCCCTTAATACTTAATGTGGAGATCACATATACCACTATAGTCAATTTCTTTTGAGGTCTGGAATTAATGATTCTGATACATCAAATACATTCTGATACATCAAATACATTTTAACAGTCACTGGTCACCACCTACTGGCAGAACAGTGTAACAACATTAGTTTCAACATTCATTTAGCTACTTATTTTAATTGCTGAAATCAGTGTATATTCAGACTATAAATTGTTATTGCAATACTTGCATTATTATTTAATGTTTGCAACACAGATGTAGCAATAGTATGTTGTTGAAAACACTTTGTGAAGCTGTTTAAAACATATAGCTTACATGACCACTGCTTTCAGCAGCAATGCAAAAGCAGGTTTAAATATTCTGGTATGATTGTAATTTCAAAAGGTTTAATAGACATAACCGAATCGTTGTCATTTAGGAATAAGATCGCGTTCTTTTGCTTAATCGTGCATACACAAGAGCTTAGGTATTTTTGTATGTCATGTTTTATACCAATTGACTATGGTGGTATGTGATCTCCACATTAAGTATTAAGGGAATGACGATTTGACCCTGATCTTGTTCGGTCTTAAATCAGAAGATGTTTGTTGGTAATACTTTACAATAAGGTTGCGTTAACATTATTTAACTGCATTAGTTAACATTAACTAATAATGAATTGCTCTTCTTCAGCATTTATTAATATTTGTTAATGTTAATTTCAACATTTACTAATACGTTATTAAAATCAAATGTTGTATTTGTTAACATTATTAAATGCACTGTGAAGTAAACAACCAACAAACAGCTGTATTTTTAACGTTAACAAAGATTAATAATTACAGTAATGTATTGCACATTGTTAGTTCATGTTAGATAATACATTAACTAATGTTAACAAATAAAAACCTTATTGTAAAATGTTACCTATTTTTTTTTTTTTTTTAATTTCAACACAAAACGTATGACCACAATAACTTTAAGAAACATTTTTTGTTTGTTTAGATAAATAGGGGTTTGACCTGTAATGTGATGCAGTTAGACTAGGTTACATTTGATAAATATTATTAAATTGTAAAGAAATAAAATATATATTTTTGTCGAAAGAATTCCAGGCGCAGTTCACTCTCAGCCAATAAGATTCCACGTAGCATTTTCATGGATCAGTCGTCTCTTCTGATTGGTTTATAACTTTTGACAGCATTTAATCCAAAAGCAAATTAATTTCTGCAAGAGCACGGAGAGATTCGTGAGCGCACATGTGCAGTTTGAGCGCGCAGGACACGTTTGAGCACGCAGGAAACAGTTTGAGCGTGCACACGCAATATCTGAGCGAGAGGAGAGGCAGTTCATAAGAGAGCACTGTATATTTGAGCGCGCGCGTCCAGATTTGCGCGAGAGCAAAGGAAATCCGCGCGCGAGCGGACAGATTTGCGCGAGAGCAGAGGAAATCCGCGCGCGAGCGGACAGATTTGCGCTCGCACATTACATTGATATGCTCTCGCGTCACAATAGTGTGCTCTCGACAATTGACAGTAAAATAACGCCATAATTAATCAGTAGTCAGAGAGCAGGAGTTAAGGCACAGGATAGCATCAAATCCCAGGTGATAATCCTATCGACTTATCGACTCAATGTGTAATCAATATCAGAATTATCAGGAGGGTGCTTCTCATTTTTTTAATTGTCCATCGTCATCTGCCTTCATCCCTATTCGAGGAAAGAAGGCAAGGTGTTCTGCAAGCATTGAGTAATAGATGCAATATGTGGGCTACGTGTGAAGTATGACATTCTTGCTCATGTTGTTAGAACTTTAATCATAACATTTTGAATAAATGTTACTAAAGCAAGATGTGCACACTTTTTAAGAATTTAGAGAAATGGATGGTTCATTCAAACACTTTAATAACTTTTTAAATAAATATATCTTAAATTCAGTAACAATAAATCAAATGCAAATAACAAGCACAAAAGAACATAGAAATAATAAGAAAGATGCACCATTGTTTGAAACCCAAAGAAGTCAGTTGATTCAACACACAAGACTTTTGTATAGGATGCACCTGTGTTTTCTCTCTTATAAGGAAGCATCAATTAGACAGAAAAGTAAGCATGCAGATCCAAAATGGGTGTTTACCAATCAGTGCGCATTTTCAAACTACAATTGGTGTTTTTCAATCATTTTTCAATAGATTTCATAAAATCATGAGGGCCCACTCCTAAACCATGCCCCCAGTAGATCAGAGCAAATCAGATAAAGCAATTGAAAATGTTCATCATGAACTGATATGGCCCACTGATTGAGAAACACAAACTAGTGTTTTTGCAGAGATACATACCTGCATGATCTTGTGGTCATCAACTACAAATCACTGTTAGTTCAATGTCACTGTCTCCACCCATGTGTACTGTCGACTTTCATCAAAATTTCAATGCTGATCCAACATACATTAAACATTAAAAACTCAACATTGTATCAATGTCACCATGCTATCTGGGTACTGTCAAAGTTCCTCAATTCCTACCTTCCCAAAATTTGTATGAGGTTGCAGGGGTACCAGCAGACGCTCCTTAGAGCATGGAAGAATGTGATGTGGAGGGCTGCAGCTGATGTGCTTCAACCCGTCACCTCTTCGCTTAGGTTTGCTGCTCTCTGGGAATTAAATTAAATTATTGTGAAGCCACCATAGCTGTACTGCATAGAGACTCACAATATGGATGTGTCTTTGTAATAGATTTTAAATCAAATATTATCTCAACACAGACAACACATGCATTTATATGCACTGTACTTTATATGCTCTTTTTTTTTTACGTTTTTTAAATTTGAATAAAATGAAAACTAAAAGACTTTCAAATCACATGAGCCAATATTTTATTCACAATAGAATATAGATAACATAAATGTTTAAACTGAGAAATTTTACAATTTTATGCACAAAATGAGCTCATTTCAAATTTGATGCCTGCTACAGGTCTAAAAAAAGTTGGCACGGGGACAAAAAAAATGGCTGAAAAAGCAAGAAATTTTGAAAAGATTTAGCTGGGAGAACATCTAGCAACTAATTAAGTTAATTGATATTTTATATTAGCTATAAAAGGGACGTCTCAGAGAGGCAGAGTCTCTCAGAAGTAAAGATGGGCAGAGGCTCTCCAATCTGTGAAAGAGTGCATAAAAATATTGTAGAATAATTTAAAAACAACGTTCCTCGATGTCAAATTGCAAAGGCTTTGCAAATCTCATCATCTACAGAGCATAACATCATCAAAAGATTCAGAGAAACTGTGCGTAAGGGACAAGGCCGAAGACCTTTATTGGATGCCCGAGGTCTTTGGGCCCTCAGACAATACTGCATCACTAATTGGCATGATTGTGTCAATGACATTACTCAATGGGCCCAGGAATACTACACTGTTGGTAAACACAATCCGCCGTGCCATCTGCAGAGGTTAACTAAAGCTCTATCATGCAAAAAGGAAGCCATATGTGAACATGGTCCAGAAGCGCTGTTGTGTCCTGTGGGCCATGGTTCATATAGAATGGACTGTTTCAAAGTGGAAAAGTGTTCTATGGTCAGATGAGTCCAAATTTGACATTCTTGTTGGAAATCACAGATGCCACGTCCTCTCATCAATGTTCAGTTCAAAAGCCAGCATCTCTGATGGTATAGGGGAGCATAAGTGCATACGGTATGGGTAGCTTGCATGTTTTGGAAGGCACTATGAATGCTGAAAGGTATATAAAGGTTTTAGAGCATCACTATATGAAAAATACGTCAAAGACGACTATGTACTCTTCAGCAGCTGGAAACCTATATCAGGCAAGAATGAGACCAAATTCCAACACCAAAACTCCAGAAACCCATAACCTCGATGCCCAGATGTCTTCAAACTGTTTTGAAAAGAAGAGGAGATGCTACACCATGGTAAACATGCCCCCGTCCCAAATATTTTGAGCAGGTATCAAATTTGAAATGAGCTCATTTTGTGCATAAAATTGTAAAATTTCTCAGTTTAAACATTTGTTATCTATGTTCTATTGTGAATAAAATATTGGCTCATGTGATTTGAAAGTCTTTTAGTTATTATTTTAATCAAATTTAAAAAACGTCCCAACTTTTCCAGTATTCGGGTTGTATTATTTATAGGTCTCATGAGGTCTACTATATAAGTTTATCTCATCTTAACTTCTAAGCCTGATATCTTACCAAATTAATTTTTTCCTAAGACTGGTATCTTACCTTCCATATGATCTTCTGTGACATAGCTGAGAAATGATGGTGAGCAGCCCTCCACTCCATTATAGCCATCAGTAAGGTCTAGACTCTTTAAAAGGTCTCTGATGTGGCGTAAATGGATACGCACTTCTCGAACAGTGTACGGCTCTTTGGCATAATTAAAAGGGGAGTGGGAAGACAGATTTAAGGCAGTTTGTTACTGGTATATACGTATGTCTAAGATGAAAGATTTCAACCAGTTTACTATTAGGTGAAGTTTTCAGTGAAAGCTTAATTGATCAGCTATGATGATGTGATTTAGTCCAGTAAATTTTAGGGGCTTACCCTCCACAACCCTCAGAACGGAGCCCTCCTGAAGATCTGGTATGGATCTAAGGTGGGTAAAGTTGTCAAGAGTGACTCCATTCAGCTGCAGGGAGAAGCAAGTACGCCGACAGGTCTCCTCCTGGTCCATCAACACTTGCTTAATTTCGTGCACCATTGCTAAAGGTGACACCTTGAGTTCAATATAGACAGACAGACAGACAGACATTAGATAGATAGATTGATTGATAGATTGATAGATTGATTGATTTTACCTGGAAGTCAGTGGGTTCTGTTCCAGGAGCCTGGATCTTCACCGTGAACCCTGCATCCTCAGCTGGGTCCATGTCAGGAACAGCAGGAAGCGCATGTTTTTCGCTGTCACCCTCAACCTGTTCTGTCCTGCTGTCTGCTAGGGTTTCTAGCACATGGCCACTGGTCATGGTATCAGGGCTGGGTACTTGTATTTTGGAAAACAGAAGAATATAAATCACAAGTGAATAACCAACAAGATACAAAAGAGTTAGGAATGGTTTGGAATGTACATTGTTACATTCACAATTTTTTATCGGCACTCCAACACAAATACCTGACAGAATTAGGGGCTGCACTGCTGTTAATTATTTTTTATTTATAACTATTATTATTATTATTAATCATTTACTTTTAATTATTATTTGAATTCAGGCATCACAACATTATGGTGTACAGTATGAAAAATCGATATTCATTTTGAGATTTGCTAAAGATTACATTATTATTTAATTATTAGTGTTGGATTCAATTTTACTGAGCATTAGATGGTGAGATTGTCAAAAGTGGGGAATATGAGCATGTACAATTAAATATCCACTATATGATACCAATAATAAAGAAAAAATCAATGTGGTACCAGTATATTGTGCATCCCTAGACAGAATACACACCTGTAAAGTTCGGAGTGGCCAGGAACAGTTTATCAATCACAAAAAGCGTGAAGCGTTCAGTCTGATCTTCTTTTTGTTCTACCTGTGTCACAGCGAGGGTTGTCTGCTCAGAGTCCCGCAGTGATAACCCTGTGCTCTGCTTTAGTGCTTCCAGGTCCCACTGCATCTGTTCTACTTCTGTCTTTTTCCATATCAAATCCTTGTCCATCTGTGACAGGCTTTGCTCCATCTCCCCTATCTCATGCTCCACCAGCCCAAAGCTAATCTCTGTAATGTCTGGTTGCTCTACATGAGATATTTTCTTCTCCATACAAAGAAGAAGCTCTGCAGTTGTAGTAGCTTTCTCATCAGCATGCTGTCTTGTTATAATATCCATCTCTAGTGTCTCAGAAGTCTGTGGATGTTGCTCTGAGTCTGGTTTTTCCAGTGCATCTGGGTCTTCAAAGTCATCTAGTTGTGCTATGAGTTCCAAAGTTTGTGCTTCCCTTTGCATCTTTAGAAGTAAAGGATCTGCAGTAGGAATGCCATATGCAGGTTGCATCTTCATTGCATCCAGATGTGTTTGTGCTGCACTGTTTGGACAATGTTCATTCAGTAGTTTCTCATCCTGATTCTCTTCTGTGTTTATCACAATTACTCCAAATTGCTCCTTAGGTTTCTCGTGTTCGATGTACTGCTCTGTCTGAGTCCAACCATCTTCTCTCTGACTGATGTCAATGTCACTTTGTGAGGCATCTAGAGAAGATGCCGCAAGCACAGGAATGCTAACTGGACCAGAAACTGAAGTTTGACTATCTGCAAATAGTCCAGTCCCACGACCGAGGAGAGATTTACAAGTGTCTGCTCCATGTCCATGAGTGCATATTCGATTCTGAGCAGCAGGTATTTTGTATAGGGATGACAGAAGGGGCCATTCATCCTCTATGGAGCATAATTGATTTGTGCCTGCAATGTTTGTGCTTGGCGGCCCCAACAGCTCTCTATTCCTCTCCCTTCCATTTCGCGGATTGCTTTTATCAACTCCATCATCGCTTCTGGCATCTTGTGATTGCCCACTTGTTGAGAACAAGAGCTCCAAAGGCTGAATTGAGTCCCCTCTAACCCGAAGGTTGCTGCTAAGCACGATGTCCGGGAACAGGAGATGATCTTGGTCCAGAACAGGAGAGGCCAGCAGGTCAGTTGAAGACCTTGAAGGAGACAGACTTTCTATATCATTACTTTCCAGGGATAGCAGCAGGAGAGACTGCTCCTCAGTCTGGCGCCCGACTCCCTTGGTGTTAATAATCTCTGACATCTTGCGGCAACAATAAAATATGTTCCCCATGTTGTCTATTTGATTAACAAAAAGCAAAAGAACTGTAATATTGGACTCCAACAAACAAGGCCCACTGTGAGACAGCTAATAAGATTTTAAAAATGACCTTGGCAGCTAGAAAAACATTGCTTTGTTGGTAAATCTATAAGACAAGCCTGACAGACAGTTGACAGACTTAATTACCAAGTCTGGCACCTGGCCAGTGCATCTCTGCAATAGCTGAAACATGTTCTGATCTATAGACAGTAAAGACAGACAGTAAAGACATTCTATTTTTTCCATGCCAGAAATTATGGATCATTAGGATGATTTATACATAGATTAACTATAGATTGACTAGATGATTGTATCTGCTATATATTTATGTATGTAACAGTAGAAGACCAGAAACATTGCATAGATTAAAATAAAATTGTTTCCCCACCAATTTTTCGAAAAATCTGTAACTAATGCATTAAGAAGTCATATTAAACATGCAGACATATCCTCACAGGTTCTATTCCTTCATAAATGTGCCTGTTGTCCATGTCTCATAAATCTCTATTGAACCACAGGAAAGCAGCACAGCTTGCTCCAAGCAGAGGTGTCCCTCCCTCAAACAAAACGCAACACAAATGTATAGTGTCTTTTCTCTGTCCTTCATTCTGTGTCTCATGAACCCCTTCATCCCCCCCCCCCCACACACACACATTCATTCTCGGGGGGAGGAGTCTCGATGGAGTTCCCTGCATCCCATTCTTCTTCCAGATAAATCGCAACTCATTTCTTCATTTTCACTAAAGAAGAAAAAAGCACATGACATGACTTCTTGAATCCATGCCAATGCATAAATACCCTCAGAAGTCTTCTATATTCTCTGCATGCTTGTGAAGTGCGTTTCTCGGTCGGTCACCTCTCTGCTGTCCCCTTTGAATCAGCTGCTGGCTCGAGCGGTTGCTGCTATGACAGAGTGCTGCAGTACCTGCTTTGGAAAGCTACAATAGTCGGAGAAGTGGAAGGACTACAGATATTAAGAATACTAAACGAACAGAAGAAGTAAGCGTCAATATTGTTGTAAGCTTGTCGATCTTCTCCTTATCTATCTTCTGTGTGTCTTCTCCAGTGCAAGCATATTTGCGGTTATAATCTCACCTTTACTCGATGCGCATGCGCACTCGCTACTAAGTTTTGCTGAACTATTATTTTCGATGCGTATGCCGAATATGGTGTATTCAGGGCCTAACGCCCATATGGTATAAGTTTTACTTGTGCATTTCTTAAAAAAGATCTTAAACCATGCAGATACCCTACAATTTGGAGGAATCAAAATAAATACATTTAAATATATTTCACAGAACTAAGAATTATATTTTAAATTAATATATTTGAGGTCATACGCTTGCTAGGTGACACTGCTAATATTGTAGTATTTGTATTAAAAATATACAAAATGTTCTTTAATGTCTAAACAGAAAAACGCTTCCAAAATACTGATTATTGTGGATAGGGCTACTGATTATGCTTGACACAATGTGCCACAGGTTACTTGCCCTTAGTTTTGAAAATAGCTTAATTTTATGATCATTAGAATCGTCTTCACACAAATGTAAACCATTTTATTTGATTTTCTCTTTATTTGATAAAAATTATTACATTACATTATCACTCACTAGCCCTAATCCATAACTAATACTTCATTGGATTAAAATATAGATTCAATATATTACACTTAGAAAAAAAAAAAAAAAAAAAAAAAAAAAAAAAATATATATATATATATATATATATATATATATATATATATATATATATATATATATATATATATATATACACAAACAGTGCAGTCCAAAAGTTTGGAACCACTAAGATTTTTAATGTTTTTAAAAGAAGTTTCGTCTGCTCACCAAGGCTACAGTTATTTAATTAAAAATACAGTAAAAAACAGTAATATTGTGAAATATTATTACAATTTAAAATAACTGTGTACTATTTAAATATATTTGACAAAGTAATTTATTCCTGTGATGCAAAGCTGAATTTTCAGCATCGTTACTCCAGTCTTCAGTGTCACATGATTCTTCAGAAATCATTCTAATATGCTGATTTGCTGCTATAATACAGCACCAGAAAAACAAAATGACTGCTGCTGTATTTAACACATGTATGGTAATGTGATTATTTTGTCAACAGCATAAGATTCCTTGATATATATATATATATATATTTTTCAGTTTTGTAGCCTTTTTCTCCATCTTTCAGAAAACTTTATAAAACATAATCTAACATATATACACTAAACAAAATTATAAACGCAACACTTTAGTTTTTGCCACCATTTTTCATGAGCTGAACTCGAAGATCTAAGACTTTTTCTATGTACACAAAAGGCCTATTTCTCTCAAATATTGTTCACAAATCTGTCTAAGTCTGTGTTAGTGAGCACTTCTCCTTAGCCGAGATAATCCATCCACCTCACTGGTGTGGCATATCAAGATGCTGATTAGACAGCATGATTATTGCACAGGTGTGCCTTAGGCTGGCCACAGGCCACTCTATAATGTGCAGTTTTATCACACAGCACAATGCCACAGATGTTGCAAATTTTGAGGGAGCTTGCAATCGGCATGCTGACTGCAGGAATGTCCACCAGAGCTGTTGCCCGTGAATTGAATGTTCATTTCTCTACCACAAGCCATCTCCAAAGGGGTTTCAGAGAATTTGGCAGTACATCCAACCGGCCTCACAACCGCAGACCACGTGTAACCACACCTGCCCAGGACCTCCACGATCACCTCCAAGATCGTCTGAGACCAGCCACCCGGACAGCTGCTGCAACAATCGGTTTGCATAACCAAAGAATTTCTGCACAAACTGTCAGAAACCGTCTCAGGGAAGCTCATCTGCATGCTCGTCGTACTCATCGGGATCTCGACCTGACTGCAGTTCGTTGTCGTAACCGACTTGAGTGGGCAAATGCTCACATTCGATGGCGTCTGGCACTTTGGAGAGGTGTTCTCTTCACGGATGAATCCCGGTTTTCACTGTACAGGGCAGATGGCAGACAGCGTGTATGGCGTCGTTGTGGATTGAGTGGCCCATGGTGGCGGTGGGGTTATGGTATGGGATGGCATTTTGAATGCACAGGGATACCTTGATGAGATCCTGAGGCCCATTGTTGTGCCATTCGTTCACGACCATCATCTCATGTTGCATCATGATAATGCACGGCCCCATGTTGCAAGGATCTGTACACAATTCCTGGAAGCTGAAAACATCCCAGTTCTTGCATGGCCAGCATAATCACCAGACATGTCACCCGTTGAGCATGTTTGGGTTCTAGATCGGCGAATACGACAGCGTGTTCCAGTTCCTGCCAATATCCAGCAACTTTGCACAGCCATTGAAGAGGTGTGGACCAACATTCCACAGTCCACAATCAACAACCTGATCAACTCTATGCGAAGGAGATGTGTTGCACTGCGTGAGGCAAATGGTGGTCACACCAGATACTGACTGGTTTTCGGAGTAAAACTGCACATTTTAGAGTGGACTTTTATTGTGGCCAGCCTAAGGCACACCTGTGCAATAATCATGCTGTCTAATCAGCAACTTGATATGCAACACCTGTGAGGTGGATGGATTATCTCGGCAAAGGAGAAGTGCTCACTAACACAGATTTAGACAGATTTGTGAACACTACTTGAGAGAAATAGGCCTTTTGTGTACATTGAAAAAGACTTAGATCTTTGAGTTCAGCTCATGAAAAATGGGGGCAAAAACAAAAGTGTTGCATTTATAATTTTGTTCAGTGTATTTATAAATAGGACAGATTGAACAAAATAACACCAAAATGAAAATGTTTGTATTATTTAATAAATAAACCATGATTCACTTCATACATTTTCAATACATCATAAAGCTCTTTTCCTATAGACCTTATTCACAGCAGCGCCATCTTTTTATTAGGAATGAAAGCGAGGTTGTGAGGGATAGACCTACATCTCTTCAGTAGGTTGTGCTGTTATTTAATGTGTTTTTGGATTGTTATACTGACGAAACACTGCAAAAATATCTTTCCAAGAAATTTCAGTAGACAAAAAACTCCAGACAACATGAGCTGTGGAAAATTGTAAGGGATCTAGGAGCTTTATACAGCTTTTTACAGCAGATGCCATTGAAAACATGACAAGTCTATCCCTTACAGCCTCGCTTTCATACCTGTTATAGCGCTACTCTGAATAAGGTCTATAGCGACAGAGAAAACAAAAACACAAAAGCAATATAATACACCTGTTTACCTCATCTGCCCTCCCTGTTCTTTTAAATTGTCTAATGTGATCAGAATAATTCACTTCGTTGACACAAATGATTACTGCATGGAAAGTAAATACTTGTTTATAGAGTGTTCTTGATTCAACAATGAAGACTAATTTTCCAAAATCTTCATATCCAGCCTTGTTCCGGAAGTAAAAATCCCATTCATTTTCTCCATAGGGGAATGGATTTTGAATGATAACTTTTAAAGACTAACCTACTGTGATCTGCAAGTTTGTTAAATGATGGTATATGCTTCTGTTGAAGCCACCAGTCTGCAATTTCAACACATTTTTTTAATAATTGTATTCAACAGCAGAATTCTAGGTGAAAAACTACATTACCCATGATTCTGCAGAGAAATTGACTGATCAGAGAAGAACACATGCGGCACACCCACTCCCATGAAACCCCACAAATGATGTAGAGTCAGCTTCCCTACACTTTCAAACTACTTAAATATTAACGCAATTAACGCAGCATCTGTTTTTACCATCATAATTTGGCTAGCATTACATTATATGATCACACTTTTATTCACGCAAATGCTTTTAAACCATTCAAGCGCCACAAGACAAACGAGAACACGCTGTCTGTGAATGTCGTGTCTATACAATAACACACAGAATTATGCCAAAATGCTTGTTTTGTCGAGTATCCTCATAAGAGCAGTCATAAATGAGTTAAATAAAGTCTTAAATTAACTTAGAGTTTTGAAAAAATATGATGCGCATCATAACAGAGAAAACTGTAGCTTTAATAAGTATTAATCTATATTTAATTTATAATTTATGCAGTGAAGACTGTACAGTGTTTGTTAACTTTATTCAATTTCTGTATATTTCCTACCTGTTACGACAGGTAGGAAGGCCACAGGTATATATGACATTTATTATTATGTGTTTATTTTATTAGTTTTTTATTTGTTTAGTTAACAGGGACATTGTACATTAATAAAACATTTCTGTAAATGCACCAGAATTATCCAAAGGCTATTTTTCTTCTGTAGTCCCTGGACAGAATGTTACAAGTCACCCTAGAAGTAAATATGTGGTTAAACATTTAATCAAATACATAACACAATTCATAAAACCATTAGCCTGACTTCGTCATACTCATATTCTAGGCAGAATGTGAGTCTGATACTGCTCCATTGCACTTGAATTATGGGGCGTGTCTTAACCGAACCAGTAAAAAAAACAAACTCTGCACTCAATTGGATAGACATACAACCAATCAGAGCAACGCAGTAAGTGACGTATGTTGAACTTGTACTTAAACTTTTGCCGAATCCCGTTGGAAGGACGGCAAACACATCTTTCCCATCGACAAATGCCTTGATTGCGGTTCTTTGTTCGTCTTTTAAAATTAATGCGCTGTCGATTTCTTTTATTACAGACGTGATAGCGGAATCTAAACATCTTACTTCTCCAGCTGCAGTCATCGTTGGTGAAAACCAATTCAACCCAAGCGCTCTTTGATGACGTGGGTGGTTACGTAACCGCAGATAGCCTGTCCATCATCGATTAAAGCCCGCCCTGGCAATTTGATTGGCTCGGCCTTCTGGGAGCCGAGCATAATTAAGGTGCGTTCACGCGGCCTTGTAATTCCTGTAGTTACAAGATTCTAGCTTGTAAAAAGCGTTCACGTCCTCATAGAGATCGTAGTTACAGCTTGTAAACTGGGAGTTTTCTGAAAGCTCCCAGATGTACCACGTGGCCACTATACCACCTGACCGCTGTAGATAAATTTAGGCGCTGATAGTGGTGCCATGGAAACGCATAATTCCCAGTCCAAGGACCAAAAGGACGTGAACAGCTCCGAATATAACGTCACGTGTTGTCATTTCAAGATACCGGTAAATACAAGGTGACGTGAACGCAGCATTACTCCACAATGGATCGAGTCCAGACCGAACTTCCCGTCCAAAAAATGTTGTGGGCGGGGTTCGGGCTGGCACCCAGGCTATAAAACCATCTATCGATAAAACAAATATGAAGATTGTTTTAAGTTAACTTAAATTAAGTTATTTTTTACAGCCTAATAAATGTTGAAATTGATATCTTTCAGTTATACTGTAATATTGAATGTCTATAATTAATGTTTTAAAAAAAACAATTTCATAGAGACATCAGTAGCAGTATAAGTATCAGTGATACTGGCCTTCATTCATAAAAAGATGCCATTAAAAAAAAAAAAATTAAAATACTGTCTTTAAGTTGTTTCTACATTAATTTGGAGAGTAACTCTGAAATTATTACAACATAAAAATATGAAAAACTCTGATGTTTATGCGATTAATTACAGAAATATGCGATTAATTAGTTAACTTCTTTTAATCGATTGACAGCACTAATTTGTATGCATAATATGCTAAATTCTATATACAGGTATATAATTAAAGTCTTTAAATCAATAGTCTTATGTTTCTCCATCATGTAATTTTGATTATGTCATTTGTAGTGCTTCATGGGATTGTAGTTCTTTCCCTCATTAAAGCTGTGAAGTACAGTCATGTACCTTTGTCTTTTTGTCAGATTTGTTCAGACTTTTTTGCTTCAAATAAAAATTTGTAATGTTGTGATTCGCATTGTAACCGGTTGGTTTGGTTCATGGCTCATAACTCCAAAACAAAGACTTTTAAATAATCCCTATAGGAAAAATGAATTGGAAAAATACCTCTGGGGCAAAGGCTGCTGAAAAAAGGGACGGGCACTGTTGCACTCTATAACTCTGTTGTCTCTGGTCCAATGTCTTCTCTCAGTGGTCGGTCCCTGAATCTACCTATTCGGGCTTCTGACATTCTTGAAAGGCCACCTTCACTCCAGTGACTTCCAAGTGACCTGTGCAAGGGGAGGAGCCTATGTCTGAAAGGATAAAGGAAAAGGGCGGGGTCAGGCATAGAGCGGGGCTCCTCGGGCCCAAGCACCCTTTCGCGGGGCACGCATTCTCTCACTCTCTCCGATCTCCGCATCCTTCCTGAAGCTCGGCTTTGACGTGTGCTTTCTGCCGTCACTGGAGATGTCCACGGAGAATTTGCAGTCCATTCTGATTCCTATGAACAGGTAAAAGAATGAGACTGTTTCGTGTGTCAGATTATGAGTAGACCCAGCAATAGTGCCTCCTACCTGCACGGCACCTCCTTCATCATCTTCTTCTTCGTCATCTTCCTCATAGTCTTCTGTCTGGTGATACAATCGAAAGTGTGCTGAATGGAGTTGGAAAGAGAGTTGAGCGGCCACATCGGTCTGCTTGCGGAGGTCACGACTCAGCGTCGTGATCTTATGACTGCGCCGTTTAAGCTCATCCAGGAACCGCCGCTCTTCATCTCGAAGTCGAACCTGTAGTGCACTTGCAAGTGCCCCTTTTTTCCGTAGCTCTGCCCGCAGCTCCACCATTGCACTTTCCTGCTCAGCCAAATGCTGCTCTGTCTCCAGTAATCGTGCCTGCAGCAGCTCTTCCTCCAACTCTATATCTATAGTAACACATAGTTTAGGGAACACGTGGAAATGGCTGAAATTTTGTGATATTTTATACTCACCTTCTCGGCTTCTTACTGGTGGTCTTTCACTTAGATCACAACTCAGCTCTGTAGAGACATACAGAGAGGTGGAAGTTAACAGACATGAGATTATCAACGTAAAGTTGAAGCCAAAGACCCCCAAACATGACAATTCCAATTCCTACAATTTCATCCATGAAAATGTGGGGAAAAAATAACTATTCCTAAAATTAAAGGGTTAGTTCACCCAAAAATGAAAATAATGTAATTTATTACTCACCCTCATGTCATTCTACATCCGTAAGTCCGTCGTTCATCTTCGGAACACAAATTAAGATATTTTTGATGAAATCCAATGGCTCAGTGAGGCCTCTATTCCTAGCAAGTTAATTTCAATGCCCGGAAAGCTACTAAAAACATATTTAAAACAGTTCATGTGAGTACAGTGGTTCAACTTTAATATTATAAAGTGACGAGAATACTTTTTGTGCACCAAAAAAACAAAATAATGACATTTCAACAATAATTAGTGATGGGCGATTTCAAAACACTGCTTCGAATCTTTAGTTTCGAATCAGTGGTTTGGATCGTGTGTCAAACTGCCAAACTGCTAAAATCACGTGACTTTGGCTCTCCGAACTGCTGATTCGAAACAAAAGATTCGAAGCAGTGTTTTGAAATCGGCCATCACTAATTATTGTTGAAAAGTTGTTATTTTCATTTTTTGGCGCACAAAAAGTATTCTTAATTTGTGTTCCGAAGATGAACAAAGGTCTTACGGGTGTAGAACAACATGAGGGTGAGTAATTAATGACAGAATTTTCTGGGTGAACTAACCCTTTAAATAATTAGCTTTTATATTTTCACTTTTGGATTTTATATTTTACACTAAAAATAAATGCTTAAGGTAAGATATTTTAATAATAAAAATATGATCTTAAACATATTTCATTAAAGTCTTATATATATTAGCTTTGAAAGCCCCTCAAAATACTGTAAAATACTGTTTTTACAAAAAATATTTTTAGAACTGTTGTGTTTACAGACAATTCCAAACAAAAACATCTGATTTAAGCATACATTAATTTTTTTAAATGAATGAAAAACTTCAAAAATGAAAATCCTGTCATCATTTAGTTACTCTCCCTCATGTAATTGCAAAATTGTATGAATTTTCTTCTTTTGTGATCCACCAAAGAAGGAAGGTCATACAGGTTTGGGACAACATGATGGTGAGTAAACAATGACATAATTTTCATTTTGGGGGTGAACTATCCCTTTAAAGGTTCACTCAAAAATGAAAATTCTGTCATCATTTACTCACCCATTTCTTTCTTCTGCTGAACACAAAAGAAAATATTTTGAAGAATGTCGGTAACCAAACAGTTGATGGGCCCCACTGATTCAACTTGATATTCAAAAATGTTTTTGATCTGCCTGCATTGACACCATTCTATGTGAAATGAACTGAGCTGGATGATGACATCACTGTTTTCTCCAGAGTTACTGTAAAGATAAATTAACTAAATTAATAACTAATTATTTTTACAATGGAATGAACCAATACTGAACTTACTTAAGCTGGACAATGACACCATTTTCTTCTAGAGCTGCTGTACAGCCAAAATTATTTTCCTGGTATAACTGCTTTGACACAATATGCATTAAATGTAAATAAATATGTAAATAAAGGTGACATGACTTCCATAGTATAGAAAAAAAAATACTAAGGAAGTCAGAGGGGCCCATCAACTGTTTGGTTACCAACATTCTTCAAAATATCTTCTTTTGTGTGCAGAAGAAAGAAATTCATTCAGGTTTGGAACAACTTAAGGGTGATGGCATAATTTTCATTTTGGGGTGAACTATCCCTTTAAGGCACTTTTTAAGATTATTAGACTAATATAATATTCTTTTTAAAGCTGTTTTGAAATAATATGTAAAGTGAAAAGTGCTTTACAAATAGAACTTACTTGACTATTTTGACTTAAAACTGTTTAATTTACAAAACTGCACTTTCTTAAAAAATCATAGTTAATAAATTGCAAAGTACTAAGTTTTATGATTTACATATCTGAGTTCAGAATGGAGAATCTATACAGTGAGCTTGAGGTTGACAGACCATTGCATCGTTTCTTCAGGTTGCGTATCTCTAGCCGTAGGCCGGTCAGGAGGATCCGATGTTCCTGCTGCAAAAATGCTACATTACGCTCAACACTCTCCACCTGTTGGGCAAGTGTGGATCTATCCATAGAATGCTCCCAGATGTTGGCAGTTAACAGCACCTTTTTGCAAAGAAAGTAAAAAATGTCAATACAAAGTAAACACATTTTCTGTGCTATAGGCCTAACCATTCATTTAAAGCCTGATGCACATCGGTTTCCATTAAGGCAGAATATCCTTTAGGCACTCTTCTCCAGCCACCAGTCTGAGGTGAGCTAGAGATGGTGAGGAGGAGGTGTGTTAAAATCAAGTCCCACCCTTTATTTTTTCTCATTCAAAATAGAGTGCAACAGGTTCCAGAACTATTTTTTCCCATTCATTTTTTCCAATAGGGACTTTTTAAAAACATTCTTCATAAAAAGTTATAAAGCATGAACCAAACCCAAAAGGTATGAGGTGAATCACATTATTACAAACAATTGATTTCAAACAGAAAATTATTTGAAAATCTGACAAAAAGCCAACTTAACGACAGTAATGAAGGAAAAAAACTACAATCACATGAAGCAGTGCAAAAATGAAAATTGAGAAATATAAAACTATTGATTTAAAGATCTTTGTATGTAGAAACTGTATTTTTAAGTTTATTGCAAAATATGTATATAATGCATACAAATATTAAATTAGTTTGAGAGTATATGGGAAACTGGCTCCACATCATTTGCAGTGCTTTTGAGTCTTCGTCATTTAGTTCTGTGGTGGACAGTTCTTTGCAGAACCATGGGTAATGTGGTTTTTCACAGAGGATTCCACTGTTGATTATTTAGAAAATATATTTAAAAAGTTAATTTATTTCAAAGTTGGTTAATGCAGGCTGACTATTGATTAACAACCATAGCTCACATTAGGTCTGTCTTTAAAGGTTTATAAGTTATTGTTTAAAATTAATTCCCCTGTGGAGAAAATTAATTGTATTTTTACTTCTGGAACCTGACTGTTGCACTTTGTTCTGTTGTACTGAGAATTATGTCACAATACCTAAGTAAAAACGTTTCTTTCGGTTCACATGAACTTTAACAATCTTCTGTTCAGTGAAATATTTTGTTTGACAAATGTGTGTATGTGCTATGTCTCTTTAAAATAAATGCAACTTAGATTAAGCTGTTTTAATACAGTGCAAAGATATAAATTTTTTAAGTGTGAATAAAGTGTCCAAATACTTTTTGTGGCCACTGTATGCACCAATAACATTTCAATCAATGGCTCCCTATTATTCTGGATCGTAAAATGGCTCTTATGTTGTAAACTGCAGCATCAGCAGATTTAAATCAGCATTATGTCATTGGTACATCCGGGAATTTCTGACCCAGGAAATACGTAACGACGATAGGCGTATGTAAACATCGCAATCTATAGTCTTTAAGGCGAACATTTGTTAGCAAACTAAGTATTTTTCTTCATAAAAAGCACACAATCCTCCCGTCGACGTCTTAATTAATCCGTTTGTATATTATATTTGCATTTTATGCCGTTTCCACGATTTCAACAATAACTACACACCCATCAACCTTCGCGCATTGATCCTTGGAATATGTCAGCAAATTATTATTAACTAAATAAATACAACGCACTGATTATTGACAGCTGATTCCGCTGAAACATATTATAATATCGTGAATGTTACGTTTTCATCACGGCGCTGACGATCTTGACTCTTCATTTAAACTACACATCCATCAATACGATGTTATAAAATCACTGCACCACGTTTCAAAGTCAGTCGTCTTAATGACCTAAACATGCAGATGGCACATCACGCTACTCAATGATACTTACGATTTGGCTGAGTAGATGAATGATGCAGGACACCTCCAGTGCAAAGCATCGCCACCAAAACAGTGCGTCAGGGACACGTAAGGGTTAGTTAGCAATCTGCCATATACATCCCTACATATCATTCATTTAGCCAGTGAAGGGACTACGAACGTTTGCTCAAAGTTGATATAACTACCAGGTTTAAAAATAATAATAATAATAATAATAATAATAATAATATTAAAGTTGATATAACTACCAGGTTTAAAAATAATAATAATAATATTAATAAATAATAATTAATAATACACACACACACACGTTTTGCACAAGATGCTATATTGTATAAAATGTTACTGTTAATAAGAGTTACTTTACCTCCAAATTCATTAATGGCACCAACTCTTCAGTTAGATTATTTATTTCATTGTGAAGCATTTAAATCAGCACAAAAACACAAGGATTCAGTTTTAGTTCTGCTAGTTTATTATCACATTGAATATTTGCTTTGTAAACTAACAAACTGTTTTCCTGTTATGTTCTTCATTATTTTGCAAATGTGTTATGATTTCACACATATGGTGTAACTAAGGTTTATAGCAGGTGTTAACACTTAAAGGTACAATATGTTTTACACAATTTGCGTACTTAGATTTTCCCAAATATTTCCAACAATGTTTAAATACAGAGAAGTCAGCTATTTTAACCAGTGTAACCAGTGTTTTTGCATCACCTGTCAATGACATCATATCCACGTTTACCCTCGATTTCCATTTTTACTTTTGTAGAAACCATGAAAACACCAAAGACGCTTTAATATGTGTTTTATTAGACAGGTGAGCAACTGTTTGGATACCTGTATTGACAGAAAACTAATTATTGTTACATAGCTCAACACAGTTAGTCTTATTGTTTGAATCTCTTGTTTTCTTGATTTACTGCGAGTAACATGTTTGTATCATGCCTCAGAGACGACACTATTTTGTCAAATGGCTAACATAGCAAAATCAGAGAAAGCTTTATTTGTAGTAAAAATAATACAGCATTTTCTCCACTATACGATATATTATAAAATTAATTGCATGACATTTAGCAACACAAGTCATCCAGCTTTTATTAATATTATATCAATCTAGCTTACTGCAGTGTGCAACAATCTCTCATACCAGCCACCGAGCGAACGCATAGGGTAATGTTAAAACTTTTAGTTTCAACACACTCAAAGGTATTTTTATTCTGATTGTTTTGACCAAGTCAAACAGTGCTGCGTTACACTGTAATTTTATTTAACTTTACATTAACTTTAAATGTATAACTCTAATTGTAAATAAACATAAGGAACAAAACGAAAGGAGTGGCAGTGTAATAAAAGCTCCAGAGCTCCTCCGTGGGACTCGAGACCGGTGTTTCGTGCAAGTGTCTCTCATTAGCATTCACTCCACCAGCCTCATTCTGCTCTCACGGCTCTGCTCTGCTTCATACCACAGTAATGCTAATAAAACTTTAATACATTATCTCATCCATACATGATTTCTGCCCGAGTGCCGTTGGATTGCTTTCCATTGGTTGTGTAGGTGAAGACGACAACTCCCATGATTCCACGCTCATTCCCAGCGTCAAAACCAAACACCATCACGCTACACAACACCCTCTATTCGGGCACTATATAGGGCCCCCTGTGCCTACCTACCACAGCCCTGGCAGGGTTAAATGAGGTTATGAGGCACTGTAACCCCAGGCTGTACACGTGAGGCTGAGTGCCAATGTAGTCAACCCATGCAGGTCAAACAGGTAAATAACTATCTGACCTGATTTGCTTCACGAATATTCAGTAGCTTTACCGTAAGAGGAGAGAAAACACTCACTAGACTGCTTTGGTTCAATCCGGTGAGAGGCTCCCATCTCGGGAGAGAATTTCGCAGTTACTGTATATTCCTGCAGCTGACGTCATTACAACAAATTAATGCAGTCATCTTCATTGAGAAGCCAGCATGACGTAATTAAGATCAAAGGCTATTTATTATTATACATTCCAAACACATTCTAAATAACGTCAGAAGCAAAAATCCTATATATAGCCATGGAATTATGCAGGACTGACTGTAAGAAGAGAGTTAGGATACACTGACTCTCGGGAGTGTTTTCTCTACATTTAATCAAATGAGCTTGAATGTTAAAATCCTCATGTTGTTGCACACACACACACACACACACACACACACACACACACATACACTGAGTGAAAATGTTTGCATTGCAATTTTGTCCTCTAAATTTATAAAACCCTGGCAGAATGTTTGAGTCTCTCGGTTGTCTTCTTAAGTGTGAAGAGCTCAAATGTGCAGAAATGCTAGAAATATATTTATTTATAACAGTACATACTTTTAGCTTCATCATTATTAGCTGCAGCTTGATGCTTACAAGTTTAAGCCTTTAAAAACAGCAGGCAGCCCCAAGAAAATTTAATGCTGCCCTCTAGTGGGCTGAACCACTACTTAACAACCACTCAGCTTCTTTCTCACATTTGACAGCCCTAAAGCTGTCAAATGTGGACAACAAACATGTTGAATGAAAGGTCACAAAAATAGTTGGAAATTTTTCATATTTAAAATTTTTTTTGGGACTATTTTCTTATTTTGCTTTGTTGACTATTTGTTCAGATTTACATACACATTGATTCTTTTGTCGGATGCAGCCCTGACAGGGCTTGATGGTCCCACTTAAACAGTTTTGTCTGCCATCTGAGGAAGTGTCAGGTCTATCTTAAAAATATGACATGTTGTGATTTGAGTAAACATTGGCTTCAGGCCCTTAGTGGTAAAGTAACTTCTGTGGGTGCTGATCAGTTTTTCAAGCACTGACATGGTGATGGAACTTGTTTGCTGTCTTTTTAGCAGAACTTGATTTCACCAAGTGCAACATGTTCCTCGATATGTTCTTTGTTGATCCTGGGACAACATTCCAATCAACCAGGGGTGCATTTCCCAAAAGCATCGTTAGCCAACTAACATTGCAAGTTCTGTCGTTACTTACATAGTTCAACAATCTGGTGTTTCCTGAAACCATAGTTCAAACCAACATTCGCAAACTGCATCGCAAACTTGGTAGGAACGACAGCTCTCGAGCTGTGTTTAGAAGCATAGTTTCCTGTTTTTATGACATGTGGACTTAATAAATCATTATCTTGAGCAAAATAAGCAAGTTGACATTAAGTACAATGTATATCTTTTATTTCAAATACAAATCTGATTCCAAAAAAGTTGGGACTCTGTACAAATTGTGAATAAAAACAGAATGCAATGATGTGGAAGTTAAAAAATTTCAATATTTTATTCAGAATTCAACATAGATGACATATCAAATGTTTAAACTGGGAAAATGTATCATTTCAAGGGAAAAATAAGTTGATTTTAAATTTCATGGCATCAACACATCTCAAAAAAGTTGGGACAAGGCCATGTTTACCACTGTGTGGCATCCCCTCTTCTTTTTATAACAGTCTGCAAACGTCTGGGGACTGAGGAGACAAGTTGCTCAAGTTTAGGAATAGGAATGTTGTCCCATTCTTGTCTAATACAGGCTTCTAGTTGCTCAACTGTCTTAGGTCTTCTTTGTCGCATCTTCCTCTTTATGATGCGCCAAATGTTTTCTATGGGTGAAAGATCTGGACTGCAGGCTGGCCATTTCAGTACCCGGATCCTTCTACGCAGCCATGATATTGTAATTGATGCAGTATGTGGTCTGGCATTGTCATGTTGGAAAATGCAAGGTCTTCCCTGAAAGAGACAACGTCTGGATGGGAGCATATGTTGTTCTAGAATTTGGATATACCTTTCAGCATTGATGGTGCCTTTCCAGATGTGTAAGCTGCCCATGCCACACGCACTCATGCAACCCCATACCATCAGAGATGCAGGCTTCTGAACTGAGCGCTGATAACAACTTGGGTTGTCCTTGTCCTCTTTAGTCCGGATGACATGGCGTCCCAGTTTTCCAAAAAGAACTTCACATTTTGATTTGTCTGACCACAGAACAGTTTTCCACTTTGCCACAGTCCATTTTTAATGAGCCTTGGCCCAGAGAAAATGCATGCGCTTCTGGATCATGTTTAGATATGGCTTCTTTTTTGACCTATACAGTTTTAGCCGGCAATGGCAAATGGCACGGTGGATTGTGTTCACCGACAATGTTTTCTGGAAGTATTCCTGAGCCCATGTTGTGATTTCCATTACAGTAGCATTCCTGTATGTGATGCAGTGCCGTCTAAGGGCCCGAAGATCACTGGCATCCAGTATGGTTTTCTGGCCTTGACCCTTATGCACAGAGATTGTTCCAGATTCTCTGAATCTTTGGATGATATTATGCACTGTAGATGATGATAACTTCAAACTCTTTGCAATTTTTCTCTGAGAAACTCCTTTCTGATATTGCTCCACTATTTTTCGCCGCAGCATTGGGGGAATTGGTGATCCTCTGCCCATCTTGACTTCTGAGAGACACTGCCACTCTGAGAGGCTCTTTTTATACCCAATCATGTTGCCAGTTGACCTAATAAGTTGCAAATTGTTTCTCCAGTTGTTCCTTATATGAACATTTAACTTTTCCGGCCTCTTATTGCTACCTGTCCCAACTTTTTTGGAATGTGTAGCTCTCTTGAAATCCAAAATGAGCCAATATTTGGCATGACATTTCAAAATGTCTCACTTTCAACATTCGATATGTTATCTATATTCTATTGTGAATAAAATATAAGTTTAATAAATTATTGCATTCCTTTTTTTATTCACAATTTGTACAGTGTCCCAACTTTTTTGGAATCGGGTTTGTACATACAAATGTCATTTTTGTATTTTAGTTTGTCAAGAGATCTAAAGCACAGTTTTTGAAGAGTGTGCATGTGCGTACGTGCTCTAGTAGGCCTACGTCAGAACAAGCATTTGATTTAATCTGGAAATAAAGCAACATAACTGAGGAAAATGAGAATTAGTCCTCTAATGCCATGTCTGTAATTTATAGCAGAAATTATAGCATTAATTCAATCTCAAACAAATTCATTTAAAGAAGTTATTACTCTACCTTGCCCTTTCTGCATAATTACATTTAAAATACAAGGTTTAATCAAACTTTAGTCTACTTGTTTATTATTTAACAATGAAACATTTAGCAGAATTAAGAACAGAACCAAGAATTTGAAACATAATAGTTTGTTGATAAATGTTCCAGAAAAAAAATAGAAAAAAGTCCTTATCTACATTTGATGCTTTATACGTGCAATAAATTATTATTTTTGGCGATTTTTAAAAAAAAATGAAGACTTGCTAACAATAACTAACTTGCTTCAGTTATTAAAAAATAATTCATATAAATGTATAAACAAAGATTTGATGTTATGTTATGTAGAACTAGGTATCCAACTTTGAAATAAGATATAAAATTATCCCAGTTTGCCAACAAGGCTCAGAAAGTTTGTGTGTGGAAGCACTTTAATATTTTGTATTTTTTATTTAATATTTGCTTTTTTATCTGTATATGTTTTAACAATTTAAAATCTTCTGTGAGAGCCTATGGCATTTTGAAGACAGTGACAGAATGACCAGAATGTGTCCGATGTTATATTTTTAGCTAGATTATTGTCACGTCTGATCTGTGTTAGTGTTTTATTTGAGTTGGACTTTGAGTTAGTTTTGCACTGTTCTCAGTTCAGTTTTCTGTTTTCTTTGTTCATGCTCTTGTGGAATAAGTTCATGTGTTCCACCTGTGTCTTGTTAATTGTCTTGTTTAGTCCCAGGTTGTGTCCGAAATTGCCCCCATACCCATTTACTATTCCCTACATTAATATAGTTCACTTGAAGGAGTGAATGAAAGGTGCGTTTACACCATGTCGTAATTACTGTAACTACGAGATTCTGGCTCGTAAAAAGCGTTCACGTCCTCATAGAGATCATAATTACAGTTTGTAAGCTAGGTGGTTTCTGAAAGCTCCCACATGTACCACATGGCCGCTGTACCACCTGACTGCTGTAGATTCATTTAGGTGTTGATAGTGGTGCCATAGAAACTCATAATTCCCAGTCCGAGGATGTGAACAGCTCCGAATATAACATTATGTGTTGTCATCTCAAGATTACAGTAATTACGCGGTGGTATGAATGCAGCATCAGACACTGAGTGCACTGGAAGGTGATTCAGCTGCATGGGCCATCTTCTGATCAAATGCAGGAATTCATTTGGCGTGTGACTCTCACAGTGCATTATGGGTATTCTCTAGCTATTGAGCATACATCGGTTGTACACTCGTTATTATGGTATATTATGGGATTGAATGAGTGCACTTGATAACATCCACTATGGTTTCGGACACCACTACAAATGGCTGTTCCCTCAAAGGGGGTTGATTTCGGACACAGCCCCAGTGTGTCCTGGTGTATTTATGCAGTAGCCCTGTTCTTGGTTCAGTCTTTGTCTGATTTTGTCTTTATTACTGTGGTTGCTCTGTTTATTCTTTCCTTAGTATCTGAGATGTTTGTACCTGAGTTTATTTTGATCAAAAAACTGATCCAGCTAATTTATTTTCTGTTTTATATTCAGTGACAACTATATGTTTTGCTTCTATTTCTCTTCTATCATTGTCTTTTGTCTCCTATCTGCTAAGCATTTGGGGGAAGAATGAAGAATTTCACTGTATTCACTATCAGTATATCAGAAATAATGTCAGTTTCCACATTTAATGCTAAATAATTATAAAAAGACAAAATGCTCATAAATCAATTTGTTGTCAAAAAATTTGACAAGATCTGTACAAAAAGTAAGACTGAAGTTACAATAAAAATGTTTGATTTGCCAAATTCAACAGTGAATTAACTTTGATCCATGATGTTGATTTACTACCCGTGAATAATGTTTACTTGATAGTAAAGTATAGAATAGGGTAATAGCCTATTTATTATAGTAAAATTTTCTATGTCTATGTAAACTCTACTTATATCAGTTGTATCTTGAAAGGAGCATATGAACAGGAGGGTCAGTGTTTCAGAGAGAGGTGCAGAGTCACGCACTTTGCCCTATGCACGTGTCTATTGTTGTGTGCTGCTTGCTCAGCCGTTCTCTCTTCTGTTGTTATGCCACAACAAATGGCATTGCTCTTCTACAACTAAATACCCTGTATACAACTCTATGCAATCCTTTTGAAACACTTTATGCTTTAGGAAACTCAATTTCCTTTTTCCGCCCCCAAAACTCTAAATCTGGCCTCTTCTTTTGGAGCAACCAACTTCATGAGTGAGTTTAAGCAGCCGAATGATGAAATGTCTAAAGGACAGGTCTGGTCTCCTGGATTAGGGACTTGTGAACCGATCATTATGGTCATGACAGCCGTCCCGAGAGTTTGATTGTATGACAGCTGTCGACAGAAAGGATAGTTTTAAAAAAAAAATAAAAATACTGGAGAAAGTCTTACTGAACAATCTGTGATGTCTGAGAAACAATCAGGTAAGCATCCAATCATATTTTATTTTATTTATTTATTTTTTGAGCATGAGTTTGACCAGGTTAATATTCTTAATGTTCACACTGATAGTGTGACCTTGCTGTTTCATAATCTTATTCATAATATGGTGTTGAAATCATTGTGATATTATGCTTTGCTCCATGGCATTGTTCTTGCTATGTTGATCATTATCATTTATTATTTTATCGTGGTTATAACGGTTATAGGATTAGTGGCTGGTTTGGATCCAGAGGAAGAGGTGACAGATGTCGTATGTGATGAGTCAGAACTCAGAGATGGAGAGTAGGTGCCATATAAATGCCTGTCATGTTCATGTGTATTTTATATTTATAATATACATATTTATTTATGAAAGATTTGAATCTTTCATCAGTGAAAACAGAGAAAAATCATCCTGAGCAACATTCAAAAGTCAAATTAGAAATTTTTTTACTTTTATGTATTTGTATATTTATTTATTTGGATTACTACAGCTTGCATCAAGTTTGTTTTCATAAATGTCATATGTTTTTTTGTTTGAAGCACACTCACTGTGTAAAATCCAATATTTCTGATTGTGTTGTTCTTGTGATCTAGAATGATGGAGGTTGAGGTTGGTGACCACAATGTTTTGCTGGTACGCTGTGATGGGGTGTACAGTGCCATCAGTAACCAATGCACACATTATGGTGCTCCACTGAGCAAAGGTAGTGCATTACAAATCAGTTTTGTCAATATAAATCGAGTTTGGTGCAACTGACTTCTGTCATTATAGATAAATAATATGGGAGAAAAGAACAAAGAGAAGTTAATACAGTGGGTGTTTCCGGTTCCTCTGCAGGAGTGCTATCAGGTCACAGGGTCCGCTGTCCCTGGCATGGTTCCTGTTTCAATGTGAAGACCGGTGACTTGGAGGAGTATCCTGGAATTGACTGTCTGCCCTGCCACAAGGCACTAGATTCATTAACACAAAAGTCCCTTATGCTCACCAAGGCTGAATTTAAAGCTGTAATACTGTGAAATATTTTTACAATTTAAAATAACTTTTCTATTTTAATATCTTTTAAAATGTAATTTATTCCTGTGATGCAAAGCTGAATTTTCAGCAGGCTTCAGTGTCACATGATCCTTCAAAAATCACCCTAACATGCTGAACTGCTTGGTCAAAAATATTTCTTATTATTATCAATGTTTGTGCTGCTTAATATTTTTGTGGAATCTGTGATACACTACTACTCAAAAGTTTGGGGTAATATTTAAAAAAAAAAAAGAAAGAAAAAAAAACAGTATTCAACAAGGATGCTTTAAATTGATCAAAAATTATAATTATTATTAATGGAGCACCAATACTAATTGATCATAACTAAGCAGCATATTAGAATGATTTCTGAAGGATCATGTGAAACTGAAGACTTGAGTAAAGATGCTGAAAATTCAGCTTTGCCATCACTGGAATGAATTACATTTTAAAATATATTTAAATAGAAAATAGTTCTTTAAAATTGTAAAAATATTTTACAATTTAAAAATATTTCACAATGGTTTTTTTTACTGTATTTTTTATCAAATAAATGCCAAAATTTATCAAATTTTGTTTGGTGAGCATAAAAGACTTTCAAAAACATTTAGAAAATCCAAACTTTTAATATTTTGGATTTTTTTTTTTAAATGATTTAATCTGATTTTTTATTGACAGGTGAAAGTCGAAAACAACAAAGTTTATGTGTCTGTTAAGAAAAGGGTAAAGTACCTTCATATAGACATTTTATCTTTTATATAAAATGTATGAAACCAAAATCAGGACAGTTCTGACAGTAAAATGTTAAAAAAGAAAAAAAAAACTCTCTGTGCAGATTCAGGGTCAGCCTAAACGTATAAAATGGATGGGAGCCAGAGATCAAGGGGTGTTACATACTGTGATGCTCCTAGGAGGAGGTGAGAGAAAAATATCTGATACAGATTCCCTTTATTTGGTGTGACAATTTTAAAGGGTTAGTTCACCCAAAAATGAAAATTATTTACTCACCCTCAAGCCATCTTAGGTGTATATGACATGAAAGTATATCTTCTTTCAGACGAACACAATCAGAGATTTTATTTAAAAATATCTTTGCTCCTCCAAGCTTTATAATGGTTGTGAAGGGGGGCCACATTTTGAAGCAAAAAATGCATCCATCCATCATAAAAGTAATCCATACAGATCCAGGGGGTTAATAAAGGCCTCCTAAAGTGAAGCGATAGGTTTTTGTAAGAAAATTATCCATATTTAAAACTTTATTAACTATAATAACTGGCTTCCGGCAACAGCTGTACGCATCGATTTGTGGCAGAAGAGTAACCTCTGACCTGACGCATGACATAATGTCAAACGCGGAAGCACAGATGATAGAGCAAAACAAAACGCCGGTCACAAACTAGAAGTCTAAAACAATAATTTTGTAGAGAAAAGAGAAATGTCGGAGGATTTCGATATAAGAGAAGAGGAGCTTGAGTTTGTTGTCCAGCCCTATTTGTTTAAACCATGAGAGGCGTCAGTAGCCAACATTTGAAGTGGATCAAAAAGGTTCATCAAAGATGTCCTAAGAACTAAGTTGTCTGAAGAAGAGGGTTTTAGGACAACTTTGATGAAAGGTTTTGATCCACTTCAAATGTTGGCTACTGACGCCTCTCATGGTTCAAACAAATAGGGCTGGACAACAAACTCAAGCTCCTATATCTCTGTATACTACTGTATATCTCTGATTGTGTTCGTCTGAAAGAAGATACACCTAGGATGGCTTGAGGGTGAGTAAATCATGGGATAATTTTCATTTTTGGGTGAACTATCTGTTTAATGTTGGTGGATGCTGCATGGTGTGTATTGTTGAGCACAGGCGCAGCCTCTTTGATGTGTGCGGAGACACTACGGCAAGAAAACTATGGCGGCAGGATTATTATGGTATCTAGAGATGGCCTCCTTCCTTATGACAAAACCAGACTCAGCAAGGTGAGGCACAAGATCTTAGAAAACTGATGCTAAAATGATTTTTGCAGAAAACAATGTTAAAATGATCTTAACACTTTAACCAGTGCTGGGTAGTAACTGATTACATGTAATCTGGATTAAGTAAGCAGATTCCAAAAATTAATTTAGTTACTTTTTTATTGATTACATGATTACATGTTATTCTCACAATGGAAGTAAATTATTCATAATTGATTGATTCTTTTTTTTCTTTTAAATGTTCCTTTCTATAAAAGTCTACTGCTTATATACAGTCAGAAGATCTTCCAGTCTTTCTCTTCCGTTTCTCTTATTGCTTTCTCAATATGGTACAAGATTATCCTATTCAAATCAATATGATAAATGTGTTAGGTCAAAAGTAATCTAAAAGTAATCAGATTATATTACCTTAAATGTGTAATGTAATGGATTACATTACTAACTACAGTTTTTGTCATGTAATTTGGAATCAGTAACTGACTACAATTTGTAAGTAATCTACCCAGCACTGTTTGCAACAAAGACTATGTTTGCATTTACAGGTGGAAACGCTTGTGGAAATAACGGTTTGTCTATTCTAGAAATGCTGTGCATTAGTAGTTGGGAATTTTTTTTCTGTAGGTTACGTCAAATGTTCAGTATTAAATAAGAAATATATCAAAGTTTCCACAGATGTAGCAGAACAACCGTTTTCAATGTTAATAATAATAAGAAATGTTTCCTGAGCAGAAAATCAGCATATTAGAATGATTTCTGAAGGATCATGTGACACTGAAGACTGGAGTAATGATGCTGAAAGTTCAGTTTTGCCATCACAGGAATTTTTTTTTCATTGTTTTATTATTAAAGTTTAACCGAATCTCAATTTAGGTAATGAATGCTGAGAGCGAAAGTCTCTTAATGAGAAGAATGGACTTTTACCACAAATATGATATTGAGGTCTGGCTGAAAAAAGAGGTGAGAGTGAATCTTGAGTACTTTCTCATTTATACCAAAAGAGACATGACAATCTCAGAGTTGTTCTTTGTGCAGGCTTTATCGATAGATACAAACAAGAAAACAGTGACATTTGATGATGGCTTAACCCAGTGCTATGACCAAATCCTTATTGCAACAGGATGCAGGTAAGTATCTGATTACAAATTATTTATATAGAGTATTATTTAACTACTTTTTAAAGGATGTCTAGATACAGTATTATTTTTTATAATTTAGTCAACATTTGTCCACGCATAACTTACACTCTGCTTGATCTTTGTTCTTCAGAGCAAAATCCCTAGACTGCCCTGGTGCAGGCCTGGAAAATGTGCTGATGCTGGAAACACCAGAGGATGCCAGGAGCATCCACTATGCCTGTATGGGCTGCAGGACAGTCGTCGTGGGCACTTCCTTCGTTGGTACACACACTCTCCCTATCACATCCGTATGTCTAATTTTATCAGTTGACTTGTGGATGTATCATAAAGAAGAATCGTTGAAGACATATAGACAGACAGACAGACAGACAGATAGATAGATAGATAGATAGATAGATAGATAGATAGATAGATAGATAGATAGATAGATAGAAAGACAGAAATACTGATTGATAGATAGATTGATAAATAGACAGACAGACAGACAGACAGATAGATAGATAGATAGATAGATAGATAGATAGATAGATAGATAGATAGACAGAAAGACTGATTGATTGATAGATTGACAGACAGACAGATAGATAGATAGATAGATAGATAGACAGAAAGACAGAAAGACAGACAGACAGATAGATAGATAGATAGATAGATAGATAGATAGATAGATAGATAGATAGATAGATAGATAGATAGATAGATAGATAGATAGATAGATAGATAGATAGATAGATAGATAGATAGATAATAAAAATGTTTTTGAGCACCAATACAACATATTAAAGTGATTCCTGAAGACTGGAGTAACAGCTACTGAAATTTCAGCTTTAAAATCACAGCAATACATTTAATTTTAAAGTAAATTAAAGTAGAAATCAGTTATTTTAAATTGTATATATATTGTATATATTATTTCACAATCTAACTGTTGTTTACGGTGGCCAAGAGAGCTCAACACGCTGCAAATGAAGAAAACACACGTGAATTGAAAAAACACCAGCAAATAAAGAAAACATCTTCATCAGTTTGACAACACATGCGCTGCAAAAGTCCACAACTCATACAAATAGACAAATGCGCTGCAAAAGTCCACAACACTTACAAATAGACAAACTGTTGTCAAACTGATGAAGATGTTTTCTTTATTTGCTGGTGTTTTTTCTATTTGCATGTGTTTTCTTCATTTGCAGCATATTGAGCTCTCTTGGCCACCATAGTTGTTACTATATTTTTAATAAAATAAATGCAGCCTTGGTGAGCATTATCTAATTTTTTTTAAAAACATCTTTCCAACCACATGCTTTTGAACAGCAGTGTGTATATAACATTTAAACATGGGCACTGAAGATTTTTTTTTTTTTTTTTTTTTTTTTTCAAATTTGTGAAATTGTTTGTGAAAGTCTATTTCTCACACAAAGCTATCATATGGCTATTAATATGGACCACTTTTATGATGCTTTTTTTTTTTTTTTTGCATTTTGATATGGACACCCCCTGGTCACTGTCTGGTTTCAATGTATAGAAAACAGCAGCATGACCATTTTCAGAATATCTCCTTTGTGTTCCATAGATGAATGAAAGTCATGTAGGTTTGTAACAACATAAGGGTGATGACAAAATATTATGTGAATTATTCTTTCAACATGCTTGTTATTTTTCTAAAATAACTGATCTATTGTGTGCGGCATTGAAGGCATGGAAGTGGCGGCCTACATGATAGATATGGCCAGTAGTATCACAATCATTGGAAGCAGTGAACTCCCTTATCAGAGGACTTTGGGCCGTGAAATAGGAAAGGTCACCATGATGGTATGTGATAAGGGCCAATACACCCATCTAAGTCATACAAATATGTGTTTTATCTGATTTATGATGATACTCTTATTCTGTTTTGCTTGTTCTTTAAGATGCTGGAAGAGAGAGGGGTGACGTTTTACATGAATGACGCTGTCGCAGAGGTTCAAGGTGAAAATAACAGGGTATGGTCAACTTGTTCTAAGTCATTTGTTTTTCAAAAAACAACGCATACTGTAAGTCCATTCCATTTGAAGTTAACTAACTGAAATAGATTATCAAGAACAAATATAGCTGCAATCAGCACTTATTGGGGCTCAAGCACTTTAAGGCCTTTAAGCACTTGTGCAAAAAGATTTTAAGTTTTATTTATCAAGCATGTAACCACTTAAATTAAAAAGGAAAAGACCATTCACAGTCAATACAGACACTTTACCATAGGAAATATATGGTTTTTAAAACTATTTAACAGACCTCTAGGACCATGAGTCGAACTTGCCCATCGAGTTTCGTTTCAATGTTCGAAACTCTGAGTTTCGCCTCCGTTAACCTTGTCTAATAGGTGCTCAAAATCATTGGCCGATGGCGGCCATGTTTTTTGAGATACGCCAATGTCCTTAAAGACAATCATGGCTCCTTGGACCAAGACACTACATGCCAATTTTCAAGTCAATTGGACTAACAGTTGCGTAGTTATAGCTGTTTTCATGTTGTTTTTTTGTGTGTTGTAGTGCCACCTAGTGGCCAATCGCCGCAATTTTTTTTTTTTTTACTGTGATTGAGCCCATAGACAGCGATCCTTAGCGAATGTGAATAAGAATTTAAAATTTTTTGATAACTTTTCTTATTTTGACTCCAGTGAATCTTTCTGCACTGGTTCGGTTCCGATTGGGCAAAAAACCTAAAATGAGTTTGCATCTTGTCCGCCTTGAGCCATGGATTCCAACGATATAAGACACTTCAGCCTAGGCCTAACAGTTGAGGAGGTATGAGCCATTTTGTACTTTTGACCACTGTAGTGCCCCCCCCCCCATCAGGCCGAAAGTGGCGAGCCTTGGTGACGTTGTAGGCAGTGTGAGTGCTACCAGCCCTCAAAGTTTCTTGTCCCTATGACTTACGGTTTAGTCTGCCCTATCACTTTTAGGGGAGAATGCTGATCCTTGGAAATTTAACAATTACAATAGGGTTTCAGCACTACATGCTTGAACCCCTTATAAAATGGGCCTAAAAAAGGCCTATAAATAAAAAACTATTGGGTCTCAGCACTTGATGCTTGAGCTACAGGTCACAAAATCTTTATCAAGCCTGCAAACATGTACATCAGACAGGAAAAAGACAGCTTTTTGCATTTTCAGGTCATTTATCATGGAAGTGTAGTGTTTTTTTTTTAACCTTTTAAATTTTAACAGCTCTACTTATGGCCCAATCTCTGTAAAAGTTTACATGCTTCTTTAGAAACATATGGCGCACATCCTCACCTCATTTCGTGAAGTTCTAAGTAGAGCAGACCATTTTTCGGTCATTTTTAATGTGATTTCGCTTAGGATAATTTTCACCTTTATAACAGTTAAAGCACCACCAATGGCCCGATGTCCATAAAAGCTTCCATGCTTCTTTAGAATCACATGATGCATGTGCACGCCTGATTTTGTGAAGTTGTACGCAAATCAGGCAACAAAAAAAAAGAGGGCCACTTTCAGCCATTTCATGAGATTTGCCATAGAAATACAGCATTTTTACACCTTTTTAACAGTTATAGCCACACCTATGGGTAGATCTCCATAAAAGTATGCATGCTTCTTTAGAGTCATGTGCTGCATGTAGACACGTAATAATGCGAAGTTCTGAGTTTTTGTTTAGGAACGATTGGCTTTTGGGTGGACTTGGCTTTGCCTGTTTCTCAAACTACCCTGCTATAGCTATCCAAAGGACAAAGTTCAACATTTTTTTGATAACTATTGACCTAGAAGGTGTAGTGATATTAGCTCAAAGGAGAAATATTAATAATTATTCATAACTTATTATGAATAATTATGAATATTTGAATCAGTTAATCAGATTAACTTGATGTAGCTACATTAAAATTACAAATAATCAATCAGTTTCATTCTGTGAACACTCAGTATTGATTATTAATTAATTCTAAGAGAAGGGTATTTTTCATGGCCATAGAAAAATAATTCTTTCTTAGCATTTAACAGCACTTAGAGCTGGTAGCAAAATCTAAATCATTTAAGAGGCAGTTTATTAGCAGACAGTGAGTCAGAACCAAATATGTATTGTGCACAAGTTTTATTAACTAAATCAAGAACACATAACTAAAATAACTAACACATACATACACAAGTCACACATACATAGGTAAAATGAGCAAAGATAGAGTTTAACCGGAAGTAGGACAGGAAATGGAACTATGGAGAAGCCAAAAAAACAGGAAAGAATCATCAGTATTCCTTACAAAGCTCCTTTGTAAGGAATCAAAGGAGGTTCAGAACTTTAACTAACTAGCACCAATTTAGTATATTGTACGATACTTGCATTAGGCCTCAGCTTTTTGAAGATCATCCGGATATACTGTTAACCTTGCCTGATAGCTGCTCAAACTACAGTGGCCGATGGCGGACATGTTTTTCGAGATGCGTCAATGTTCTCTTAGACAGTCATGGCCCCTTGGACGAAGACACTGCACGCCAATGTTTAAGTCAATCAGACTAACGGTGAAGTAGTTATAGCCATTTTCAAGTTTTTGTCCTGTTATAGCACCACCTATTGGCCAATCGGCGCTATTTTTGAGCCCATAGACAGGTTATTACATAGATGGGCGCTATTTTTGAGCCCAAAGATTGAGCCCATAGACAGGTGTTCCGAGTTTGGTGAAAATATTTCATTCTTTTCAGGAGTTTTAGCCATTTTAATAAAAGTGGCCCCGCCCACTTCAAACATTTTGGCACTCCTTATAAAACTGTGAATAAAAAATTTTGAATAAAACTTTTGATATTCAGACTCCAGTGAATCTTTCTGCACTGGTTTGGTTCCGATCGGGTGAGAAACCTAGGAATAGTTCGCATAGTTTTCAAAAAATCCAAAATACCCGAAAATTGGGTGATGATGATTTATGTGCATTGTGTCTGCCTTGAGCCAAGGATTCCAACGACATAAGACACTTGAGCCTAGGCCTAACAGTTCAGGAGTTATGAGCCATTTTGTACTTTTGACCGCTATAGCGGCCACATCAGGCCGATCGTGGTGAGCCTTGGTGACGTTGTAGGCGGTGTGAGTACTACAAGCCCTCAAAGTTTTAAGTCTCTACGACTTACAGTTTGGTCTGCCTGATCACTTTTATGGGAGACTTTTGATCCTTGGAAAATGTAACAATTACAATAGGGTTTCAGCGCTACGTGCTTGAACCCCTATTTAACTGCACTGTGGCCACTTTTGATTTACTTTATTTTAAGGAGTCCTTGTTACAGTGTAACTCTACAAATAAGTACTGAGTAATATTAATTAACAACATGTACTTATGGTTTGCTGTTTGCTTGTAATTAAGCATAATTTACTGTTATTACTTTAGTAAGTACATGCAACAGGGACATACAATAATGTGTTATCAGCTTTTTCATCCAGTTCATTATGACTTGAATGTTTTTTCACAGGTTAAGGCAGTGAAACTGAAGAGTGGTATCACAATAGAAGCAGATCTGTTAATTGTTGGAATTGGTATGTACAGTCGAACTGAGAACAAAGTGCTATTTCAGTTTAAATAATTGAAAAAACTATTTTGTGTTCTCGTCTCCCTAATTATTTCCATACAAGGTGTCAATCCCAATTCAGAGTTTTTGAAAGGGAGTCCAATAAGGATGGACTCGAAAAACTATGTCATTGTGGATGAGGTAAGCGTTTATGACCAATTTACTTGAGTTTAAACAATCACCTGACACTTCCAAACTCTTCAGTCGTGTTCCTGTCTGTCTAGTACATGAGGACCAACATAACAGACATCTACTGTGCAGGAGATCTGTCCTACTTTCCTCTCAAAATGGCAAAAGGCCAGAGAGTGACCATCGGCCACTGGCAGATAGCGCAGGCTCATGGTAATCAAACATTTTAGATGTGTATATCTGGTCATTTTGTCAACTTTTAGAAGTACATCAACATGCAGACACCTTAAAGCTAACAGACATGAACTAAATGACTTTAATAGTGATGCACAGGCCAAAACGTTATGCACCACAAAACTATTTAGGCTGAAACTGAAAAATTGTGCTTTGGCAGAATATTTTGGTTCATTGATAGAAATTCATGGACCAAAACAGTTCAATGACACATTTTTACTGGATAAGCTATAACAGGTAAAGAACTTTTCTACAACTGGTTTATCACCTGTGAATGAAAACTTAGTTTCAGTAAAAAAATATTTTGGTGCATCACTAGTCTTTAATTACAAGCATGAAAATAAATGTTGTTTTAATAACATTTGATAACATTTGCCTTATTAGGAAAGATCGCAGCCTTCAGCATGTTGCGCAGGGAGGTGAAGCTAAACACAGTGCCATTCTATTGGACCGTCCTGCTGGGGAGAACCATTCGTTACACGGGTACAGCCTTGTACTTACATGCCCAACATGCTTTAAGGATTGTAAAATAAAAAAATAGGAGTGTATTTGTACATAATTATGTCCTTATTCTTCATTATGCACAGGGTATGGGGAGGGATACACCAAGATTGTGCTGAAAGGGAAATTTGAGAACATGAAGTTTTTGGCACTTTACCTCAAGTAAGAAGCTGTAGGTTTGTGACTTCCTTAGATGTTTTCTCTTTAAAGTGTGAAATATTGGCTCTGTACTTTTAACTACAGGGATGATGAGGTGGTAGCTGCAGCAGGATTGAATGTTGAACCGGCTGTCTCTGTGGTGGCAGAAAGGTTGGCAGAAGGAAGAGTGATTACAAAGGCAGAAGCAGAGTGAGTGAGAACTCAAATTCAGTTATATCTGAAAATACAGATATCCTTCAGTTAGCCCCTGCTGTTTTTTTAAACTCATTGTACGAAAAAGAATTTTTCTCCACTTATGGCTTTTCAAAAATCTTTTTTTTTTTCTTTTCTTTTTTTTTTTTGGCATGCAGCAAACATTGTTAAAGGGTTAGTTCACCCAAAAATGAAAATTCTGTCATTTATTACTCACCCTCATGCCGTTCTACACCCGTAAGACCTTCATTAATCTTCGGAACACAAATTAAGATATTTTAGTTGAAATCTGATGGCTCCGTGAGGCCTCCATAGGGAGCAATGACACTTCCTCTCTCAAGATCCATAAAGGTATTAAAAACATATTTAAATCGGTTCATGTGAGTACAGTGGTTCAATATTAATATTATAAAGCGCCGAGAATATTTTTGGAGCGCCAAAAAACAAAATAACGACTTATTTAGTAAAATCGGCCATCACTAAATAAGTTATTTTGTTTTTTTTGGCGCTCCAAAAATATTCTCGTCATACTATCCAGCTAACAAGGAACATTCTCAGTACTTTGGCTATAGTTCTGGCATCTGATTCTCTCAAAGTTATGAACAAACATTATTCCAGTAATGTTAATAGAACCTTTGTCCAAAGTTATCTGGTCTTTAATAATGTTCTCAAACCGTTAGCACAAAAACATAATTTATTGTAGTTCATGGAATGTTTTTTTAGTTTGATGTTTAATTTTAGTTTGATGTTTGTCTAACTTTTTTTTAAAAAAAATTACTACTTGTTTCAGAAGAATGGGAATAACTTGTACAGAGAACACTCAAAAGTAACATCCCCATAATGTTTGCAAAATGAGAAAATGCAGTGTTTCCTTAACCAAGAAAAAATGTTATTAAAACATTATAAAAACTGGACGTTCTGAACGTTGAGAGAACATTCAGAAATAACGTTTTCATAACTTAATGGGAACATTAGCAAATCATTTTTGTTAGCTGGGCAGCTTTTGTTAGCACGTTCAAAGAACATACTTTTTTAACAGTCGCAAAGTAATTACTTATTCAAAAGAAGTACCTTCTCAGAGAGTATGCGATTTTGGACGCAGACAGTGAGAAGGAAAAAGCTTGTCATGTGATCTCAAATGGCTGCCACCATTAAGGGGGTATCCAAACAGTGTATTTGAAATTCTACTGAGTCCCCTTTTAATGTTTTTTTACTGAGGTTTTCTTTCTATTACAGGTCAGATGACCTTAGCTGGCTGAAGCTGGAGCCCATGTGTCCACTGACAGCAGTTTGAACTCCGAATGATCAGAATTCAGCCATTCTGTCCACAGTCCATCCCATCCAATCATGCCTTTACACAGAAGATGTTTTTGTAACATTTATAAAGGCCAGCACATTACAGTATGTCTCTTAAAAAGCTTTCTACACAGCTCACAGAGAGTTTGCCATTTTAACACGAATATTCAGAGATGAGACCCACTACCCATGTGCGAATAAGAGAAGAAAAGAAGCTTTTATTCTGTTCTTGCTGCAGTTCTCTGAGCTTCCAAAGAAAATTTGAGAGTTTGCCGGTTAGCTCAGGTTCAGATGCATTATTTTTTTCAATATGGGATATGAATACAATGCTTCAATCATATATTTATCCTAATCATAATTATTTATTAAGATAACTTTTGGGAATGAGCTTATGAAAGATGTTTTTTGTAAATAGTATCAGGTTTGTGTAGTATTTACTCAATGTTTAAAAGGAAAAGTAGAGTAATTAATCAATTATTAAGTACAGTCACTCTGGCATACTGGGTGCTTGATGAATCTAGGTGGCGTAGTTGGTCTTCAAGCTGTGAAATGGAGCATGGGTAGTGGAAAAATAGACAATCACTCAGTGCATCCAATCATAGTGCTTAGGAGGATTAGATGAACACAGAGCCATGGATGCTGAATGTGATGGTGGTCACAAAAGGGGGAGCATATATAATAGAACTGGACAAACATGTTACAAAAGGGCATATTACAAAAGAAATGCTGAGTTGCTCTCTTAAATTGCCTCTTATTCTCTCTCTTCTGCCATGCAACCCAGTTTTCTTTCCCAAATCGTCATAATTCACTTCTGTTCTTATCAGCAAGATTTTGTGCAGAGATATATGGGTCATATACGACAGTCCAAATCTGGAGGTGATATGTGGGCCATGAAATAGGGCTGAGACCTAAAGAAGCTAAAATCCCTTTATAAAGTACACTAGATGGTGAAAATTTAACAATAACATTTTCCATAAACAATTAGTTAGGTGGACTGCCTGTAGTTTTTATATAAACACACACACTGGCTTCCATGTTTTATGGGGACCTCCGATAGATGTAATGATTTTTATACTGTACAAATGTATATTCTATCCCCCTACACTAACCTTACCCCTAAACCTACCCATCACAGAAAACTTTCTGCATTTTTAGATTTTCAAAATTATATTCATAAGCTGTTTTCCCTCATAGGGACCAAAAAATGTCCCCATAAGGTCAAAATTTACTGGTATCATTATCCTTATGGGGACATTTGGTCCATATAACATAGGGAATACCAGGTACACACACACACACACACACACACACACACACACACACACACACACACACACATTTTTATTGCTATTACTGAGGGGGAGCAGTGATCCACAAAATGCACAATAGAAAGGTGAGAGCTTTACTTGACATTTTGTCATTCTGTACAGACTGATATTGCTGATAAGTACAATATTGCTTTTATTGTTATGACTTCCATGTTGGTCCAGTTTTTCTATCAGGAAGCATGTTGCAGTACTAATGCATTATTCATGACATACAAATAAAGGAGCCCTTTAAGAGGTCCAGTTTCCTTAGCCACTACAAGATGTGAACACAGGATGGCAACCATATTTTACAGTTGTAGTTTATAATGTTATCATCACCGTTTTAAATACAGCATAGTAAGGAATGAATTGTTTGAATGTACAAATGAGTCACCATTATAATAGTCAGAAGACAGTCACACACAAGGTTATTTATATCAGAAGAAACATTACAATGTGCTGCAAAACAAGTGCATCATTTGCACTGGTTGGGCAGTTTTAGTCACTGTTACGCATTCATGGTCTTGTTTTTTTACAAAAAAAAATACAGCACATTTGTCATGCTCATAAACATCTGTAACCCTTAAAAAGCAATAAATGATTATGTTTTTCTGGTTTGGACTTTGTTACTTTCATTAATGATAGTGATTTGTTTGATACAAGAATGTGAGAATATATTAAAGGTAAGATGCTTTAATGTTATTGAAGTCTCTTATGCTCACCAAAAATAACTCTTTTCTATTTTAATATATTGTAAAATGATTCAGTAGAGGGCTGACTGCATGAACTGAACAGCTTATAGGATGCAGAACTGAAATGGTAAAAAAAACAGGGATCAATGTATAGGCACAATATAATGCATTTTATAACAGTAGGCCTGAGAGTATCCATAGAAATTATTGCATTCAGGCCTAAAGAACATTCTCACTACAGCTATGTTACTAATAACACCAAAAACACCCACAAAACCTAATACCTCAAAGACTCTGCACATGATAGTAGACTGATAAAAAGACAAAGTTCTTCATGCTAAAACTCCAGGCTTGCTTTGTGTATTTAGTTTTGAGCTGTTAGAGTCTATGCACATTCCGGTGTGATTGTTCTGTAGAAAAGCCTGTCTTGATGCCATGTAACGTTTACGGCGATTGGCTCTGTAGACCTCCAACCGCTGGGCCTCTGCAATGGGGTCTTCCAGAGCTCCTTCCCACCTCAAGCTGTCCTGTTCAAGGTGGGTCAAATCAGATTTGTCCTCCTCATTTGGAACCGAAGCCACTTCTGATACAACCTTGGGATTTTTGGATTTGCTGCTCTTTCGTTCTTTGGCTTTGGCATGATCTTTGCTGTGAGCATCACTTATCTCTCCATTGGTCCACTGCTCTGTCTGGAGTTTCTCTAGAGGGACGTCAGACGGGTTGATGGATATAAATATTATTATTTTGATATAGCACTGGAAAATTACTATTCCTAGTCATCTATGCCTTATTTACCAATAAAATATCTAAACACTCTTTAACCCTAAAATGGGCGATGTATCCTGGGGGATACAAACATTTGAGAGGCTGTGGGGAGATTCGGAAAGTGTAGGTCTAATTTCTTGGTTTCATGTTGAAAAGGTGTTTGTTGTGAATATTTAGATCCGGTGACTTTGTTCATACATTCTTTGTTTAGCTCATGAGCAGCATTTAAAAACAACATGACCACCTGTAGTTTCAAATCTATTCACCTTCAGATAAAAGTTGATATATTTCACATATTTACAATATTTGGAGGGGACTTACATGTTTTAAAAGTTGTTAAGTGTTAGCTTATTACGTTTATGTTGAAATTTTATTAATTTAATTTTTACATTTTTCATAATCTGTCTGTAAATGTTTGTATCCCCCAGGATACGTCGCCACTTTAGGGGTATAAATTCATTGAAAAAAAAAAATTTGTTTGGCAATGCGTGTTACAACATTGTAGCAACATTTTTAAAACATTTATTCTTTCATAACTTAAACTAAACATTCTATGTACAATTCTGTTTAACAAACCTATAAATTATCAATATGACCAAAACTTTTCTGAAAAACTTCTTGGTTATGTATGTAACCCTCATTCCTTGAAGGAGGGAACGGAGATGTTACGTCAGAACTGAACTGGCGAATTGGAATCTTGCCTGAGAACCCAATTATCTTCAATTGTAACTAAAACGAGCCAATGGACATTGGCGTGTGAGGTTTGCATCACACGCACACCCGCCCCGTGCAGCGGATATAGTATAAGGAGGAGCACGTTGTGGAATCGTGAAAGGTAGGGTATCACCAAAGTGTAGATTGCTTCACAAATCAAGTCCAGACAAAGCAACTGGTTTCTATTTTTAATCAACTCAAACTTTACACAGAAAAAAAAAAAAAACACTTTTCCAGCTTCTCTCTGTATCCAGACACACACAAGTCTCTTTGGCTGCGTTTACACTGCAAGTCTGAATGCACAGATCCGATCTTTTGACGATATCCGATTTTTTGGCCAGTCTGTTTACATTCACTTTAGACGCGACTGGTATCCGATATCTGTGTTTACATTAAAACATTGTCATTGATAACTTTACATGCACATGGTGGACCTTTGGGTTTTGAATGGCTGTGCTATTAAAATTATTTATACAGGTGCATCTCAATAAATTAGAATGTTGTGGAAAAGTTCATTTATTTCAGTAATTAAACTCAAATTGTGGAAATCGTGTATTAAATAAATTCAATGTACACAGACTGAAGTACTTTAAGTTTTTGGTTCTTTTAATTGTGATGATTTTGGCTCATATTTAACAACAACCAGTAAATAAATTTTCTCAACAAATTAGAATACTTCATAAGATCAATAAAAAAAGGATATTTTAAACAGAAATGTCAGGCTTCTGAAAAGTATGTTCATTTTTATGCACTCAATACTTGGTTGGGCCTCCTTTTACATGAATTACTGCATCAATGCGGCGTGGCATGGAGGCAATCAGCCTGTGGCACTGCTCAGGTGTAATGGAAGCCCAGGTTACTTTGAAAGCGGCCTTCAGGTCATCTGCATTGTTGGGTCTGGTGTCTCTCATCCTCCTCTTGACAATACCCCATAGATTCTCTATGGGTTTCAGATCAGGCGAGTTTACTGGCCAATCAAGCACAGTAACACCATAGTCATTGAATTAGCTTTTGGTAACTTTGGCAGTGTGGGCAGGTGCCAAATCCTGCTGGAAAATGAAATCAGCATCTCCATAAACTTTGTAAGCAGAAGGAAGCATGAAGTGCTCTAAAAGTTTCTGGTAGATGGCTGCATTGACTGTGGACTTCAGAAAACACAGTGGACCAACACCAGCAGATGACATGGCAGCCCAAATCATCACTGACTGTGGAAACTTCACACTGGACTTCAAGCAACATGGTTTCTGTGCCTCTCCACTCTTCCTCCAGACTCTGGGACCTTGGTTTCCAAATGAAATGCAAAATTTACTTTCATCTGAAAAGAGGACTTTGGACCACTGAGCAACAGTCCAGTTCTTTTTCTCCGTAGCCCAGGTAAGAGGCTTCTGATGTTATCTTTGGTTCAGAAGTGGCTTGGTACGTGGAATGTGACAGTTGTAGCCCATTTCCTGAAGACATCTGTGTGCAGTGGCTCTTGATGCACTGACTCCTGCTTCAGTCCACTCCTTTTGAAGCTCTCCTAAGTTCTTAAATCAGCTTCGCCTGACAATCTTCTCAAACCTGCTGTCATTCCTTTCACTTGTACACCTTTTCCTACCACACTTTTTCCTTCCAGTCAACTTTCCATCAATATGCTTTGGCACAAAACTCTGCGAACAGCCATCTCTTTCAGCAATGACCCTCTGTGGCTTACCCTCATTGTAGAGGGTCTTGATGATCATCTTCTGGACAACTGTCAAGTCAGCAGACTTCCCCATGACTACTGTTGGGATTACTGACCTAAACCCAGTATTTATACCCTGATAATGGTAATTTAATAGAATTTGAAATTAAATATTCTAATAATTTGAGATACTGATTTTTTGATTTTGATGAGCAGCAAGCTGTAATCATCAAAATGAAAACAAAAAAGTCTGGAAATATTTTACTTTATGTCTAATAAATCTAAAATATATTTAAGTTTTACATTTTGAATTAAATTACAGAAAAAAATAAATTTTTAATGATATTCTAATTTATTGAGATGCACCTGTATATTTCACATCAGGTGGCCATGATTACCTGCCAGAATGGATAAGTTAACAGCTGTCAGTGGATGTTTTGCAGTGCAAAATCTGCGTATATGCATGTAGACTGGAAAATAAAGGTAATTTGCATTCGTTGTTTTATCTACAGTCATTAGTCATAATACAACATAAAAGCTAACTTTTAGTGAGCAAACGTGTTACCCTCGCCTTGTGATGGCTTGGAATTCCAGGGGGAATCAGATTTGCATGTTTAGACGTAGGTTGCATGTCCAGATATCAGATATGTATCTGATTTAAAACCACATTTGGAAGTGGCTCAGACTGGATGTGAAAAAATCGGATCTTGTGTGGATTTTTACACGTGTGCAAAAAATTCCGATCTGTGTCAGATGTGAGCAAAAAATAAATTTTTTGTGTCAGTGTAAATGCAGCCTTTGTTCTCAGCTCATTAACAGCTTTTCTCCTTCACTTGAAACAACTATGCTTCCACCGCCAAGAAACCTGGTAATTGTAGTCCCGGACCAGGTGGCCATCTTGGTATGTAGTCCCCATGCTGCCACCATCTAGATGGCACATACCTTCCCTCTATGACACACACTTTCACAATGCCACAAACACCCCTTCTCTGCTCTGTGGCTCGTGGTTGTGGGGAGAAGGTGTAGAGGGCATCTCGTCGTGAGAGGGCATCAGCGTTGCCATGGCAAGGTCCGGGTCTGTGAACAACAGAGAAATTAAATGCTTGGAGGTTCAGGAACCACTGTGTTACCCTCCTGTTGCTCTCTTTATTTCTTGCTATCCACTGTAAAGGGGCATGATCTGTTACTAGGACAAACTTCCTTCCTTGAAGGTAGTAACGAAGGGTCTCCAATGCCCCTTTGACCCCTAAACGTTCTTTTTCCATTCTGGAGTAATTTTTCTCATGCTTTGCTAACTTCCTGCTTATATACAGAACAGGATGTTCCTCCCTCTCTTGCGTTTGGGATAACACTACCCCAAGACCCACCTCTAATGCATCCGTGTGTACTATATAAGACTTCTTAAAATCAGGTGCCACCAGGACAGGATGCAAAGTCAGGGCTCTCTTTAGTTGTGCAAATGATTCCTCAATCTTTTTGGACCATTTAACCATTCTGGAGTGTTGTTTCTTGGTCATTTCTGTAAGGCCAGCAACCAGTTACAACTTCTGTAGTAATTTGCCAGGCCCAGGAAGGACTTAACTTGGGTCTTTGTGGAGGGCCTAGGCCAGTCTTGTATGGCATTGATTTTAGCCTCTTGGAGTTTAACTAGACCTTGTCCTATGGTGTATCCCAGGTAGTTTGTTTCACTAAAGGCTAGTTTGCACTTTTTAGGGTTAGCAGTGAGGCCCACCTCCCTTAGTGAATCCACTACCTTCTGAACTTGCATTAAGTGGGTTTCCCACTCCTGGCTATACACCACCATGTCATCTAAATATGCTGCAGCATATCTTTGATGAGGTCGGAGGACGCGGTCCATCAGCCTCTGAAAAGTCACTGGTGTCCCATGCAGGCTGAAAGGTAGACAAACATAATGGTATAGCCCCTCCGGGGTAGCGAAGGCTGTCTTTTCCTTGGATTCTGGAGAAAGAGGAACTTGCCAATATCCTTTGGTTTAATCAAGGGTGGTAATAAATCTGGCCTTGCCCAGTTGATCATTCAATTCATCTACATGTGGCATGGGATAAGAATCAAACTGTGACACTTCATTTAGTTTCCTGAAATAATTACAGAATCTTATTGTTCCATCTGACTTGGGAACCAGCACAATAGGGCTCGACCAGGCACTCTGAGATTCTTCAATGACCCCTAGCTTTATCATATTTCTTACCTCCTCCTTGATAGCTTCTCGCCAGGCTTCAGGGATTATATATGGACCCTGTTGTATGACTTTGCCAGGTACAGTGTGAATTTCATGTTAGATCACATGGGTGTGACCAGGTTCAGAGGACAAAAACATCTCTATTCCACTGTACCAACTCGGTAGGGTAGAAGCTGGTCCCAGTTTCGTCCATCTTTCTCAATGACTTTGCGCAGCATATGCTTAAATGTTCTATTAAAGCACTCTACAAGACCATCTGTTTGGGGATGGTAAACTGAGGTTGTGAGCTGTTTTATTCTCAACAGGTTACTCAGTTAGGATCTCTTGTGGGATCCCTACCCTACTACTGAGGAGGAAGAGCTCTTTGGCCACCTGTTTGGCTGTGGCTTTCCACAGGGGAACAGCTTCAGGATATCAGGTAGCATAATCCAGCATCACTAAAATATATTGATGTCCCCTAGCACTCTTGGGTAGGAGCCCCACAATATCTATTTCAATTCTTTCAAACGGGATCTCAGTGATTGGCAGGGGAATTAGGGGGTTTCATGCTGTGGGTTTTGGTGCTACTTGTTGACATTCTGGACAGCTGCGGCAGTAGTTTTCTACCTCTTTGTAAATGCCGGACCAAAAAAAAAAAAACCGCTGCAAAATCCTCTCTTTAATTTTATCCACCCCTAAGTGGGCTCCAAGTAGGTGGGTGTGTGTTAGATGTAACACTGTTGATCTATGAGACTTATGTACTAGGAGCTGTTCCTGGACGTCTTCTCCACTTTTTTTTACCTGATAAAGCAGACCATTTTTCACTGCAAAGTATGGAAATGTTAGATGTCCCTGATCTTTATGCACCTCCTCCACCACTCTGACATTCCTCAGTGCATTAGTTAATGTTTGGTCTTTTAGCTGTGCAGTACCATATTGTCCTCTTAACGGCATGGCCTCTGCTTTGATCCCGTATTCACCTGCGCTCTCCTGTGATGACTCCTTTTCAGAAGCTGTTTCAGTCTCCTCTGCATCACCCCTTGGTTCTGCACAAGTCTGAACTGGAAAACAACTTTTGGTCATGTACCTTACATTCTGATCCCTTTGGGCAGTGTCTCCCCTATATTTGGATTTACGTCTAGGCCTCTGGGTCTCCCTCATCTTTTTCCCCAATATGTCTTGCCACAGAGCATGAAATATTGGGCAGTCCCTGCCAATGAGCACACTAACTGGCAACGTGGCCACTACTCCAGCTTTTCCATCACATTTCCCTTTTGTGGTGATGAGGGTTAGAGCAGCTGTTGGCTATTTCTGAGTGTCTCCATGCACACAAGACGCCAGGATGGTATTTTCCTGAGAGATCTCTGCTGGGTTGACTAGTGACTTGTGGATCAAGGTAATCATGCTCCCTGAGTCTAATAAGGCCTTCACATCCTGGCTATTTATAGTTACAGGGCAGGCCATGGCTGGGAAGTTTGTGTCTCCCATCAGTGCAGCAAAGAGGTTAGTCTGCTGGCTCCCTGAAGAATCTCCTGGTGGCATCGGTTCATCTGGTTTGTCACACTGCCAGGAAATATGACAGAGTTCCCCACATTTGTAACATGTTCTAGGGCTGCAGTCTAATAATGCTTTTAGTTGTTCAAAGGGACCACTGTTTTCCTTCCTCTGGCTATACAACTGTGTCGGCAGACCTTTGGGAGTCCTCCTTGTCTGTGGATGAGAGCTAGCTTGTGTCCGGTAATTTAACATATTTCCTTTAGCTTGATATCTTTCAACTGCCTCTATTAACCCATCTGCCGTTATTGGATTGCTCTGCCTAACTACTTTTTTTGCTTCATACGGAAGGGCTCTTATTTATCTACCAATACTTTCTCGACGACTGCTGATGCTGTGTTCTATTCAGGTTCTAGGCATTTCTTCGTCAGGCGCATCAGTTTATGAAACTGTGCATGGGGAGGTTGGTCTTTCTGAAAACTCTATTCATGTACTCGCTGGGCCATCCCAAATGTTGTCAGACCATTTCTGCTAAGGATCTCTTTTTTCAAGCTATCATAATCATTTGCAGTTGTAGGGTCTAAATCTAAAAAAGCTTTTTGTGATTCACCTGATAAAAATGGTGCCAACAGCCTAGCCCACTGTTCTTTTGGCCACTTTTCTCATGAGCTGTTGTCTCAAAAGCATACAAGTATGTCTCCACGTCATCAGTGACCCCCATTTTTGGTCACTAGCTCTGACTTTTTTGCAATCTTGGCTCATAATTGAAGTTCCTTTGATTTCAATTAATTTGCACGTCTTTGTTCTTTGACTAGTGCAGCATTAGTTTGTTGTTGGTTTTTGTCTCTAGAATTGCTTTCAATAACTCCTCCATTGTAACGTTTTGGTCTTTTGTACTTAACTTAGCAAACTTCACTGCCAGGTCTTCCCAATCTCCATTGGACATCAGCACTCACACCATTGGAACTGCATTCTCCACTATGTGTGGCATCGTGAGAGGTAGGGTATCACCAAAGTGTGGACTGCTTCACAAATCAAACCCAAACTCATAAACAGCTTTTCCCCTTCACTTGCAAAACCTGTGCTTCCACCGCCAAGGAGCTTGGTAATTGTAGTCCCGGACCAGGTGGCCATCTTGGTTTGTAGTCCCTATGCTGCAACCATTTAGATGGCACATACTCTATGACACACCCTCTCATGATGCCACAGTGTGCAATTGCACATTCAGGTTTTTCGCTGAGAAGCAGAGCCGGTGACCCAGCCGCTCAGCAGTGGTACAGCAACTGTGGCGAAGAGACATAACATCTCCATTCCCTCCTTCAGAGAACGAGGGTTACATACGTAACCGAGACGTTCCCTTTCAGTCAGTCACATTTGACGTTATGTACACAGGGGAAGGTCGCAGCATGACTGAGAGACTGTATCTGTAATCTGCAGTGGGCAAAGGCTCTCTTGTGAAGCGGCAGTAGCAGTAGGAAATGCAGGGAAAGCAGGAAGTGACCACCACTGACGCGTCGTCACACCAACACTGAAGAGCTTCAAGAGCTTCACAATCGTAGTCACACGAAGAAGACTGCTTTAAGGCACAAACGCTCGGCTCGAAAGCAAAAAGCTGAATGTGCACACGCTCTTCCTTATATACTTGCTGTGCAGGGTGGGGTGCGCGATGCAAATCTCACACGCCAATGTCCATTGGCTCGTTTTAGTTACACTTGAAGGTGACTGGGCTGTCAGGCAAGATCCCAGTCAGTTCAGTTCTGGTGTAACGTTGAACCTGTTGTACACAATCTACTTTATGCCTTCTGTCATCTGATTGAGAGTTCATACTTTTATTAATCAAGTGAAGTCTTTATTGCTCAGAAATCTTTAATGATTTTTATAAAGTAAATGTAAGATAAACATTTACTGGACTGAAGTAACTTGGGTTTACTTGATAATTCATACATAATTTTTTAATGTTAAAAATTAAAAATTCTTTTTACATTTATTCATGTTAATGTACATGTCAAATATGACACAACAGTGTTACGGTACACAGGAGGCAGACACAGATGTAACAGGTAATGGTTGTTTTATTGACCACAGTAGAGCAGAGGATAACACACAGGTGAGTGAACTGGTTGTAGATAATGTAGAACGGGTAGTATGAGGAATAGTTACTGTCCTTTCTGTTGCAGGTAGAGACACGTTGGAGCTTGGAGATCGCTGGAGAACTTGGGAGCTGGCTGAAACACACCCACACAGCAGACGAGGCACACAGAGGGAAGGAGACACGCTGGAGACAGGGGAGTATACGAAGAGGAGTCCTTGAGGTAAGCATAACAGGGAGTATATGCGAACGAGACCGGACATAGAGTGCTGTGTGAGTGTGTGCTTTATAGTGCTGCTGATGAGTGGAGTGATGAGGTGCAGGTGGCGGTGATCAGTACTCTGGAGACAGCGTGCGTTGTGATTGGGTGATGTTGGAACCTGACGTGTCTGTGACAGTACCCCCCCCTCCACGGCCCGCTCCAGAGGGCCGAGGACCCCGACGCCGTGGTGGTCGTCCTCTTCCCCGCGGTGCCGGTTTCTCAGGGTGACTGTCGTGGAATGTCTGGAGTAAGCTGGGGTCCAAGATGTCGTTCCTTGGGACCCAGGAGCGTTCCTCGGGGCCGTATCCTTCCCAGTCCACTAAATATTCCAGCTGACCACCACGCCGCCGGGAGTCCAAGATCTCATGAACCTCATACGCAGCTCCGTCCTCCAGGATGAGTGGAAGGGGGGTTCGGCGGGAGCCACGTCAGGTCCTGTGGGAAGAACAGAAGGGTGGTGAGCTTTCAGCAGTGACACGTGGAAAGTGGGGTGTATACGATACCCTTGTGGAAGACGGAGTTGATAGGTGACTGGGTTGACCTGCTTGACGATGGGGAATGGGCCAATGAACCTGGGACTCAGCTTTCTGCAAGGCAGACGCAGTCTGATATCCCGGGTGGATAGCCAAACCATCTGACCAGGCTGGAAGACCGGAGTGATGGAGCGTCGAAGGTCGGCTACCATCCTGCGTCTGCGCAGGGCTCATTGCAGTTGATGGTGTGCTGAGTCCCAGACCCTCTCGCTCTCTCGGAACCAGTAATCCACTGCTGGAACGTTGGAGGGTTCCCCGGACCAGGGGAACAGTGGGGGTTGGTAGCCGAGTACGCACTGGAACGGTGTGAGTCCTGTAGTCGACTGCCGGAGAGAGTTTTGGGCGTACTCGGCCCAACCCAGGAACTGGTTCCAAGAGTCCTGGTGGTCATGACAGAAGGTACGGAGGAAGCGGCCAATCTCCTGCACCTTCCTTTCCGTCTGCCCGTTCGACTGCGGGTGGTATCCGGAAGTCAGGCTGACGGCCACACCTAGGAGGGAGTAGAACGACTTCCATACTCTGGATATGAACTGGGGTCCTCGGTCGGAGACTATATCTTCTGGTATTCCGAAGTATCTGAAGACTTGGTTGAAGAGTATTTCAGCGGTCTCCATGGCAGTGGGTAATCCTGGGAGTGGAATCAGACGGCATGATTTTGAGAAGCGATCCACAACAACTAGGATGGTGGTATTTCCTTCTGAGACAGGGAGATCAGTAATGAAATCCACTCCTAGGTGTGACCATGGGCGATCTGGAACGGGCAGCGGAAGGAGTTTCCCAGCTGGCAGATGACGAGGAGATTTGGAGATGGCACACTCCCGACAGCCCTGCACGTACCTTCTGACATCCGAAGCCATCCCTGGCCACCAGAAGCGTTCTTTTAGCAACGAGAGGGTTTCATTGACCCCTGGGTGACCAGTGCCAAGTGACGTGTGAGCCGAGTGAATGGTTGGAATGCGTCGTGTCCGTGGGATGTACAGCAAGCCGGGTGGACAACCCGGCGGAGGGTTCGTGGAGGCATTGGAGGAGGGGATGGTCTCCTCTGACCAGGTAATAGGACTCACGATGAGAGAGCTCGGGATGATGGGTTCAGGTTCTTCGGTCTTTTCCTCAGGAGCATGGAGACGGGAGAGAGCGTCTGCTTTCACGTTTTTGGTACCTGGGCGGTAGGAGATGGTGTAATTGAAAACGGGAGAAGAACATGGCCCAGCGAGCTTGTCTAGGGTTCAGTCTCTTTGCTGACCGAAGATATTCAAGGTTCTTATGGTCTGTCAACACCAGGAATGCATGTTTGGCTCCCTCCAGCCAATGCCTCCACTCTTCCAAGGCAAGCTTAAAAGCAAAAAGTTCCCTGTCACCGATGGAGTAGTTGACTTCCGCCGGGCTGAGCTTGCGGGAGAAGAAGGTGCATGGATGGAGTCTACTTGGCGTCCCCTGCTGCTGTGATAACACCGCTCCCACTCCAGTTGTCGAGGCGTCCACTTCGACGACGAACTGTTTTTCTGGGTCTGGATGGACGAGTAAGGGAGCGGTGGTGAAGGCTTCCTTTAGGTGGTTAAAGGCGTTGGTGGCTGCTGGGTTCCAGGACAGAGACTTGGGCTTATTGCGGAGCAGGCTGGTAAGTGGATGGGTGATGGAACTGTAACCTTTGATGAACCGTCTGTAGAAGTTGGAGAATCCGAGGAAGCGCTGGAGCTCTTTTATGGTGGTGGGTTCTGGCCAGTTGGTGATGGACTCCACCTTCCTCTCGTCCATCCAGATGCCACTGTGGTCTATGTTGTAACCCAGGAAAGAGACGGAAGGTTGGTGGAAGGAGCACTTCTTTGCCTTGAGGAACAGGTTGTACTGACGAAGGCGGGTGAGGACCTCCGCAATGTTCCAGGGCCGCTGGGACGAGAGGAAGGGGATACCTGAACTTGAATGTAATCTTGTTGAGGGAGCGATAATCGATGCATGGCCGCAAGCCTCCGTCCTTTTTAGCCACGAAGAAGAAACTAGAAGCAGCAGGGGAAGTAGACGGCCTGATGTAACCTTGGGTGAGGGCTTCCTTGATGTAATCCTCCATGGCCTTCTCCTCCGGGATGGACAGTGGGTATATCTTACCCTTTGGCACTGGTTCAACCGGAAGCAGGTCGATGGCACAGTCCCATGGCCGGTGTGGAGGCAGCTTGGAAGCCCGTTGCGGGCAGAAGACGTCGCTGAAGGGGGCGTAACACTTGGGGATGTCGACGGAGCGTTGTTCGACTGGACTTTCGATGGATGTGGCGCAGAGAGAGAGATCCGTTTTCCAGGAGATGGTGGGGTTATGCTGCTCCAACCAGGGGCGCCCCAGAACCACGTCAGCGGTGGAATCCTCCAGAACCAGCAGATGTATCTCTTCTTGGTGTAGTAAACCAACTTGAAGTGTTACTGGTCCAGCCACGGTGCGGACGCGCTTACGACTCAGGGGTTTGCCGGTTATTGAGTTGATCTTGTAGATGGTCGGAGACGGAGAGGTCTTGAGACGTAGCTGCTGGCAGATGGCGCCGGAGACGAAGTTGCCGGCTGACCCTGAGTCGAGGAGCGCGACCACTGAAAGGGAGACAGTAGTGGCAGTAAGATTGACGACAGTAGTGAGTGGTTTCATTTTATGAGTAGCAGGAATAATAGCACTCACCAGGGGTCGCGGTGGTCGTGTGGGGCATGCTGCAATCACATGCCCAGGACCTCCACAGTATAGACAGAGATGCAGGGTCAGCCGACGGCGGCGCTCTTCAGAAGATAGACGAGAGTTTTCCACTTCCATGGGTTCTTGGGCTGGTTCTGGAGTGCTGACGGGTTCGGATCGGCAGAGGAGCACGTTGGAGAGGGACTGGTCCTGGTGCTCTTGGATGCACGCTTGCATGCGAGTGGCGCAGTGAATGGAGAGCTGGATGAATTTCTCGAGGCCGATGGAGTCCTCGCATGCAGCGAGATGCAGCCGCACCCGAGGCTCTAATCCTTGACAATAAGTTGTTATCAGGGCTTGTTCATTCCATCCGCTGAGTGCTGCAAGCGTTCTGAATTGCAAAGCATAATCGTAAATAGACATTGATCCTTGTTTTAAATTATAGAGTTTCTCACCAGCTGAAGAATCCGTGATCGGTTTCCCGAACACTTCCCGGAAGTGGGAAATAAACGCCGAGTAGGATTTGGTTACAGCACCCCGCTGGGACCAGATGGAATCTGCCCATTTCAATGCTTTGCCGCTGAGCTGAGAAATGATGAACGCTATCTTGGATGTGTCACTCGGGTACAGGTGCGGCTGCATCTCCAGGACCAGTGTGCATTGCAGCAGGAATACGCTGCAATCCTCCGCCGATCCTGAGAAGGGTGCCGGTTTGGCCATGGGACTGGCGTACGGCGGCAACGAAGGAGAACTGCTGACATTGGCGGTGGTGTTCGTTGGTGCAGGTGAAGGGACAGTGACTGGAGATGGCGGTGGTGGATTGATGGTTAAAGTGCGCCGAAGCGCATCCACCAGTTCCTGAAATGGATCCGGCTGGCTCATACTGGGTCTGCGGTGTTGGTCCGGTCTTCTGTTACGGTACACAGGAGGCAGACACAGATGTAACAGGTAATGGTTTTATTGACCACAGTAGAGCAGAGGATAACACACAGGTGAGTGAACTGGTTGTAGATAATGTAGAACGGGTAGTATGAGGAATAGTTACTGTCCTTTCTGTTGCAGGTAGAGACACGTTGGAGCTTGGAGATCGCTGGAGAACTTGGGAGCTGGCTGAAACACACCCACACAGCAGACGAGGCACACAGAGGGAAGGAGACACGCTGGAGACAGGTGAGTATACGAAGAGAAGTCCTTGAGGTAAGCATAACAGGGAGTATATGCGAACGAGACCGGACATAGAGTGCTGTGTGAGTGTGTGCTTTATAGTGCTGCTGATGAGTGGAGTGATGAGGTGCAGGTGGCGGTGATCAGTACTCTGGAGACAGCGTGCGTTGTGATTGGGTGATGTTGGAACCTGACGTGTCTGTGACAAACAGGCTTTTGGGAAACATTTATTTGTCCAATTTATCATTGATTTGTATACATGCATATATGAGCCATAAAAACCTGATGTACGGTGTGTGTGTGTGTGTGTGTGTGTGTGTGAAATATGATACTCAAAAAACAAAACAAAAAAACCCAAAAAAAACATGCAAATATATGCATATGTGTTTTTTGTTGAGTATCATATTTGAGTATCAGGCTTTTATGGCTCATATATGCAAGTCATTGCAAATCAATGATAATTGAGAGATGGACAAATACATGTTCCCCAAAAGCTTGTTGTGTCATATTTGACATTTATATTAACAAGAAAAAAAATTTAAAAAGAAAGTTTAAAAAAAATGTGTATAAATAATCCAGTAAACCCAAGTTGGTTCAGTTCAGTAAATGTTTATCTTACATTGACTTTATTAAAATCATTAAAGATTTCTGAGCAAAAAAAGACTTCACTTGATTAAAAAAGTATGAACTATCAATCAGATGACAGAAATCATGAAATAGATTGTCTACAACAGGTTTTTCAGCAAAGTTTTTGTCATATTGATGATTTATAGGCCCTAGAAATGTGCGCATTAAATATGAAACAGTAGGCTAATATTTTCATAAATAGGCATTATACTTAATGTTTAACAGAACTGTATGAAATTGTATTATTTGTGTCCTAAGATGGAAAATAGCAATAAATTAATTTTCTTATTTCTCTTTATGGTCTTGCCATTTTTAGGGTTAAGCAAGATACATTTATTTAAACTAAATGCATTTTAGATAATGCATCTTAAATATCAATGTATTTTGCTTTGTTCTATTGACAGATTTTTTCCCACATTTTATAAGCATAAACCTTATTATTTAAAGGGATAGCTGACCTAAAACGTGCACATTCTGTCAGCATTTCCTCACCTTCATGTCATGCCAAACATGTATGACTTTCTTTCTTCTGCAGATGTCGAAAGAAGATATTTTGAAGAACATGTTTTAGTTATCATTGACATCCATTGAAAGAAAAACATTGAGACATTTTTCAGAATATCTCCTTTTATGTTCCACAGAAGAAAGTAAGTCCCACAGGTTTGGAAGGACACGAAGGTGAGTAAATGATGAGAGAATTTTAGAAGAACTATGCTTTTAAGACTTATTGTTTTCTATCAGCTATTTACTTTGTTTAATTATTTCACCAATGACCATGTAATGCGTTAACAAGTGTTTTTTTTTTTTTTTTTTTTAAATAAACCCACCTGAATCCTTAGATTGGTTAATGCAATTTCTCGATTTCTTTTTCTCTTTTGTTGTGTCTTTCCTTTTCTTTTTGCTCTCTTTCATTGTGGCAGTCAAAGGTGGGACGTGAAATCCTTTTTTAACTGAAATCTCCTCCCGCGTGTTTGTTGTTTGAGAAGTGCCTTTAATCCGTCGTTCTCTAAACGATGCCATTACTCACGGCTATCCCAGCACTTCAGTTTAAAACGAGTACGTTGCTTATGAAGACACGTGCTGTTTTCACTTTGAATTTACGATAAATGTAATTTTAATAAGCATTAAAAGAGATAATATTGCATTAACATCTACAAACTTGTTAGTTGGTAGCGCGATAGAACTCACAGCGTTCTATCAGAGTGAAGGTCGTTTGAGCGTGATGACGCATCTCCATGGAAACAGAACTCCTCCCATGTGCCCAAAAGTAATGGGGGAAACAGTCTTTCACACATATCTGAGATAACTAGAGATATTTAAAGACTTTATAGATCATAAGAGCACTTGCAATAGAATAACAGCATGCAATATTTAAATCATCACCAATTTTATTCATTTGTATACGAAAGAAAAAATATATATCTGCTTTTGGCACAGACACCTATATGTCCCTATACTTAGAACAAGGCCATCAGATAGTGAGAGAAGAACATGGTGCTGAGCAGCCAAACTTAGTAACAGCAATAAAGGTTACAGAGGGGAACCATAAAGAGAACTGCCATCCAAACATTTTTATTGACATTTTATTTTACAGATGCAAACCTTTTGTGGGTTCTTATAGGCCTTCTTATATTTTTCTTCTGAGTTCCTATACACAGCAGCATTTTGGAAGATTTTTTGTATATGTATTTTTATTGGAGAGTTTCTGTTTGTTATATAAAAACTTTGAGAACAATTAATATATAAACAGTTGTTTTGTTTGCAAAATTTCGCATACAAGCCCATTTTTACCTCCAACAACTCCAAATCTCTAAAAAAAAAAAAAAAAAAAAAAAAAAAACATTTACGTTAATTAACTTTTACGTTTTTTTCATACATTTATAAAATATAACTAAATATATAATTAAATGAGAGAGAAAAAAAAGAACTTTAGGGGTTGTTAAGTAAACTTTTACATGTACATATGATTGGCTGGAAACGAATCGTCCATGAGCAGGAGACATTTTAATTGGTTGGAACTGTTTTGTCCCGCCCTTTTTCTTGGGAGTCGAGGTTTAACGTTGGCTGAAGTTGAAGTCATTTATAATCTACGGAAGTCAGTCGTCATAGCGAACCCTTGACGTCGCAGATCCAGTGGCCAGCTGTTACTAATCTCGTCACTCCCTTTGCCAGCTGATCGCAGACGCCGGTAAACGTGAGAGACGAAAACGGAGGAATCACTTCACTAGCGAGGTGAGCGTTTGTGTCAATCAACTTTTCAGACATTACCCAGCTTCGTAGTTAATCTAATCCGCAGCTTGCTTCTGTCGGGTTTTAGATAAAACAGCTTTATTCGCTCCAGGGAAAGGCGAGGCAGTTCACTTAGGTGGGGCGGAAAAAAACAGCTTCTGAGCTACGAATGCTTGTTAAATTCGCCATAAAAATGAAAGATTGTAATATTAGAACAGGCCATCATCGAATATGTTGGATACCGGGCGGAGGTCATTACATAAGTTTCATTCCATTATACCGGCCAAACTTCCAGCCTACTAAAACCTTTACTCGAGGACGCAAGCCGGTGTGAGTGTCATCTGTGTGTTTAAAGTTATTTCAAGAAAAATGTAATCCGAGGCAGTAGAGACATGTTGAGCAAATACAAGATAGTTATTCAGTACAATCACGTCAGTCCTTTTTTTATTGCTGCATAGATGCCAACGTGTCTGCTAAAGTGTGTTTCCTGATTTGGTTGGGTAAGAACATCCTTATGTAATTCATTCACCTCTGATGAGGAAATCTCAGCAGAATTTGCTCGATATGTGACGTTTCAATCGGTTTTGCTGGTCGTTGAACGTTTCAATGGAATGTAGCAGAATAAGGAAGTGACGTAGCAAACATGTATGTATGTGTGTGTATATATATATATATATATATATCTCACATACACAACACACTACAGTATTTTTTTTAAGCCTTTTATATTTTAAAATATGGAATTGTATTTGTATTAATAATTGCAATTGTAATATGCTTTTTTTTTCTATCCCATGATACCATATAAGTTACTCTTAACTTGCAGTTTGTAATGCAATAACCTTTGAATGTCAGTGAATGTACTGGCATGGTTCATAATTGTGATTTTTTTTTTTTTTTTTTTTTTTTTTTTTTTTTTTTTTTTTTGTTGTTGAATTTAAATTACAATGAAATCTATGAGAACAGTGTTGTTTTTAAACTATATCCTACATGTAGATTGTCAGTACAGAGCAGGCCTCGGAGACTCTGAGTATTTTCTAAAGACGTCACTCTGACAATGCATATCAGCAAAAATCCTTGACAAGACGCTCTTTGCGACATTATGTATGTGTGGCTCTATATTTTATTTTCAGCTAGCTTAGTTTTTGAGTCATAGCAAGTGAACACTTTTCAACCAGGCATCCAAAAAAAGACTGTTTTTCCAGATTGGTGTTCAAATCACAGTACCGTAATGCAGTTACTGCCCTTTAAGGTACAGAAAGCAAACTTGGCTTCTTTTTTCCCCCTTATGTATGAGGAATACGATTATAAACCCAGACTGTACCCAGATCTGGATCACCATCTGTAATTAAAAAAGCAAATGTTTCTATTGACAAAACCACATTTGTTTATATAGATGATTTCAATGGTGATGATTACTTCCCTCAGCAATAGTTATCATGATGCGATGCTGTCAAGAAAGGGAATTCTTTTTTTTTTCTTTTTTTTTTTTACGTTCAAAGACCTTAAAACCGATGTTTTCTTGGGTGAAAAGGAATAAATGTGTTTTTAAATACAAAATGGCATGTTTCTGTATTTATCTCAGTGCATCAGTGCATTAAAATGGCCACCATTTGCCCTATCTGCAGAATCTATGGCAAGTCAGTACTCGGACACATCTGATTCAGCCTCAGGCTTTGCAGTGCGATATCTTTTTTTTTTTTTTTTTTTTCTTCTCGCCCTTAAACAGCAAAGAGCGATGGAGACATCTTCCCACCCTGTTCCTCAGTACACGCACACTGATTCAGTCCTTGGTGTGCTCATAGATATCACTTTGTCATCCCTGAGAAAAGATATCAGCATTAGCACAAAGTCAGAGTTTAACTCTAGGGTTTATGCTTGTGTATGGCTACTGATCATGTTGGCTGAGGATAAGCAATTTAATTGTTTGTTCTTGTTTGAACACTTTAGATACCAAGGGTCGAATGTGTCTTGGTACCATAAGATGCTTTTTTTTTTTTTTTTGTGAGTTAACAATGTAGGCTAGTGTGTTAGCCATTAGCAATAGTGAGCTGACCTTAATGTTTCCCTTTTCCATTCACGCACTGCAGCTTGTGTACACCCAGACCAGATCAATAGATCGACTGGTGACAGGGGAACGAGACGAGCGTGTTCAGATATTCAAACACTGTCAATACACTTCTCTTAGACTAATTTGCTAGCCCTGCTGTGACATTCCTGGACAATTCATTGTGCTGGAATCAAAATCCATTTATTTCGTTTAGGTGATTCATATAGCATGTAATGAGTCCAGAGTTTTGAGGTAGCATAAATAGATATAAATACTAATAAGAACTTATTACTATACTACAAATAATTTACTGATGTTGTTGCAAAGACTAGAGGCCACAAACTCTGCCCTTATGCAATATAATTTAGACCACCTCCTTCTATCAGTCACAAATCATGAATTTTGGCTAGTCGGGGAAAAACATGTCTCTATCAACGTTTTTGCAAAACTCCAAAAAACATGCGTATAAATAATTCACTGCATTTTCCAGTTAAATCGAACACTTGAGGCACTAAAACGGGTGTCCAAATAGGAGGGCCACTTGGAGGGTTTTGTAAACTTATACATTAAGTTTGTCACATAACTGGCTCCATGCGTCTTGCTTTTCTGATATTGTAAATTTGCTTGGTAGCTTACCTGGTACAGCATTGCACTTGCGATGCAAAGCGCTCGAAGACCATGAAAGTCCCATGAAACACAAGTCACTAAAAGATGGCTTGGTTTCTTCAGCAAATGTTTTTATCGCACATTTGCATTTGTTAAAGGGATAGTTCACCCTGAAATTAAAACTCTGTCCTTAATTACTCACCCTCATGTCGTTCCAAACCTGTAAGACTTTCGCTCATCTTCAGAATGCAAATTAAGATCTTTTTGATGAAGTCTGAGAGCTTTCTGTCCCTCCATAGACAGCTACGCAGCTACCATTTTGACGCATCAAAAAGTTCATAAAGAGATCGTAAAACTAATCCATATATATAAATTGAGTGGTTTAGTCCAGATTTTCTCGATCACTTTATATGCTGAACAGATTTTATTTAGGCTTTTATTCACATCAGCATCATTCATCAGCTCACACATCAGTTGTGGCAAACGGAGGCTCAAGCATGTTTGCTTGACATGTGAGAACCATTGAGGTTCATTCTCGTGTTAAGCAGAACGTTTGAGCTTCCGCAAGAACCAATGAGGTTCATTCTCATGTTAAGCAGAACTTTTGAGCTTCCGCAAGAACCAATGAGGATCATTCTCGTGGGTTATGCAGCACGTTTCAGCTTCCACAAGAGCTTTGTTCTTGCTCGTCAAGCAGATTCGGTTGAGCTTCTGTTTATGTTAGCTGATCAGTGTTTATATGTGAGTAAAAGCATGAATTTAAATCTGTTCATCATATAAGCTGATTGAGTCTTAAAGTGATTGGACTAAACCACTCAATTCATATAGATTAGTTTTATGATCTCTTTATGAACAGAAAGCTCTGATTTCATCAAAAAGATCTTCATTTGTTTTTTCCAAAGATGAAAAGTCTTGCAGGACTACTTAATTTTTGGGTGAACTATTCCTTTAACACTCTTGGTTAGGTTTAGAGTAGGTGGTACATTATTTTTAAATGCGATAGAGCATTAACCTTTTAGCGGCACTCATCACACATTTCATTTCCGAACTGCTGTGATATGTATGATTACCAATGTAATAAAACTTTGCCAGATTAACGTTGATATGTTTTGGATGAATTAACATGCTTTTAGCGCTACTCACTGGTCATTTCACTTTGAAAGTGTAGCAAAATGTGCAAGAAGCAACGTAATGTCGCCACAGACACGTTTCTTCCAATGAGCCTGGGTTGGAATTTTGAGACTTTAGAATCAAATCCATATATTTTAAAATTATATTTAATAGTTAAAAGGATAGTTTACCCAAAAATTAAATTTGTGTTATTTATACACTCAATTTTTCAATCAATGTTTTAATTTTTCTGGAGCCGTGTTATAACTTTGTGTGACGAACAGACTGAAAGTCTGAATTTTTTTTAATAAAACCTGGCTGACAATCATGGTCACCATTTAATTGCATTTTTTGGAAATGTGAAGCTTGGACGTTCTTATAAAGATCTTGTTTTGTGTTTCATAGATGAACAAAAATCATGCAGGTTTCAAAAAACGGGGTGAGTAAATAAGAGTTGTCACTTTTTTGGTGAATTATCCCTTTAAGCTGACCATGTGAGAATGAAACATTTGAGTTATGCGTAATATTCAACGTGTTTATCGTGTCCGTGGTTGTTCTGTGCATCATAGATGACATGTCTGAATTGTGCTTTCAAGGCCTTACCTTGTCCTCTGGCCTCCACCCCAAATGCCTGCTGATTCATGTCTGCGTGTCTGCACCGGCTTGCTGGATGGGGGATGGTGGAATGAACGAGGGACACAGAGTACTGAGAAAGAATGGTAGATGATTACCAAACACAGTTCGGGGAGGGAAGCACGGCAGAAAGTGCGAGCAACCTAAATCTTTGTCATAGAGTTAGAATGATTCAGCATGTGATCTGTGTGTGTGTGTGTATGTGTATATTTTTATATATATATATATATATATATATATATATATATATATATATATATATATATATATATATATATATATATATATATATATATATATATATATATATATATATATATATATTTATTTATTTTTTTTTGGCAATGGAAAATATATACTCTTTTTAAAGATGAAACACACTTGTAAACAGGAATGTTCTGCAAGTTTATATCAGCATGTCTTGTTGGAGATCCAAGGAATAACAGGCATTCTTGGGCCTCATTTGTGAAACTCAAGCATTGTCAAAATTGTTGCGTTTGATTAAATTCAGTGATAATTTTTGAAAGAATCTTTACAAATGTGCAGCCATTTATGTGGAAAGAAATGAAAATCATTCAGATACACATTCAATGTACTGAAACAACAATGGTTAGACACCATAAATAATGTGAATCTTATTTATCTGAGAGAAAATATGTATTAAGAAATGATACAATTGACATGTTTCCTTAAAGTAATAAATCCTTTACTATTCCTTATATGAAATTAATTTATAGTTGAGCTTAAAGTACAGAGACACGATACCACAGAGAGGATCATATGCGCGAGTTGGCGCATACCAGAAAACGTGTCGGGCCCATTTGAAGTCTGCACAGTATGCTATATTTTAAAGCGATATGGAGGAGAAGCCGATAGATTAAGAGGAAACTGCGGCTTTATCGAGCTCAACGGCTCTGGCCGAGCTGTGATATAAATGAAACGCTATTAGCTAATTTTAAAAAAAGATCAAATTGGTGTTTTTTTAACAAAGAAAATGTTCAATAATAGCTGAAAATTATATAGTTATGATTAAACACGAACATAATGCCATAAATTAATGTTTTAAGAAGCAAAATTTGCAACCAAATGTCTCGGAACACATTTTTAAGTTTGCAAGATATAAAATAGACTCGATGGAAAAATGCACTTGATTTAAGGGGTAGGGCAAATGATCATGAACTTGTCAGAAACACCCTCTCACTGACCCGGGACAGGAGGCCTTCCTTATTGAACCCTGTTTATTATGTTTTAGTTTAAATGAGGTGTTTTTCATCTTGTGCTGTCAGAGAAAATTGTGGTAGTAATATGCAAAACTGATGTCACAGATGCATGCTGTAATTACAGGGTGAACATCTTTTTTTCCCGCTTTTCTTTTTTTCTCTTATTTCTTCTGTATTGTGACTACTTCTTTCTTTGTTTATATAATGTTCTCATTAAAAAAATAAATACAGGGAGAAGAAAACAAGGTTCTGTCTGTGTGCTCATAACAAACTAGTGTTGGTGGAACATATCTTGCATTATTTGTGAAAAAGTAATCCATCTCGTTTTTATCTTGTAGGTTCGTAGTGGATGCTGATGAATGAATATTGGCTGACCGACCGCAGTTCTTCTCTGGCAAACTTTATGACCCTATCCTGACGCTAAAGCTGCCAGCTGAAGAACTGTTGTGGTCAGCTCTACCCATCTGAGAGTGCTGTGGATCTTATTCACTCTGGATCATCTGTTGTAGATCTTGGAGGATGGATGATATTTTAAATTTCATATTTTAATTATTGAAGCAAATTTTTTTTTTGAGAAAATATTTCTTTGTCATTTATAAATATTTTATAAATTTTAACAATTTATCAACACTTTAATATGTTTAGGATGTTTATTTTTTATATGTTTTGTATCTAAAATTTCAATTTATGTTCATGAAAATATGAATAGAAATCCATAATTTTTTTTTTTTTTTTTTTTGGAGGAGAGCTAATATCAAACTACCTGATAAATGAGTTGTATAATATATTTGAAGTATGCAGGATATTTTGCATGGCAGACATAATTTTCTGTACGTTTAGCCACAACAGCTGCTGGCTCCTGGTATAAAAATAAAGGGGAAACTTGCATGTGTCCAATAAAAGTATACTGCAAATCTCTAGTTTCCATGGTGCATATTGTCTGCATATCACACACGTCTCATCCACAGTAGCTCATAATTTTGAATCTGTTTGATCATGAGATAAGGGTACAATACATAAACAACAACTGATTGATGCATTGTGAATCAGTGTAAGTAGTTCTTTACTGTCTGGCTTCAACAGGTTTCTTGTTTGCTGACTCTCTTGTCAGGTTGAGCCTGATAAGGAATATTATGAGAGGATTTTGTCTGAGGTAGAGTGTGGCTTTGCTAACAACTAGTGCCAGATCTGTGTTAATTCAGACGGGTACATGCACATTCACTTCACAGACCTTTTGCCACTATTATAGGGGAATTTTACATATTGATCATGAAATAAGTTTTGGAAAAGTTTATTTTGCTCGTAGAAATGAAGAATCGGCAACACTAAGAGCTGTAGTGTGTGTGTGTGTGTGTATATATATATATGTATGTGTGTATATATTATAATAATATATTACTTACCCCAAACTAATTTAAAGAGTTTAAGCATTTAAGTGTTTATATCTAAAGAGTTGGTTTCAAACACCTAGTTTTTAAATTAGAATATTCACGTGAATACTTTATCAGTTTAATACAAAGTCAGTTTTTGCTGTATCTGTCGGGAAAACAAAATTACACTGACAAATTCAGACAAGTGTCTCCTATAAAATTGAGCTTTTAAATAAAAAGATTTAGGTTCTCAGGACATTTATTTTTCGTCGGGGTAAGTTGTTTCTTAAATGCTACAAATGTAGGCTATACATTATAGGCCTAGCTAAGCAGTAGTGTTAGCTTGCGCTGGAATAAAGTTTCAAATGCGATGCAAAACTATGACCGATAGAGGGCGTCAATGTTCAGTTGGACAATACGGCTTATAATAGCCTCTAGCAGAGTTGGATCCACAACAGGTGTTATGCCGAATTCTGACTCCCGTCATATTATTACATAAAGAGTTTAAATGCCAAGTGTGCTTGCATACAAAAGGAATTTACCTGGGTATTGAAGCTTCCAGTAGCACACCCACATAAATATAACAAGACACATAATAACATTTAAGAATAAAAATATAAAAGTATAAAGACACAGATTTAGGTTTAGACAGAATAAACATTTACAGATAATGAACATATTTATAAATAGGATTAAATTAATTTACGAATATACTGCACTAAGCAGTGGAGTATTGCAGGAAGGCATTTAATAGGGGAATAGCCTGTGGGATGAAGCTGTTCCTGTGCCTAGATGTTGAAGTGCCTAGTGATCCTGTGCCTAGGCGCCATTCGATTAGCCTGACTACGTCAGACTTCCTACTTCCGCTCAATTTCATTTCGCTTCTGTACTCAGTCTGATACAGCGTCAGAGCTTTGTGTTTGCCACCGGTCTGGAAACAGCCGGGCCAATCAACGAACAGAGGGCGGGCTGAGAGCCGTGACGTAGATGCTAAGCGCCGAGTTTTACATTGTAGGTTAGAGAAATCGAAAACCGAAACGACCGCGGAAATGGGAAAAGAGACACGGGATGCAAACTTCGGGATGCATTAACTTCGCATAATCTGCAAAAGTCGTTTACAGCCATGTTCACTCCGGTATTTCGCTCACATCATCATGTGTTTACAACAGGTTTACAGTGGAAGTTCAATCATAGATTTGAGTTCGATGCATGATGTCTGTGCTTCGATGCGGCTGTACAGGCGGATAACATACGTCATAACTAAACGTATCTGATTGGCTTACGGGTAACCAATGATTTTAAACTTCAGACAAGCGTCCCCTAGCGAGAGAGAAAACACTTCTCTATTATGCCATTCCAGACTCTGTCTACGAAGCAAAGTGAAGTAGCAAAGTCTGGTATTACCAGGCTACCATCCGATGGCAACTGTTCGAATAGGTTGTGGCTTGGTGAGTGGAGTCTGTGATGATTTTACCTGCCTCTTCCTCACTCTGGCAGAGTCCTGGAGGGTGGGCGGGGGAGCACCAATAATCCTCTCCGCAGTCCAGACTGTCCGCTGTAGTCTTCTGATGTCTGATTTGGTGGCTGAGCCAAACCAGACAGTTACTGATGAACACCAAACAGACTCCGTGACTGCTGAGTAGAACTGTGTCAGCAGCTCCTGTGGCAGGTTCAACTTACTCAGCTGGTGAAGGAAGTACAGCCTCTGCTGGGCCTTTTTCCATAGTAGAGTCTATATCAGGGGTCTCCAAACTCGATCCTGAAGGGCCACTGTCCTGCAGATTTTTATATTTAAAAAATACTATCATTAAGTTCTATTTTAATGGATTTTCATGAAAAATAAAACATGCAAGTTAAATGTAAAATTCACAATTTAACAGTAAGTATACTTTTAGCATAAAGTAGGCTACTTAAAGTACTATATTTTATATATTTTAATGTGGGGAAAAAAGTGCTAAAAAATTGCTACTAATTGTCATTAGTAGCACTTTTTTGTTTGTGATATGCAGACAATATGCACCATGGAAACTAGAGATTGTCACAGTTCACTGATTTACTCTGTCTCTCTGTGAGTGTGTTGCTGCTGATGAGCTGATCAGCGTCAGCTGGGGCTCATCAGCACTGCTATTTATGCTGCATTCCAGGCAGGTTTTTGAGTCTGTAAGTCACAACTTTAAATCACGACTCACGACTTTGTAGCATTCCAGGAAAGTCATGCCAAACTGCGTAAAAGTGTAAACAAACCAACATGGCGGACCATATGCTCATTAACAATTATTTCTATCGCCAAAGTTGCTTACTCCTTGCTTATTTGAGGGAAACAGAGGAGGAAAACGGCACATAAGGCAAGAGAAGCTGTTATACCTCTTTATTTTTCGTTATTTTACCGTGCACTTGCATAAACACTCTATCCATAGGGGCTGCCATTGTTGTTTTGCGGGCTATGTGACGTCAGAACCCGTAACGGAGTACATTGATCTAGTACGAGTTCACGGGTGGGAAGTCACAGGTTTGACTGCTGTTCCAGTACCCTTTCCTGGTAGAAGGTTGGAAAAACACAGGTAACGGGTTGCCTGGAATGCGGCATTATTGTCTTTGCATTTTGCCCTGTGTTGTCAGATTGTTGGTGTGTTCATGCAGTGTTTGTCCTGGCTGTGTTTGAGTCTCTCGTTCTGTTCTGGATATTTCCCGTTGAGGCAGTTTTGGATTACCTGTTGGATACTTGTCGGAGGATTGGGGTTCCCTATTGCAGTCTCTGCGCTACCAAGAAATACTTTGCATTCTGCACCCATGACGTCTGACCCTTGCTATCTTTCCTGCTGCAATATTTCTTAATAAACTGATATTTGTTGCATTCGCTATTGAATCCTCCTTATTTCTTAATATGACCGTACTATTTAAAGACACCATTAACATGCAGTTAAGTATATCATAAAGGTAATTTTAAATGAATGTATAAAAATATGTGGGCAATACATTATAAATATTTCAATACATTTTGTATTTATCATATATTTTAAATTTTGTATTATGTCTGAATATATTTAAAAGTGTATGAAAGATGAGTTCAAGTGTTACAAGTGGTAACTAAATAAATAAAAAAATAATACAGAGATTGTATGTTAAAAGCAAATTTTAGTTCATATTCTTGGTGTCTCAAAATGGCAGTTGAGTACACTTGGATGTTCTTAAGATAATCTTAGTACTAAAGAAGAATTTTTAGTATATTAAGTACAAAATTAGTGCATAAAAATAGAGCACTTTAAGTGCATTGTGGAAGTGTACTGAAAGTGTATTTTAGTGCACTTTTTTTTTCACCTGGGATGGACAGACCCTCTATATTCCACAATTCAACTTGATTGTGACGTCACAGCAGATCACGCTTAAGTGTATGATATATTATGTTGAGATTTAAGCGCATAATACTTGTAGCTACCTTATGTTCACAGTCAAAATTTATACTATTTATATATTTTTTTGTTTGTGTAATTTTATTTTTCTCCAACAACTCATATACCCCATATATGATTTTATATATTTTCTCCAACAATTGTATGCATATAGAATGGTGCATAAAACAAATCCATAAGTAAAAATAAAAAAAGTTTAAATAAAAAATCAGCTACACAGTGAATTCCAAGTGATCAAGGGCTTAGTGCGTTTCATTTAAACCTTATGAGTTCCATCAGTAGTGGGTACTCGTGCAAAGTACGCAATGACACACGTCTGAGTCCACAAGACAAGGGAAGTTAGTGAGTGGAGGGTATAAAATTTGGAGTGGAACGCAGCCCTGGTCTATATGATTGTCCCACTTCAGGTCCTAAAAGAGATGGTGCACTGTAATGAATTGCTGTAAAAATTACAGCAATATTTTACAGCCGATGGCTGTATTTTAATAATACAGCATATTGCTGTAAACTGCTGTAAATTTCAAATATACAGAGGCATTGTGGGATCTCCAACGGTCAAGATTCGGGTAGCAGCAAGAGGAGTGATTTACAACTGTGGTAAGTGACTTATTATTTCATTTCCCCCTCAGTCTTTGGTAAATATGTATGTATTTACATTCGCGATTCATATTGGTAACCCCGGATTGACGCATCCTCCGTCCGCGGGGCGCGAAGCAGACTTGCGCGGGGTTTTCCTCAGCGCGGTCGCGGTAGGATCTCACACATTCCCCGGCGCTTTAGCATAACAGCTATGGGCCGAAAATTAATAATTAGAAACAGTTGGAATTCACGAGAACTTCATGTTCATCAGCGCACTTGGTCGTGATTATTTTATGGCGTAAATCACATTTGTACAGGCAGACAGTCATCTGTTAACACGGGCCGGGCCGAAACGAAAAAGCCTCGCGACGCGATCAGGCCGCTCACGGAGGATGTGTCACGCAAAATGGTAATGCTTCATGCTGTTAACGTAACCAATGTGATGTATTTGTGGACATTTGCTAACTTAAGGTAATGCAAACACTTTAACATCTCTGTTTGATATAAGTTTGCCTTGTATAGTTAATTTATTACCAGACCAAAACCAAATCTTTTTTAACTTGAAATGAAATGTGCTATTTACAGATAGGAACAAAGATCATCCTGTACTTGCCTTTTAGATATACATTTTATATCTATTGAGGCCTTTAACACAATGTTTCTCAACTAGATTAGACATTTTTTTTTTTTTAGGGTGAATGTTTTAGATGACGCTAGCAAACAAATTAGTTAAATAAGGTGTTTTGATTAGTGGGACATCTAAAACTTTCTGGGAGGTAAGTCTTCAGGACTGGAGTTGTAGGCTAATACTGCTCTACCACATGCTATAATTTCAAAAACATGATTACATGTCTCAAAAGCTAAAACCAATCTGAATTCCTGACCCTTTAGGCACTTTGTAGGTATTTATCCGGAGAGAGGAACAAAGACGAAAGGAAAAGTGCCATCTAAAACAACAGGCCAGACAGTTCAGAAGAAACGGGATGTGTTCAACCTACATGCCACTCTTCTGTGGAAAGTGACGGATTTTCAGTGGAATTTCTGAAATGTAAGAAATACACACACACACCAAGATCTATTTTTCCTTTTATTATATACTTTTATTATTCTATATCTGTATCTGACTGTATCTGTCATCCCTCTATCAGTCTCTGAAAGTATTATTATGTTTTGTAATATATCTAATGTATTGTCCTCTTTGTTCCTTTCAGTATTTCTAGCCTCTCTTTGAATCCTGGGATGGAACATCATCTGGAGCAGAATTGTTCTTTTTTGATCGCAAGTTTGTTGGACTTGTTGTTTGGCCATGTTGGTATGTTCATGAAGTGATAAAAATGATCCGGATTTTAAGAAATGTTTTTATATGACCCTGTTGGTCAAGTTATAGTTATAATTGTATTTCTTTGTGTGAAGGGCCATGATGGCCAATAAGTAATTTAAAAACATTTTCATGACAAAATTTTGTCCATTTAAAAAATAAAATGGTTTTCTAAATAAAAAATAAATTCAAAATAATACACTTTTTATGGCATTTTTTTATGTAAATTTGAAAGATTTATATTACATTTTTACCTGTTTTTCAAGATTAAGAAGCATCAAATATATATATATATATATATATATATATATATATATATATATATATATATTGTGGGTGAATTAAGTTACGCATTATACAACATTTTATGCAGTTAAAACTTGTTTAAAGCCTATGCAGTTAATAGTTTAAATTTAAAATTCAGCTCCCAGTCATTAAGTGAGCAATAGGGAAAATATGTTGTATACTGCATTTTACATATTCTACTTGACTAAACTACTTGAATGTGTGTATTTTCTATTTAAAGAAGTATGTTAAATGCAGTATTCAATATATTTTTTTGTAAAAATGCAGTATACAAAATATATAAATTGCTGTAAATTTTACAGTAAAATACTGGCAGCAGGGTTGCCAGCCAGTTACTGTAATTTTTACAGTAGTGTTTCTGTAATTTAATTTACAGAATTTTACTGTATTCTCGATTACAGTAAAATTCTGTAAATTAAATTACAGAAACACTACTGTAAAAATTACAGTAACTGGCTGGCAACCCTGCTGCCAGTATTTTACTGTAAAATTTACAGTAATTTTTTAACAGTGTGGTGCCCAGGAACCTGAATGACTTCACTGCTGCCACAGTGCTGTTCATGATGGTGAGTGGGGGTAATGCTGGGGTGTTTCCCCTAAGTCCACTATCATCTCCATTGTTTTGAGTGTGTTCACCTCAAGATTGTTATAACTGCACCAGACAGCCAGCTGTTTAACCTGCTGTCTGTAAGCAGACTCATCACCATCCTGGATTAGGCCAGTGACAGTGGTGTTGTATGCAAACTTCAGAAGCTTGACTGAGGGGTCTTTTGAGGTGCAGTCATTTGTGTACAGGGATAAAAACAGTGGAGAGAGGACGTAACCCTGAGGGATGCCAGTGCAGTCTCACATGCTGCCGGTCTGTCAGGAAGCAGGTGATCCACTGACCGATTGGGGTGGGCATGGAGAGCTGGGTTTGGATGAAAGAAGGTCAGGCATGATATTGAAGGCTGAACTGAAGTCCACAAATAAGATCCTTGCCTAAGTCCCATGTCTGCCAAGATGTTGCAGGATGTAATGCAGCATCTCTCACAAATGTCTCCATGGTTGCAAGGCACGCTCCTTTTGCAAGTAGCGGGTCACAGGCGGTGCCTAATATCATTGCGCCTGCTGCACCCATGGTACGGCAACAAAGTTCCTTGCCATATTGGCCTAGAAAATCGCAACTTTTCATTTTCCGTTGGTCTTAGTATATGATGTAACTACAGAAGAGTCAAGTTTTAAATAGGAAAAATATTGAAACTCTTTGGTCATTTTTGAGCGAGATGCTAACGGTCTAATCAGATTCAATGAACTATGCTAAGCTATGCTAAAAGTGGTACCACCAGACCCGGAGATCGGCTGAATGGATTCGAAAAAAAAAAAAAAATCAACTGTTTAACTCTAGGGGAGTTGGAAAATGAGCCTATTTTCAAAAAAAGTGGGGTGTTCCTTTAAGCCGTAGTCTTATCTGTAGTCTTTGATCGCTAGTTTGACATGTTCACCGACAGCCGATTAATGACTGTTGCGTTCATATTTTACCTTCAACGAAATTCTGGCAGTGTCAGAAGATTTGTCGCACAGTCCTGCAGTGTGACTTATCCTACGACGAACGTCAAATTGTCTTCATTTTTCAAGAAAAGCCATTATCAAGCAAGAAGCAAGCAAGAATCGTAAAGGATTTATAAATCGCACAGGTTGCACCCAGCTTTATTCATTAAGTCCAGTGATTTTTTTTTTTTTTGGGGACCGGAATGTGGAGCGTTTGAAGCAGCTAGTATTGGTAGGTTTGGATTAGTTGTGGGGGAGGGGTTAGGATTAGGCTATGAAGTACCTACTTCAATGAGGGGGGTAATAATTTGGTAGGCAGTCGAAATTCCCAATATAGGGTCTGCGCTGGGCAGATAAATTTATACATTTTCCACTCTTGCTCTAAGATATGTGACAAGGATATGCTGTAGAGGCTACATGAAGATGACTCTCATCAGTGATATGCATATTTAATCATTTTGGTAAGAGAGAATGGAGAATGAGGAGAAAGTTGTTAATCGTTTTTAGAGTGCTTTGAAAAAGCATATAGAAAATCATTAATAGGGTCAATATAAAACAGCATATAAACTGGATGAGTGCATTGGGAGTCATCATATTCGTGACTGAGAACGAATCACTGCGTCAATTAACGCATCTAAATGCAACAATAAAGAATGCGCTTGCGTCAATTAAGGTGTGTGAATCCACCAATAAGATGCGCCGGCGGGGCGTCCTCATAACGTGCACAAAGCAAACTGACTGATTTACGCAAAGTGTCTAGATTCGCTTCTCCAGTGATGTAAGTGGTAAATATTGATGAAGTGGATGGATGTCCAATAGGCGTAGGAATTCCTTGCTCGAACTGCTCTGCGAACAAACGGATTAAATAAAATCTTATGCTGACAAGATAACTTAGTAAGAGTGTACATTTTATTTTGTTATTACACAAAGGGATCTATTCTGTAAGAGATGGCTATTAATACAGACGCCTCTCACGCGACAGATGTCCTGGGCGAGAGCGCAGCACTGCAGTCCGATTTCGGAGATACCCAGAAACTTCTTGACATCTCAGACAAAGAGCTGAAGAGAGAATTAAACCACACACCATCTGATACACACCTCGTTACGTCTTTTGAAGCGGAACGGAATGAACAGACTGTTGTTGACACTGCCTCACTGCCCCGCTCTCCATCGCGGGTGGATTTCAGCCGCGCGCCATCGCCCACGCCCGGAGAACGAGAGCCGTGTAGCTTCATGTGGTTGGCTGTGATCTCCTGCTTCTGCCTGGCCGTTCCAATAAACCTCTTCGCACTTTATTTCGCGCATATGGTGAGTAGTGCCGCCGGAGTAAAACATTTTAATTAGGCTACTTTTGGAATTTAACTTTTTAAACTAAGTTTAAAGTTCACATTCAGCAATAACTCAAAACGCAAAATAAGTAAAAAGAAACACTTGTTTCATTTTACGTTTAGGGCTGTGGCTCATGGGGCCCCTAATAGTTCATAACGTGACTCATGGGGACAAACTGTTATATTGAAAATCAATGATCATAAAGCTTACTTATCCATTTCTTTCTGTTTCACTTCAGTCTCGGTCCATGATACAAGCAAAAGATTATGATGGGGCCAGAAGACTTGGACGTCTAGCATTGTTGCTTAGTGTTGTTTCCATTGTTGTGGGTACAGCTATAGTCCTTTATCTGGTGATAACAGGTAAACCTCTCTTTTTCTCAACCACACAGGGTGTATTGTGGACAAGTCTCAACCATCTTGACTTTAAAAACACAAAACTGTCAATATCAGAATTCTATAAAAAATAAATAGCTGTTGTCCACAACTAAGTTGAAATAAGATCATTGCTTCTGTACACTCTTAAATGTCTCTCTCATTTCCTTTTCTCTCTCCCAGAGTTAAAATAGCTGTGGACATCCTACAAAATTGAGAGCACTGATGTAAATGTGTATTGGAGCCGAAACCAAAGAAGATGAATGATAAATGCCATGTGTAAACCTTCAAAAAACAAAGCTAGAATCTTAATTTATATTATATACAGTGTTAAATTTGTTTTAATGTTTTGACAAGTTTATTTTTTTTTGTTTCTAATTTATCTTTGTTGCTGCTTGGCAAATTAAGGTTGCTTTTGCTTTATCCAACAATGCATTAGCAGCACCAAACTAATTTTGCACTAAACAAAAAAAAAAAAAGCCTTTTTAATATTACTACATGAACTACATGAAATGACAGTCAGCTGTTTATATTTTGAATTTCATACATTTTAACTCTTTCAAATAAGAATGACTCCTATGCAAAGCTGAATCTATACATTTTACGTCTTTGTTATTATGTAGTGCATGTTGCAATATAGCAAGAATGTGACATCTGTTCTGAAGTGGGTGTGTATAAAGGCACATAGTTTGTATTATTCTTTGTATTATTGTTATATACGTTGCATTTTGTGTAATCTGTTATAGCTTAAAAGTATAATTCACCCAAAAATGAAACTTCTGTCATCATTTACTAACCATTATGTCATTCTAATGAACTAAAACCTGTATGTCATTATGTCATTCTAATGAACCTTAAAACCTTTTTTTAACATTTCTTTTTAGAAAAGTATTTTTATTATTGTCATTTAGATGCATAGGCTTATAGGATCATAAGTAGATATCTAGCAACAATATTATATTAAAAATTTGTATTGAACTCTTATAAGATTGAGCAGTTGCACTGAGGCTGAACAAGGGCTATATTCAACCAAAAGCACATGCATGTCTGAAAAAAAAAAACAATAAGTGCATTTGAACTGTGCAAATTTGCTGATACGGTGCCATATTTTTGCATGTTATAAATTAAACCAAGCATACCAAATTGTCTAGTTTAAGTGTGATTTTTGCAGATTGTTTGACAGAGTTCCATTCGCACAGGAAATATTTATATACTTGTGAATATTAGACTGAAAAAAAAAAATGTATTCAGTTTTTCCACAAGGATAAAATCATTTGTGGTTATTTTATTTAAAAAAAACCTGCAGTACATCCTGTTCTGCTGTCAGCCATCCAGCCTCCAGAGCAACAAAGATTGGAGGAAGCACGTCTGGTAATTGATATCCTGTTCACATAAGTGCATTCCTTTCATCCTTACATTCAGTCATTATCGGCCTCAAATGGAGGTTATTATTACGCTATTCTTGCATTCAAGTCAGATTTGGTGTTCATATGGTAAGACACATAGGCTGAAAGTCCACCACACAAAGATGTTTATAGCATGCATTTTCCAAACCCACAGAACTTGTTTTCTTCCTGTTCATAAATGATCTAAACCTCCACTAATCGCTGTGTGTTCAGATGGGGATAGTTAAAATGATAAAAGCTTGTAAATGGGTTTGATGCAGAGGCCAATATCATAGAGCAATATACACTAAATACACAATATTACAACATTTCCCTTTAAAACATATACTGTAACACATTTTATGATATATTGCTTTCGCTTCTCTAGTAGATTTGTAAACATTAATAAAATACTTGATGTAAAATAGTGTTGCCATCTGACAATCATTCTTATTTAAAAATTATTGCAAAAATTATATATATATATATATATAGTATCTCACAGAAGTGAGTACACCCCTCACATTTTTGTAAATATTTTATTATATCCTTTCATGTGACAACACTGAAGAAATGACACTTTGCTACAATGTAAAGCAGTGAGTGTACAGCTTGTATAACAGTGCAAATTTGCTGTCCCCTCAAAATAACTCAACACACAGCCATTAATGTCTAAACCGCTGGCCACAAAAGTGAGTACACTCCCAAGTTAAAATGTCAGATGTAGCTTCTTGTAGCCTTCACCTTTCTTGTTAAATTAGACATTTGAAGTCTAAAAATTTTTTAGGAGCTTTGCTCCAGAGACTTTCAGTGGGGTGTACTCGTTTTTGCTTTTCCCTAATTTGAGTAAAACTGATATATATAAACTGAGATATATTGTTAACCTTACATATATTATAAGTTAAACAGATGTTATATAAAACTTAGTATTGTCAACATTTTGGAAATTGTTTTTGTGTTCATTGAGATATTGTTTAAAATGTTACTTTTCAAAGGGGGTGTACTCATTTACGTTGAGCACTGAAAAATTTGGGGCCGAAAATTATTCAGACAAACTCTGAGATCTTGTCATATTTTATTCCCATTTTTTTAAAAATATATTGAATAAACTGTAATAATGAATGAAATGTTCAAGGTGTCTGAATAAATTTTGGTTTGACTATACATAAATACATACATACATACAAATTCTCTGTGTTACTGTTTGTTCAAGCGCGAAAGAGAACTTGATACTGGCGCGTGTCTTTCTGTGCACATGAATTGTGTGTCACACGGAAACAACATTCACAGACAGCGCGTTCTCGTTTGTCTTGTGGTGCTTGAATGGTTTAAAAGCATTTGCATGAATAAGAGCATGATCATAATGTAACACTAGCCAAATTATGACGGAAAAACAGATGCTTTAATTGCACTAAATATTTTTTTAACGCGTTAAACTGAAAACATTAATCACGTGTAATGCGTTAATATTGACAGCCCTAATACACACACATATACGTTTATTTACAAACTTATGTTAGTTGCGATTAATCGTTTTGACAGCACTAAGAATGAATATTTTTATAGGCCTAAATATATTGTTTATACAATATTATACAATATAATCACTAAAATAATTTCAAGTCTCAGAACACTTACAAAATGATGTCTTAAATTAATATATGTATAGAGGGTATGCATGTGATGTCACCATCCGACTGTGGTTATGCACACTGAGTGGCAAAAAGACTGAGTGGCAACATTGGTTTTCAGCATAAATGCCGCAAAAAACACAAAACACATCTGAAATGGAAAAGAGCTGTTTGACTGACTGTACAAATATTTGACAAGAAATCTAAGGTATATACTTTAAGACTGCTGAAAGCTACAGAAAAGAGAATGAAATGAATCACTGCAATTCACAGAAACAACAATTGTAGGGTAAAATCATACCATATATTGTATTGTTATATATTGTACTGACAACTCATCAGTTAAATATTTACCATCTTATTCTACATAATTATACATTTTTTGTCAGTGTTTATTAAAAAAACATCCACCTTTTAGGACTGGATATGATGATATATATAACATTGATATAAGGGATCACTCTGATATAAACCTACCTATGTTGTATTTATATAAAGCGTTCACAGGCAAATTTGCTTTATGTATTTCCCTGGTGCCTAAATCAGGCACATTAATCACGATTAATGGCCACATGTGAATATCCATGGATCACTGGTTCTTTGTTAAACTGTAAGGAACACAATCGAGTCCATCTGCCTTTAATTTAAACTGATAATCATTTGTTTTACTCATGTTTTCACAGTTTTCCCTATTCCTCCTAAAGCTTCACTATTGTGATGTACAGTATATCTGAGCGAAACGGCTTCTTGAACTAGAAAAAATGTAGGGCGGGGCTTGATTTTGTCCATGAGGAATTGATGGGATGTTTGTGGTTTGCAATTGCTGTGATCTCATGTGAGTGACAGGTTGTCCCGACCTTGTCATCAGAGAAAAGTCACTGCAAGTTATTTTGATTAAAGATTACAAGGACACATGAATAAAAATAATAATAATAATAATAATGTGCACTGATAAATCATTTAGCCTATAATAAATACTGTAATATTCTATAAGAAATGTCAGTTTTTATTTCATGGTGACTTTAAGATAATTTACATCAAGAGATTATTCAAACTGTCATTCAACAATATTTTTCCCCTTCAAAGATCTTTATTATCTTTTTATATTATACTTGAACTGAATACCCGCAGCACTGAGCTCTTGACCTATGCAGAAAGTGTTTAAGCAGATTGTGACATGCTCAAATGAAGTTTAGAAAATCAATAGCACTTATCGGCCTTATTCTCTAGCAGACAGAAAGGCCCAGTTAGCCCAGCGGGAGGAGTAATGCACGGCCATGAGCTTCACTTAAATATGAAGAGAGAGTGGATTCCTCAGCTCACATGAAAGCTTGCAGGATTTATTAAGAAAAGAAATATGACAATGGAACCCAAAGAGCCATTAAAGATATGTAAAAAAAAAAAAAAAAAAAAAATGCAATGCAGGAACAAGGTTTAAAGGATTAGTTCACCCAAAAATGAAAATTCTCCCATGATTTACTCACCCTTAAGCCATCCTAGATGTGCATGACTGCATAATATTGCTGAGTTCAACATGTTCCTGGGTCAACATTTTTGTTGATCCTGGAACAACATTCAAATCAACCAATCAGATTTCAGGGACAAGTTTACAGATTATGTCAAGTTTAGGCTTAAAATCATGAATTGGTGCTTCTACATCAGTGTTATTCATCTATCATTTCCCTCTGATTTTTGGGATAACTTTTGAATAGGGTTAGGTTTAGGGGTAGGAATAGGGTTAAGATTACATTTTCAGACTAGAATGTTGTTCTAGGATCAACAAATGATGTTGACCCAGGAACGCATCTAACTTAGCAATATCAGGACGTGCGTATATGACTATCTTCTTTCAGATGAACACCATTGGAGATATATTTAAAAATATCCTTGCTCCTTTTAGCTTTATAATGGTTGTGAATGGGGGACCACATTTTGAAGCCAAAAAGAATGTGTCTATCCATAATAAAAGTAATTCATACAGCTCCAGTGGGTTAATAAAGGCCTTCTGAAGTGAAACGATGGGTTTTTGTAGGAAAAATATACATATTTAAAACTTTATTAACTAACTAGCAGATAGCCGTGCACATCGATTTGTGGCAGAAGACCCACCTCTGACCCAAAGCACAATGCAATGTCAAATGCGGAAGCGCACAGGATTGAGCAAAACAAAACACTGGTCGCAAATTTAGAAGTCTAAAACAAGAAATTTTAAAGATAAATGTTGAAGGATTTTGATATAAGAGAAGAAGAGCTTGAGTTTGTTGCCCAGCCCTATTTGTTTGAATTGCGAGAGGGGTCTAAGCTTACGCTACTCCTACATCCTGCATCATACATCGCGTCATGGGTTACTCATTTGGCACAAGTCGAGTTGCTCAGTATGTGTACAGTCATCCGCCAGAAGCTAGTTATTTGAATTTATGGTTTTAAATATGGATATTTTTCTTACAAAAATGCACCACTTCGCTTCAAATGGCCTTTATTAACCCCTGGAGCCATATGGATTACTTTTATTATATGGATGCATTTTTTTTGCTTCAAATTGTGGCCCCCCCCATTGACAACCATTATAAAGCTTGGAGGAGCAAGGATATTTTTTAAATATCTCTTTGACTGTTTTCATCTGAAAGAAGATAGTCATATACACCTAGGATGGCTTGAGAGTGAGTAAATCATGGGAGAATTTTCATTTTTGGGTGAACTATCCCTTTAATGTCAGTGTTGCAGCGGAGTGCTGTTGTCTCTGATCATTTTTCTGCAAGTATTTGCTAAATCGAGAGACAGGTTTGTAGAAGTTGTTGAGGTAAACCACAACTGTTAGGCCAATTCCAGGAAACTTCAAATGGACTTTCCCACTGAGAATCCTCTGTGAGAAAAATCTGGCATTCTGTCAGGACCACTATCGTCAAATATGATTGATCATTGCATAGAGTTTGTATGGGCGGTGTGGTTCTGTTCTGGGTAAGAACTCCCTGCGCATCCATGCATGGATAAGAGCAGGGAAAGCAGCAATAACCCCCCTTAGGGTAAACAGAACAGAACCAACATATGCAGATATAATTAATGACAATAATTTAACATGTACACATATTTCAAGAATTAGTTTGATTCAGGGGAATCATAAGACCAATCCTGACTGAAGAGAGGAGGAGCTGGGGATGGAGGAGGGTAATTAGCTCCTGAGAAATGCAATAGCTGCTGATAATACTGAGGAGCTTATATATGGATTCTGTGATGGGTGTCGTATTCCCGTAGGTAGACGTGAGTCACCTGAGAGTCAGCTGATGTGAGCTTGACTGACATGACCTGCCAGAACTGACGCTAACGCTTAATTTATGGCAATATAGCAGAATGTAGTGAGCATGACATCACGGCATCTGAAAGGCCATCAATGGAAAGATTATCTACAAAGTACTCTAGTCTGTTGGTACAATCACCCTCGTGTTATTCTAAACCCTTATGAATTTCTTTTCTTGCATGAAAACAAAATGAGATATTTAGCAGATTGTGCAAGTTGCTCTTTTCTATATAATGAAACTGAATGGTGACCATGATTGTCCTCGGTCCCCTTTCACTTTTAAGGCTCATTCACGCCAAGGATGATAATTAATAATGATAAAGCCTTAAAAATCATTTTAAATTTAAAAGAATAGCAGAGATCACAATACACCTATTAAGGCACAGAAGAACAATATCATTGGAATCACTTTAAGAACAGTTTTTTCCAGCTGATGAACATTGACAGACAATCAGAATCCACCCGACTTTAAAGAGCCTAAGCATTAATGTGGAAACATTACATATATGAATAGAACATTATGATTTGTTGGCGTGAATGCTATAGTTATTGTCCTTCGTGTGAATGTCACTTTACTGTAAGGATAAAAAAAAAAAAACAGTGTTGCTGTGTCCGAAAATCACATACGGTACTACATTTGGTTAGAAACTTACTTCACGACTTCTAAAAAAGTAAGTTCTATATAGTATGAGGGCCATTCAGAAATGGTGCAAACTGCTGTCCCACAACCAAAAAACACATTTAAAAAACAATTAAGTATTAAAATTTTAGATATTTACTAAGATCCTTCTATTATCTATTGAATAATATTTTAATATAATCATCATTTTTTTGGGTACTTTAAGTTGGGAGGTGGGTGTCCCGAAACCTAACCCCTACATTTCAATTTGTGAAAATATTGAAATAATTTTTTGAAAAGTTTTTTTTTTTTTTTTTTAAAGTGAAGTAAAAAATATTTTATATTTTAATTTTAAATCATGAACATTTTCATGTCATTACCGAAACAGTGTATGTTTTAGTTCATTGGCTGATTTTAACCAAACCCCTACATTTTTTTATCAGGAAATATTCCTATGTCCTTCTCTCTCTCATGGCCTCAGTTTTATAGTAGATAGGTACCATCATTTTGAGTTAAATGTGTTCAAAAGTCTGAAAATCTGTGTGTAACTTTAAGGAACATCACTACCAAACACCTTTTTCTGCAATTAAGCATTTTTTTCGGCGTTATTCCATAAAATTTAGTTTTTATGGCTGTACAACTGTTCAGAACTGTGCTAGGTAACCATGTGCTGATTATTATCTTTGAGCTAGGCTCAAAAATATCTAAAATTGTCATTACCAAACAGTCACGACTGAAACGTGGTGAGGTTTCGGTTGTGACATCGTTTTTTGAGTGTTATTTGATAAAAATTTAGCTTTTTACTGTGTACAATTGTTCAGAAGTGTGCTAGCTAACCATTGCTGATTAGCATCTTTGAGCTAGGCTCCAAAGTTAAAATTCTAAAAAGTTTAAAATTGTCACTACTGAAACATTAATGACCAAAACATGTTATCATTGTTATAGTAGTGACAAAAGGGAACACATTATCATTTATTTGGGTGAAATAAACAACATTTTAATACAGTTATGCAAATCATTAGTATTTTAGCATTTTTTAGTACAGGTGCTGGTCATATAATTAGAATATCATCAAAAAGTTGATTGATTTCACTAATTCCATTCAAAAAGTGAAACTTGTATATTATATTCATTCATTACACACAGACCGATATATTTCAAATGTTTATTTCTTTTAATTTTGATGATTATAACTGACAACTAAGGAAAATCCCAAACTCAGTATCTTAGAAAATTAGAATATTACTTAAGACCAATACAAAGAAAGGATTTTTAGAAATCTTGGCCAACTGAAAAGTATGAACATGAAAAGTATGAGCATGTACAGCACTCAATACTTAGTTGGGGCTCCTTTTGCCTGAATTACTGCAGCAGGTACTGGTAGCTTTGGCACTGTGTGCAGGTGCCAAGTCCTGTTGGAAAATGAAATCTGCATCTCCATAAAGTTGGTCAGCAGCAAGAAGCATTAAGTGCTCTAAAACTTCCTGGTATACGGCTACATTGACCTTGGACCTCAGAAAACACGGTGGACCAACACCAGCAGATGACATGGCACCCCAAACCATCACTGATTGTGGAAACTTTACACTGGACCTCAAGCAACGTGGATTGTGTGCCTCTCCTCTCTTCCTCCAGACTCTGGGACCCTGATTTCCAAAGGAAATGCAAAATTTACTTTCATCAGAGAACATAACTTCGGACCACTCAGCAGCAGTCCAGTCCTTTTTGTCTTTAGCCCAGGCGAGACACTTCTGACGCTGTCTGTTGTTCAAGAGTGGCTTGACACAAGGAATGTGACAGCTAAAACCCATGTCTTGCATACGTCTGTGCGTAGTGGTTCTTGAAGCACTGACTCCAGCTGCAGTCCACTCTTTGTGAATCTCCCAGACATTTTTGAATGGGTTTTGTTTCACAATCCTCTCCAGGGTGCGGTTATTCCTATTGCTTGTACACTATTAATGTGCTTGGACTTGGACACGGAGCTCTGTGAACAGCCAGCCTCTTTTGCAATGACCTTTTGTGTCTTGCCCTCCTTGTGCAAGGTGTCAATGGTCGTCTTTTGGACAACTGTCAAGTCAGCAGTCTTCCCCATGATTGTGTAGCCTACAGAACTAGACTGAGAGACCATTTAAAGGCCTTTGCAGGTGTTTTGAGTTAATTAGCTAATTAGAGTGTGGCACCACTTCAATATTGAACCTTTTCACAATATTCTAATTTTCTGAGATACTGAAATTGGGATTTTCCTTAGTTGTCAGTTATAATCATCAAAATTTGAGTTTCACTTTTTGAATGGAATTAGTGAAATAAATCAACTTTTGATGATATTCTAATTATATGGCCAGCACCTGTATGTGAGTAAAAATTCTGTAATGTGATGTGGTGGCTACCGAAAATGTGCAGTTACGACTGAATCAGGATGTTTTGTCAAAAATAAAGTACACTGAATGATCAACTAAGATGTTATTATAGTGTTTGGTTCAATGTATATTCAAACTAATGAAACCTTAACTTTGAAATCAGTATGATACCCTTTATGCCTTTTGCAAAGGAATACTGGATTCAAAATGCAACAAATTTAATAAATTACACTGTTAAAATTGTAATTGTTATTGATTTATATTAAAAATATATTTACAAGGTAGATGTAAACAAAATCTTAATAGGTCAATGTAACCCTTCTTATTAAATAATTTATTATTGTGGTAGTGACAAATTTGGGGAGAGGAAAAATATTCCAAAACTTTCTGAAAATACAATATGAGAATTAACTGCACAACTACTAGAAATGTGTACCTTGGATATTATACAATTTGCATACAAAAGTTGTGGAAAAATACAAATTTTTTCAAGATGTTTCCAACTCTGACTTTGAACCTATTCTGTAGAATGGTCCATGAATGTGCGTAGAATGAATGAAATTCAGACGTACTACATTTCCCATGTAGGCATATTCAGACCTCAACCTGATGAGGGTGGCATGAATAAAATTATATATATATCTTCTGGAAATGGGCCCCTTTAAGATTTTGGTCACACATAAACACCCATCTCAGCAGCACATGGACTCTCTCTGTTCTTTCCACTTACAGGAAATGAGTGTGATGGGACTCCCTGCATTACTTAGCTTCTCCATCAGCTCATTCCCACCTGAATTCTCAGACTGATGCAGTACTCAATATCCACCAATTTAAATGTACCATACTAGATTTTAACACTTCAAGAAATTGTGAATGATGCTTGCCTGTGCAAAAGTCTCCAAAATACCAGGGATTTCTGTGGTTACTAAGGCCACGTTCACACAGCAACAAATTACAGTTATATATTTTGAGTCCCCGTGAAATACCCTCTGTGCCCCAGTAAAATAAGATAATCCTTGTGTCAATGATGAAAAGGCCCCTGGTCCTTAATATGGTTATGTTCACTATTTGTTTACTAGGACTATATTACAATCCCTAACGATTCAGCACAGCACTGGCCTTGAACGCTACCACAGCATTCCACGTTGCAGGAGTCTTCTTAGGTGGATCTTCCCACCAATACGACACATCGTCAGTTGTGTACCACCACCTCATTGGATGTTTTGGCCTTTTATCACAAGACACCCTCAGCAGAGGCAGGCCACACCACAGGCTGATCAGACCTGAGTGTGTGTCGCATGGTGACTATATTGGTAATTTGGTGGCTCACACGGTCTCCTTTCGTTTCATCCACAGCCAGTGAGTACTTCCTTCGGGCAAGTTCCTTAATTACTTTCCGTTGGGCCTGGCCTCTGATACCCACTTCCTTCAGTAGACTTATGGTGGAACTGGTTACAAAGCCCCTGAAGCCCACCTCCACTGGATGCACCTTCACCTTCCAGCCCGGCTTCTCTGCTTCAGCTGCCAATTTGGCACACCACAGCTTCTTCCTTTCATAAGCATCCTCGATACCCTCTTCCCAAGGGACTGTCAGTTCCACAATGAAGACAAAATGGCAGGAGTTCGACCAGAAGACCAGGTCTGGGCGCAAGTTGCTCTTTGCGATTTCAGGTGGAAAGTTTAGTCTCTGGTTTAAGTCGATATGCATTTGCCAGTCCCTAGCTATATTCAGCAGGCAAGTGTCAGGAGATGAAGACTTGGTGCACCGTTTCTCTTCTTCCTGTATAAGTGGTGTGGGAAGGCAGTCTCAGGAAATGGCATTGATTAATATTCTTTTGTCGTCTAGTGCTGAAGCCAAGTATCTCAAAACTTGGTTATGATGCCAAGTATATCTCCCTTCCGTTAAGCTGTTCTTACAACTCATCAGAATGTGCTCAAGGGTTGCTGGAGCTGCACACTGGTGACAGGCTGGATCCTCTCCATACCAAAGATGTAGGTTTGTTGGAGCCCTGATGATGAAACTTAACCTGTTTGTTTCCATGTTCCACTGGTTGCTCCATGTGATTTTATGTTGCTCTAGGCATTCCCACCTCATCCATCTGGGTAGCAAATGATTACATGAAATCTGGATTCCATGTAATCAGATTCCAAAAATTAAGTGCTTGTAATTAGATTTTTATTACATTTTAAAATACTCTTAATCAGACTACAGTTACTTTTATTGATTACTAATATGATTACTTACTTATGCTATTCTCACAATGGCAGTAGGTTATTCATAATTCTTTGATTCTCTCTACAACAAGATAAATATAATATTTTACATTTTTAAATTATTTTCATTTTAAAATTATTTTATTTAAAAAATGTATCATGTAATTACTTAATGGCTTTTCATTAAAATCACAAACCCCAGTCTGGGAAACCCTGATGAAATATTGAATGCAGTTCATGTTGTTGATAACAAAGGATGGAATTTTCTTTCTCTTTGTATTTTTATATCAATATGCTACAAGATTGAGCATATTCAAATCAATGTGATAAATGTGTTAGGTCAAAAGTAATCTAAAAGTAGTCCAATTATTTTACCTTAAATGTGTAATGTAATGGATTACGTCACTAACTACAATTTTTGTCATGTAATTTGGAATCAGTAACTGATTACAATTTTAGTAATCTACCCAGCACTGCACATCATATACAATGTGGGACAGAAATTTAACATTGTAACAGTTAAAGGTGCAATATGTAATGTTTTTAGTGATATTTGTAAACTGTCTTTCTAAATGTTTCATTAGCATGTTGCTAATGTACTATGTGGTTAGAGTTACCATCGGTTATTACTGTATTCACGGAGACAAGACTGTCGTTATTTTCATTTTTAAACACTTGCAGTCTGTATAATGCATAAACACAACTTCATTCTTTATAAATCTCTCCAACAGTGTAGCATTACCCGTTAGCCACGGAGCACTATCAAACTCATTCAAAATCAGAAGTAAACAATATAACAGTATACAATACTCACATAATCCGACGCATGCATGCTGCATGCATGACGAACACTTTGTAAAGAACCATTTTGAGGGTTATATTAGCTGTGTAAACTTTGTTAAGGCACTGTTTAAGGAGAGCACGGGATTTAAAGGGGCCGCAGTAGGGCTGCATGATTAATTGCACGAGATTGTCATGCGTGTCTCATCAGTAAAGCCGGTTCTGTGATTAGCGGTAAATGTCCATCACCTGCTTTCAAATGGAGCGGCACTTAATATACAGAGCCGTAGTTCGCGGACAAGCTACGCAATATCGTGTTCATAATCGCAGATGAATCGCTTTCGATTACGAACGCGATATTGCGTAGCTTGTCCGCGAACTACGGCTCTGTATATTAAGTGCCACTCCATTTGAAAGCAGGTGATGGACATTTACCGCTAATCACAGAACCGGCTTTACTGACGAGACACGCATGACAAAAGCATGCGATTAATCGTGCAGCCCTAGGCCGCAGCATAAAATCGGCGCGTTTATAATGATGCCCTAAAATAGGCAGTTAAAAAAATTAATAAAAAAAGATCTATGGGGTATTTTGAGCTGAAACTTCACAGACACATTCAGGGGACACCTTAGACTTATATTACATCTTTAAAAAACATAATCTAGGGCACCTTTAAATCTAATTTTCTTGTTTTTTTGCGAGTACCATACTTTACCATGCCTCAGAGAAAAACACTATTTTGTCAAGGTGACACAGAGGTGCCAAATAAATAAAAGAGGGGGGATCAATCACCACTTAATAACATATTATATTTCCCTTGTCAGAAGAGTATACAACATCACAACATCACAAAAGTCTCAAAGTTACATGAAGCAGAGTTACCAATCTTTTCACATTTGGAAGCAAAACCTTATAAATGTCCACCCAATATTAAAGTCCAGAGTAACCACAAATGTCCTTGGTTCATCACACCATTGTAGATGTTAGGATGTTAAAAGAATGAGATCCAATTTAATCAAACAAAGGTTAATCCACAGAAAGATGGCAGTTTGTAAAGGAGTTCAGATATAATTGTTGTGCTACAAGTTTTCTTGTCACTTGTATAGTTGTGTAGTTTTGGCGCCCCTCAGTGGCAGTTCTCTAGAAGAATAAGTGATGTGTCATGCAGTCAGCTCCTTAATCTTTGGATGCCATCCTTTGTTTTGCGTTTGTAAATGCATAATCTGTAAGTTAATTCTTCATTACATAATGCTTGATGATACATATTTTCATATATTTGTGACTTTGATTTAAATGTCATTTTGGTGATGGTAGACTTTAGCTATTAGCCTAGCCTTTGTTTGATATAGCACTAAGTGTGTTAATTTCAATCTACTTTGATAAGATAACTTCTCTATATGAGTCAATATCTGTATTTGTTGCTATTTTCTTGGTCATCTAATAATCCCATTTAAGTAAATTGATTACATTTATTTCATTTGGGGCATTTTCTAACTTAGGTGAATGTTCTTTAGTCATTGGATAATTTTTCTGATTGTTGTTTATTTGCTGTTTTTTTTTTTTTTTTTTTTTTTTACAGTTTTACAACTAATTCATAATGTACCTGGCGTCTTATTAAATGTTAAAGACTAAGATGAATCCTGACTCATCTGTACTTTATGGATTGAGTTTGGCTGGTTGTTAAACTGCATTGGTAGATGCAAGGAGAACAGTACAGTAAAAAGATGATAATCCTACAAGCAAATTAAGTTACATGGCAGAAGATTGCAGTCATATTTGTACCATGAACCCAGATGAGAAGCTTAGACCTTTAATGCATTCCTGTCGTTCATTTACGTTTTTGAATGTGCATGTGCACAGACGTTTGGTCTTTTTTACAAAGTGATATTGCCAAATTACTTGTTTGGTTTGCATAATACAGAAAAATTAGTTGTGTCCGCGGATCTATACGAACTGAAATAATTTTGATATCTATACATAGGGAAAGGAAAGGGAAGGAGGCCTTCACAGGGGATAGTTAAGTTGACACCTCAGGGCTACTTTTTCGTTGTGTCTAGGCACAGGTCCTTCATCTCAACTGGATATGGCCTGGATCTGGCAGACTATGGCAAACCTCGGGATAAACTGAGAGAGAGACTAATATTAGCGTAGACACCATTCTTCTTATGATGTAGCGAATACATCAGGTGTTATGGGAAGTGTTCCCAGTTCCGGCTGACCTAATTTATGCAGCCTAACAATTTACATGAATTGAATTATAGAAGTAGATAGTGTGTTATGTGTATGCCAGGTTAAAGAGACATGTCTTTAGTCTAGATTTAAACTGACAGAGTGTATCTGCTTCCCGAACAATGCTAAGAAGACTGTTCCAAAGTTTAGGTGCTAAAAAGGAAAAGGATCTACCGCCTGTGGTTGATTTTGATATTCTAGATATTCTATTATCAACTGGCCTGAATTCTGAGATCGCAATAGACGTGAAGGACTATAATGCATTAAGAGCTCGCTCAGGTACTGGGGAGCTAAACCAATTAGTGCTTTGTAAGTAGGCTAATTAGTAAGATTTTAAAATCTATACGATGTTTAATAGGGAGCCAATGCAGTGATGACCGAACCGGGCTAATATGGTCATAATTGCTGGTTCTAGTGGGCAACCACCCAGTAGAGCGTTACAGTAATCTAGCCTTGAGGTCATGAACACATGAACAAACTGTTCCGCATTTGTCATTGAGAGCATATGTTGTAGCTTAGATATATTTTCAAGATGGAAGAATGCGGTTTTACAGATGCTAGAAATGTGTTCAAATGAAAGATTGGTATCAAAGAGCACACCCAGGTTCCTAACTGATGACAAAGAATTAACAGAGCAGCAATCAAGTGTTAGACAGTATTCTAGGTTATTATGTGCAGAAATTTTTGGTCCAATAATTAGAATCTTTCTTAGAATTTTTCTGAATTTAGTAGTTGGACTGAATTTACTAGTTATCCAATTTTTTATATCAGCTATGCATTCTGTTAATTTTTTTAATTGGAAAGTTTCTTCAGGGCGCAAAGAAATATAGAGCTGAGTATCATCAGTGTAACAGTGAAAACTAATACCATGCTTCCTAATAATATCTCCCAAGGGTAGCATGTACAGAGTGAAAAGCAATGGTCGTAGTGCTGAGCTTTGCGGTACTCCATATTGAACTTGTGATCGATATGACATCTCTTCGTTTACTACTACAAACTGATAACGGTCAGATAAGTATGATTTGAACCATACCAATGCAATTCCACTAATGCCAACATAATTTTCAAGTCTGTTCAAAAAAATATTGTGGTCGATAGTGTCAAAAGCAGCACTGAGATCTAGTAACACAAATAGAGAGATACAACCACAATCTGAGGACAAGAGCAAATCATTTGTAACTCTAATGAGAGCAGTCTCAGTACTATGGTACGGTCTAAATCCTGAGCACAGTAGACCGAGCATCTGAGGCGGGCTCAAAACGCTCCCATTCATCACGATCATCACAATTCTCACTATCATTGCGGTCATCAAGGATGTCAGCTAGCATAGCAGCAGCCACTGCACAGGCTCAAGCAGAAGCGGCACAAACACGTGTGTTGTTTGTAAAGAAAGAGAATGCAATCAAACTGGACAAGATTAAATTAGAAATGACCCATAAACTGGACAAAACCAAAATGGAGGCAGATTTGGAGGTGCTCCAACATGAAAATGAAAAAGCTGCTGCTCTGGCCCAGGCAGAAGTGCTAGAAGCAGCTTTAGCAGCAATTGACAATAGTATTTCAAGTGCTAGCTTCTCTGTGTCTTCACATGGCAAAGTGGAGCATACCAAAGACTATGTTGAAACACAAAGTGGGGTGGACCTAAGCCAAAAGAAACGGACATGCAGAATTCAAATTATAGTACAATCTGTACCCTGAGGCCTCAGACCCCAACTGCTCATAGTCTCATTAAAATGAATTGTGTACAGGATGCCTTCACTGAACTGCCATCTCAGCCACTTTATCATTCATTCAGAGAAAACAGGAAACATATGATCCTCATGCTTCATGTTTCTCTCAGAGGACACCTATCCCAGCATGGCCACATTCAGTACCGTTTCACCAGCCAAGAAGCCTCAGGTATGTTGGACTTGTAAATACAAGTCTAAGTTTGATGACAGACCTGAGAGTTTTAGAGCATGGAGATCGTACTTTGTTGGAGCGACAGAGGGTTTAGACCTGACAACTGGTGAAGAGCTGGAACTACTTATTAGGTGGCTCGGCAAAGAATCATCTGACCATGTGAAAAGGTTATGGCCAGTTTATGTCAGTGATCCCAAGGCAGCGGGGTTTTTAGAATTTTTCTGCATAAATAGTCAGGCTTCTCCTTATCTCCTGAAAACCTGTGCTGGGACTATTGAAGCTTCTGGACGGAAAACCAATGGATTTCATATAGAACCTGTTAGTGGTAATATTAGCCTGGCACTATCTTCTCTAATCGAGTGCAACAATATTCCAGATAAAAGGGCAGAAATAACTACTCCAGAGGTCGCTCGAAATCATCTTCAACTTAAAAGAACAGCCTTTGAGATTCTGGAAATGGATGTAGCATCTGGATCGATTAAACACACAATTGTAAAAGTTACTCTTCCAACCCTTCACCCATGCAGACTTTGTAATGTCTGTCCACTTTCAAACAAAGGAACATTTCCAGCTTGGAAATTGCACCTTTCTCATTGGTCAAGCCAAAACTCAAAGATGTGACTTCTGTAGAGGTTAAAAAACCCCCACACAGATAGTGTTGGTCCCCCTTCTGGTCTTCTGCCTTTGTTCTTGCTGATTCTACTGATTGCTGGTCAACTCACCCGGCCAGCCGTCTGGCGCAGCCACACCGACAGGCCTCATTCACTTCAAGCCATGCGCAACTTCCTCGACAACATGGTCAAATTAACAGCTTAAGTTCGTTGTCATTTCTTCATTGAACACAGAAGATATTGATTACAACTTCAGCACCATCGGACCGAACTATCAAGAATTTCTCCCGGGACTACAGCTAAGGCATTTGCAAGTTTTGTACATTTGAACACTAAACGGTGATTTAGTATTAAGTTCTTAACCTCTTTGTTAACAAAGGTGCTTTATAGTGAGAAACTGATGGCTCTTCCAGCTCGTTAAATTACTGTTTTCATAGCTCCATTCCCCTGTTATGCTACGGTTTAATTTCATTTCCACTCTCTCATTTCCTATTGTATGTGTGTGTGTGTGTTTAGTCTAGCTTTGTGTTTGTGATTTAGTTAAGTAAAACTTTGTGCACATTCTTGTGAGTTGATTCTGATCTACTTATAAGCCAATGTCAATGATAACGATTACGATCACAGCTACATGCTAAGAAAGAGATATTTTTCTATGGCCATGGAAAATATCCTTTCTAAAGAGTTGATAGACGATCAATACTGAGTGTTCCCTGGCCGAACAGATTAATTGATTGTAATATTAATTCAGCTGAATCAAATTAATTCGATTAACTGATTCAGATATTTATAATTAATTATAACGAGTTATGATTAATTATTCATATTTCCCTTTTGAGCCAATTTGGTACATATTTTATGGTGGAGAAACAGTGGCATCGTTTTAAACATTGGTTGCAAGCAGACCCAGTAATCGATCTGGTATGTTTGTCACATAAGTTTTTATTTACATCTTATACATGCATCGTTTCTGATAAAATCAGATAAAACTATTGCTTGAATGTGCCTTTCCCTGGAATGGTAGAAAGATTTCAATGCTATAATGTATGTTTAAATCATACAATAAGAAACTGACCTGATATTAGCAAAGGAATCCTAATTTCATTTGTTAATAGAGTGCAAGTCTTCTCGATGAAAAATTCCAGATTAGCAGCATGTATAAATGGTACCAGAATAAATTAACCTGAACTTGGGCGAAGAAATCCCCATACTTTCAACATTAAATGCATTAATCTGATGAAGAAATCTCAGATTAGTGGCACTATTTAAATTGAGTGACGAAGCAATCTCACTGCAGTACTGTTAATGGTGATTTGAGCAACGCTCATTTCTCAGAACAAGTTACGTATTAAGGCCCCAGTATATTTCAAACGAAATCGAAGAACGAACTGATGTGACGTCATTTCGAACAAAATCACGCCAAAACGCTTTGTGTTCTTTTTGGAAGTTCAAAACGGCTTGCCAAAGCGAACTTTCAGGAAAAGTTCTCCAGCTGCAAAACACCTTCGTACTACCATTTGTCAGTGACAATAACGAAATAGGAGGTGTGCGCTGAGGCTCCGCCTTCACTCGTGTGGGACGCGTCTGTGACTCATTTCGTGTGTTTGAGTTTGTCGAGGTAAGATCTCCGCGGGTGAAAACATGAACACACTGGATAGCCGCTTTATAGTACAAAATGAAGTTGTGCTTGTAAAAAAAAAAATGAGGCACTAACACTGTTTTTCTTGTTTGATACTGTAAATCTGCTTATTTTAAGCAATCTATTGAATAAAGTGCTAAATAAATATGACTGGAGTGCTAATTTGCAGAGCTCATGCTAACATACCCATGTTGTTATGATCAGACGCTTTCTTATGCTTTATATAATAAATGCTTGCTGTTTTCTCATTTTTGTTGTGTTTATTTTGTTACTGAGAAGAAAGTGCACGGCACATATTCACATATTCATCTAACCGTCACTCTCAGCAGTGTGGGCAGCGGCAGATGTTCGTTTACAGTATATCGCTGGTCACGCATTTCGACCTTTGTTTTACCCCTAAACGAAAAACGAAAAAGAACTTTGTTTTAAGTATACCGGGGCCTTTTAGTGTTTTCATATTGATCTGCTTGTGCGAAACAATTGTATAGAATTAATGGTGTTAATGCTAGCCTCACTAACTAGTAATTCGCCATTGTATGTGAAGTGAATGTACCGTTTTTATTGGTAAAAGAGTTACATGCGGGTTTACAGCGGCTCAAATGCTGCTCCATTTATGCTGGCTGTGAACTTGCATTGGTTCCCTTTGCAATGCATGACCCGGAAGATGTGAACAGGCTTTTCCGGTTCAAGCTGATAACATTGCAACACGTCACAAACCTTTGTGTAAACAAACAAACCGCCTCTAGCCAAAAGCCACTTTGTGTCATTTTATTTTGACTTTACTTCTTTATTTTATTTCATTTAATTTATTTACTCTGGTTTTAGCCTGAATATCCCTATTCGGCTAAGTTGAATATAATGAAATTTAATATTTAATTAAATCATTTTGTTTATTTACCTTCCCTTTTAGTTTTCCAGAGCAATAAAGGACATTCTACTTTGACTTTTACCTTATTTTAGTTAGTTTACCATCACCACCTACTCTCTTTGTATAGGAATACAGTAGTTCTAGCAACTGTTGGTTCCTTATTGAGCTATACAGGTTATTAGTAGCCTAATCCCTGTTTCTTCTCTACCCCTCCTCACTCATCAGTGCCAGGCCTAGTCCATGAAGTATGTTATCGTTCAAATGCACTGTGAGCCCCCAGAGAGAACTAACATTTCCCATTGTTTTTTTCTTTTTACCACTAGGTGTTTGATGCGTTCTTGCTAGCTTAGCTATCAGGCCCCCTATGGTTTTATGAGTCTAATGCAGCATTTACTTGAACAAGTGACACCTGCTTAGCCATATCTCCTAGCTTAAACTAAATAGGTAAAACCTTCCTTTCTTCCCTTTTCTGATTCCAACTTTTTTTTTTATCTTTCCCCAGTTTTGTTTTGTTTGTTACGTCATAGTGACCAAACCTGTGAGAAGAACCATCAGTTTTGAGTAATAGTTTGACTACACGTACAGCCCATAGCTGACAGTTTACAGACCCATTAACAAAGATACTAAAACTGTCTATTTGTGCTCACCAACACTAAATTGTAACGTCTTTTTTTACTAGTTGCCCCACACAGCTTTCACACCTTACATAGCCCACATAGCCGTTCCCCCACACAAATAGCTTACCACCTCTGTACGAACTTGCATTTGCCTTTGCCATTTCTCTCCCGTGTTCCCAAAGTGTGCCAGAATGCCCCAGTCATCCTGTCCTGCCCCCCACCAGTACCATCTGGAAACCCAGCAGAGCAGTGTGATGGACATCCTTCAGCCTGAAGAAGTGAACGACCTGCGACGGCAGAGAAAGGAACAACGAGACGGCAACACAAGTGGACTTCTGACACCCAGCCTGAGCAATAAAGACGTCATCTTCTCCTGGGACGATTCTCTTATGGGGCTCCGACAGGAGGTAAATGAGCTAAAAATGCAAGTCACAGAGCTCCACTCCGTTCTGTGAGAGAAGACACCAGACACGTGCAAGGATGCCGACAGAATTCAACAACCAAAAGAGGATCACCGAACTTCAGGATGCTCTGACAGCTGCTGGGCACCAAGAGCAGCTGGAAATGCCACCAAACAAGATGTAGCGAATTAACTCAAAGGGGAAATATTAATAATTATTCATAACTCATTATGATTATTAATTATGATTAATTATGAATATGTAAATCCGTTAATCAGATTAACTGGATGTAGCTACATTAAGATTAATATTACAATCAATTAACCTGTTCGTCCAGTGAACGCTCAGTGTTGATTGTTTATTAATTATAAGAAATGTTCATTTCCAGGTTATGGAAAAATAACATTCTTATTGTACCGTGCTACTTAGAGCATGGATTCAGGATCTAAATCACTTTAGAGGCAATTTATTAGCAGTTGGAGTCAGAACCAAACATGTATTGTGCACAATCTTTATTAAATAACTCACAAACACATAACCAGTGTTGGGCACGTTACTTTAAAAAAGTAATTAGTTATAGTTACTAGTTACTTCTCACAAATAGTTAGTAACTGAGTTACATCATTATAAAAGTAACTAATTACCAGGGAAAGTAACTATTGCGTTACTTTAAAAAAATTTAAATATGTCAAATAACTTGAATTCCCCCAATATTAAATATAAGTCTAAGAATAAATTATTCTTGATCCGACTCGTGACTCATGATCCGCTCTTGCTTATGAAATTTCTCTGTACTGTACGTGTTAGTAGCCATAGAAAATGCAGCTTCATTTTTATGTTTAAATAGTCCTATGTTATGTTTTAAATTCATTTACTTGATTATGAAAAGTGAACAGCATGAGTAAGATGCATCATAAGATGCACAATAAATCGGGAGTCATGGAGTGGGTCAGACATGATTTTGACCACTTCATTAAGTTTTGTTTTATAGAAAGCCTTTCTTTAAAGTGAATTTCGTTTTGTAAAAATTGTATCTTAATTTTAATCAGTGTTTCATCAACCAATTGCCTGGATTTAATAAATAAGAACCAAATATAGCAGACAATATAATCATGGCAGGCGCGGGCGCGATCACTGGCGCGTGAAATGAAGCGCGTCTTATAGACCAGTGGTTCTCAACTCTAGTCCTCGGGACCCACTGCTCTGCACATTTTGTATGTCTCTCTTATATGACACACTCAATTCAGTTCATGCAGACTCTCCTAATGAGCTGATGATCTAAATCAGGTGTGTTAAATAAGGGATACATACAAAATGTGCAGAGCAGTGGGTCCCGAGGACTGGAGTTGAGAAACACTGTTATAGACTAAATGAACCGAAACTCAGCGTATAGGCTGCTTGCCTCTCAGACATGAGAAATAACCTATATCTATAGAAAGCTTGAAATATCTAAAATCGAAAGGAAATAGGCTTCTCTGATTATGTATCCTAATCCGAATGAAGTGCATTCTCTCTCTAGGCGTGTCCATATTGTTTTGCGGCGTGTATTTTGATCTTAACACCTTTTAACCTTATTATTTATCATTCTCAGGTTAGGTAAAGTAAGTCGACTCTGGCCTAAATTATAAGCATTTTAAATTACTTACAATTTGGTCAGAAGACTCCTCTGTGGTATGTTCTTGTTCAAAGTCTTAAAACACTATAAATCAAGCTAAGGTAGGCAGCTTTTGTAATCAATTAAATTTCTTTTAATTGGTTACTTTTATAATAAACAAAAATGTAAAGGCAAATAAAACTTCATCATTAAAGTATAAAATACAGTAATCACTCTTGAGTCAAAGGTGTAGTCAGCGCTGGGCTTCCCATCTTCAGCTTGGGGTTTCTTGTCCTCAGCTCTGGGTTTCTAGGCGTCGGGGGTACTGACGTATCAGTATCCGAAGAGGCAATCAACTCATCAGTCTTTTATACTTGTGTTGTTTATTGCAGACGTTTGGTTATCTTCTTGAGTGACGTACGTTGTAACTTTCCCAAAGTTTCCAGACACTTCTCAAGGCCTCGCAGGTGCAAGCTGTCTGGCTTTTGTGTCCTTGAACTCCAGTAAACTCAGCCAAGATGGCTGATGTCCTTATAAGGTTCTAGGAGTAGAACCACAGTTCTCTGTGTCCTTGAGCACACACACATAGAACCACACACACTTCTGTGTGCTGCAGTCCAGTTCTGCTCCGCCTCCTCGTAACCACAGTTCTCAGCCACACACACATATCTAACAATAACTGTACATCTCTGGCCATACAATATAATGAATATTGTAAGCAATACCTAATATTTAATACATTAATATTTAATGGCCAAATGTGTAGCAACAGACATCCAAAACCTTAACAAGGAGGCAGGGTAATTGCATTTTCTTGATATAATACAACAATATGCAGAGATGATGAGAGTCAGCAATGTCAACTTCATCTTCGCAGCCGACACTGATTCAGAAAACATTACTTTATTAATAAACAATTAAAATGTCTCCTTGCTGTTTTGGTCACATTCATAATAATTACTTTTGCCGGTTCTTTATGGCAAGCTTTATGCGTGCGCTTGAGTGCTATAGCCTATATTAGGATCATTATTATGGTTTATTCTCTCCAGTATTTAAGAAATTAAATTAATATAAATGTGATTAGTCAACTATTGGCTTAAATGAATAACTACTAGTCGACTAGAAAAACCTATTTCACATATTTTCGATCCAGCATGTCACAAAGGGTATTCTAAGTTTGAGCTCGCGCTCAGCTCGCTTGCTCACAGACACACACACAGAGCATCGTACATTATTATCAGTTTAAAATTATATTTGTGTATGACTAACCCCAACACGCACCAGAGAAATAACTTTGCAGGTCCTGGCTGAGAGAGAGCCTACTCAGATGAAAACCGCTTCAGTGAGCTCAATTATAGTAACACAGCATTTTTTGTCAGTAACCGTAATGGCGTTGTAACGGGAGAAAAAGTAATTTGTTTGATTACTCGTTACTGAAAAAAAGTAACGGCGTTAGTAACGCCGTTTATTTATAACGCCGTTATTCCCATCACTGCACATAACTAAACTAACAAACACATAACATACAACAAAGATCACACACATACATACTGTAGGTAAGAATGAATAATGATAGGGTTGAACCGGAAGAGGTACTGTTACTAGAGCTATAGGAAAAAGTCAAAGACAATCTGGAAAGGAATCATCAGTTTCTTTTAGCAATAGCAAAGGTGAGTCTTACAAATCAATACTAAATCGCTGTTTAGTGTTAAAATGTACGATACTTGCAAGATGTCTTTAGGCTGAGGAGCGTCAGATCGGCAGGTTGAGGAGAGATCTTGAGGATTTCGTCTGAAGTTGTTGCCAGTCTTTTCTATGTTGGATGTTGAGCACATGGCTGGTTTATAGGCCGAGGCCGGCAGGCCTGAAGCGACCTGCAGCCAAGAGGGTTCTGTTCAGTTGTCCACGAGGCAAGGAAAGAGAGGGAGTGGCATTGTTCTCTAGCTTTTAACCTCTGGTCAATGTCCAACCTCTTAATGTTGATGTAGCCAATGAAGGTGTTGTATTTCCAGGCGACAACACACCTCCTGTCAGGGCTTTTACGACCAAGAAAGATTAACAAGCCGAGTTCTTGAATAAGAACTATTAAAGATTCTTGTAATACTGATGTGTTGCACAGGTATGGACATAACATAAATTACCAAATAGGAATTGAAAGTTGGAGTCCGTAGATACCAAACATGCTACCCATGTGATTCCAGTTAACTATACATTGCAGCTCTGGAATATTAATACCAAACTAGTTCAAAAGAGAAAATGAATACATAGAATAAAGCCCATAAAAAAGTCATGAGATGGGAAATTTGGATACATGTTTATACATTTCCCAAGTGGTTATATAGAGAATACATAGGATTAAAGGAGTTTATTTGTCCTTCTCAGAAAGAATGAGTCACTAGTCTCTGCAAAATTCTTCCTGATCGTAAAAGGTCCAAGTATCTGTAACAGGACACCTAGTTCTGCCTGTAGTTTAGCTACATTTGGGATGCTAGTTGCAGTTTTAGGGGGATGGGTTCACAGAGCTTTGATAGAGTGAGTTTATGGGTAATTCTTTAAATATAATGAATAATTTTGTGTTCCTGATTGGTCCAGACGCTACAAAAGACCTTAAAAGAGAACTGTTAAACAAAGAAGACACTGTTAAATACAGCTAATATGGAACTTAAAGAGAGATGCTAAGGCCCTTAAAGGCCAACTGCGTGCAGCCAGAGCTGAAGTCCAGAACTTGACTCAGCAATTCTGCAGAGTCAAAGAGGAGCTTAGCATGGTTCAAAAAGAACTGAAACAGTCCTACCAACTGCAAACAGACCCCACAAGAAAAAGGTACCCGGCTGAATTTACATCAGCAGCGTAAACTCCCCCAACCCTGCACACAGACACAGAGGAGGGAGGAGCCAAGCCCTTTGGTAAACAATTCACCAGCCCATTTCCTGAGAGCCTCTGCAGCCGCAGAAGGAGGAGGATTAATTCAGACAGACCCTGAAACGGCACATGAAGGAACATTCAAAGACCGCCAATGAATAACCAGGCACATTCCTGCATTCACACTAGAGCTTGCAAGAGACCACGACGTCCACGCCTACCTATGAGACTTTCACCTGCAGTCTTTGATGAGTTTGACCCACCAAAATAGACTCTCTTTTCTGGATCACTTCCAGACCAGAGTTGCGACGCTTTCTGGCTCGGTAGCCAGGAGACATCCAATCCGACTACCAGCAGTTGAAACAAGCCATCGTTAAGGAATTCTCAGACCCAGAGTCTAAAAGTGGATGGATTGCTGCCCTAGACACTAAACAGGGCATGAAAACAGACATGAAATTCCTTATGTGTACTACCACAGACTCAGACGAGCTTACTTAGGAGCTCGCAGTGAGCCTGGGATGGAGGAGGACACCAGTTTCAAGAGCCTTTTCCTCTGAAATCTCCATCCGATTGTAAGTCACCATTTAGGCATTACGACGTGCCCCCACACAATGCCTCTTCACCAACTACATGACTTGACACAGAAGGCCTTTAACAAACACAAGTGTAGCGAAAAATTAACTCAAAGGGGAAATATTAATAATTATTCATAACTCATTATGATTATTAATTATGATTAATTATGAATATGCAAATCCGTTAATCAGATTAACTGGACGTAGCTACATTAAAATTAACATTACAATCAGTTAACCTGTTCGTCCAGTGAACGCTCAGTGTTGATTGTTTATTAATTCTAAGAAATGTCAATTTCCAAGTTATGGAAAAATAATATTTCTTATTGTACTGTACTACTCAGAGCACGTAGTCTGGATCTATCACTTAAGAGGCAATTCAGCAGACGGAGTCAGAACCAAACATGTATTGTGCACAATCTTTATTAACTAACTCACAAACACATAACTAAACTAACAAACACATAACATAACATACATAAAGGGTCACACACACACACACACACACACACACACACACGCAAGTCAGAATGAGTAATGATAGTGTTGAACCGGAAGAGATGCTGTTACTAGAGCTACATGAAATGTCAAAGGCAATCTGGAAAGGAATCATCAGTTTCTTCAGCAATAGCAAGGTAAGTCTTACAAATTAATACTAACTTGCTGTTTAGTGTTAAAATGTACGATACTTGCAAGATGCCCTTAGGCTGAGGAGCATCGGCTCTGCCATCTGAGGAGAGATCTTGGGTGATTCAGTCCGAAGTTGTTGCCAGTCTTTTCCATGTGGGATGAGGAGCACATGGCTCGTTTGTAGGCCGAGGCCTACAGGCCTTGCAGGCCTGGCCTAGGCCGGCCGCAAGGAGATCGATTCGGTCGTTCAGAAGCAAGGAGAAAAAGAGAGGGAGTGGCACTGTTCGCTGGTTTTTAACCTCTGGTCAAAGTCACACCTCTCAGTTGTTGACCGGACCAATGAAGATGTTGTAATTCTGGGTGGCAACACCCCTCCTGTCAGGGCTTTTACAACCCAGAAAGATTAACAAGCTGAGTTCTTGAATCAGAACTATTAAATATTCTTTTAATACTGATGTGTTGCACAGGTATGGATGTACCGCATACACAAACATTTAAATCTTCCCACTACGAACGTATAGACACTAAACATGGCATGATTGAAGTTACCGTGCAGGTCATAACATTTAACAATCATCAAACATGTAAATACAATGAGTACAATACAACATCAGTAATAATGGATACCATTTCCTGAGAAGGAATCATTTATAGCACAGTCTGTCTATACATTAATGCCATAGAGTCTGTGTTCTGTGTGGAAAATGCAGGGAAGATGCAGATTTTCTGTGTCTCTACTCTGTTCTCCATGCGGCAACCACATTCCTCAGCGCCATAAACTTGTAACTGAAAACTTCCTGGGGGATGGGGACAGACTCCAGAGTGAGCTTAAAACTATTGGTTAACTAACCAATAATTGTGTCTGATTTGCCTCAGTCATTACATAATTCCCCCCCTTTCGCTCGTTGTTGTCTCTCTTATGACAACAGTGAGCGACGTTGACGGTGCCGGAAGATCAGACACATCACTGGCACACAAGGCTGGAAGGCTGTGATGGGCCCTGGTTGTGTGTGTCTCCTGGAGTGGTGGTCGTTTCATGGCGGTTGATGCAGACAGTCTGTAAGCTCAGGTCTCTGAGCTGGTGCTGCAGGAATCAAAGCATCCAGTGCCTTGACAGTGTGTCACCTGTCATTCTAAAGTCAGTTAGTGGGGGCAAGAGGTTTGCTGGTGGCGAGGATCAGCTCTTTGAGCTTGCTCAGCAGGTGTCGAGGTAGCAGGTGCCATGACAGTGTCATCTGTCATTCGGACACCCGTGAAGCAGGTGGTTGCAGGAAGAGGTTATGGGAGTTGTAGTGTGAAGAGTGTTTCAGACTCACCTAGGTCTGATGGCAGAGGAGCAACCGGTGATTGTAGCCTCTGCTCTCAGTCAGAAGCAGCCTGAAGTTTGCAGTGTCACTCTGCTCTTGTGGCGTGGCTGGCTTGAGCAAGTCTGAGTGGTCTTGTGTGAGTGGTCAGAAGCTTGTGCTTCTGAGTACTTCTCAAGTAAGTACTGTTCAAGGGGCTCCTTACTAGCGTTAGAAGCTCCTGCAGGTTCGATGCAGGCATGTTCAGTCGCCCTTGTGCTACCTGACGTTGGAGATCATGCGGTGTCTGCAGGAAGAGGATGTTTCCATCCATGGCTTCTCCCTGTAGTAGGTCTGGTGCCTGGGTCTGTCTGAATTAATCCTTCTCCTTCTGTAGCTTTAGAGGATTTCAGGCAATTAGCTGATAAGGTGTCAAGCAGAAGGCTTTGGCTCCCCCTCTGTACCTCTGTGCTTGGCTGGGGGAGGTTCTTCTGCTGCAGGCAAGAGAGTCTTAGTTCTCTTTGGGCCATGTCAAGTTCATCTTTGGTGTTGTCCAGCTGCTGGGTCAGAGCTTCAGTCCCAGATCTGGACACATCCAGAGGACGTTCACAGGTCCTGATTGTGTCATCTTTGACCTAGAGTTCAGAATTTGCTATTTTTAACAGTGACTATTTGTGAAAGAGTTCTTTTACCACGTCTTCTCTGGCTGCCTTTTCCAGCTGCTCTCGTTGCGGAGCAGCCGTCAGAGCCGTTTGAAGTTTGTGGCTTTTCTTCTGTGTCTCTATTCTGTCAGGGTCCTTGTGTCTGTCCCGAGCCTCCATCTCTAGCTGGTCTACGTGGCTTTTAGCATGCATCAGCTCCTTGTGAGTCTCTGTGATCTGGAGTTTGAGGTTGTTCACCTCCTGTTTCAAAACAGTGAGGATGTGGGCCAGGAAGAAGTTGACTTCAGTCAGATCATTGTGACCATACCTCTGGTTTGAGTCATCTGCCTTTACTTCTCTTCCATCTTTGTCCAGTTGCTTTTGGCTCTGCGGTTAGTTAGGCTGAGCATCTGCAACATTTAGGCACGCTTGTGGTGAGAGTAAGGGCAAGAGACTACTGCAAGATCAAACAGAATTTAGGGCTAAAGGCACAGTGAGCAGCCAGGTGTATAAAATACAGCTAGGTTTAACAAATGACTTAAGATGGTTCTTGTGGTCAAATTATTTCTTAGTATTTCTTACTGATGGCTCACGACAGGCTTGACCTCTGAACAAATAGGAAAGAAAAAGGGAGAGGAAGAGGAGAGCTTTCCTATTAGATTCTGCTTATTAGTGGTGCTCAAAATTATGCCCTAGTAATTGTTCAGATTACTTTGTAGCTGGCTCATAAAATTGAAGCAACTGTTGTAAATAAACAAAATCAAGAAGGAGAGTATGTCTAGTTGCTTGTGGTTATATTGGGAAATTAAACCACACAAGAAAAAAAGGAAGATGTAAGTAAATCACAAAGATGAAAGAAATAATACTAGTAAAAATTAATAGCTGACTGCTATTATAATTAAAATCAATAAAAAGATTTAAAGAAGTGACTAAAACAGCAGAATGGGTTTAGATCAGTTCACACTGCATACACACAAGCTGTAGTTAAAGGCTTCACATAAATGATGCTAACCGCTAACTGTAGAAGCTATTAGTTAGCTTAGCCTGAGCGGAAGGGTTGCTAGGTGGGGTTAGCTTAGCCACCTAGCCTGGTTTGTTTACACCATGGCATCACAAGGTGATGAGTTAGCACTTCCTGTGACAAGTCGTTGTCATGGGAACCAATGCACACCACAGCAATTCAAACAGTTCATGAAGACTGTCTGCTCATTTCAAACTAGTTACGTACAGAGTTAAAATGTGACGCTTATACTTTCAGATTTTCAAAAACTTGATATTACATTTAGTAAAATGCAAATATGTTTTGGCATTTGCAAATTTTACTCATGTAAACTCTTCTCTCTACTTTAAACAACGTCTTGTACTTGTTTAAAGGGTAATTACACAGTTTGCTGTAAGTCCAAGCTTGTTTAAGCATATATAGTTAAGTCCGTCTTGTGCAGGTATACTGATATTCCTTTCAGCGAGTGAAACACAGTTTTGGTCAAGAGGTAGCTATGCTTGTAGATGCAGCCAAAGTTTAGATGAATGACATCAATCTTAACTATAAAAGGGGAGCATTACCCAAATCTACATTTATATAATGCTGTACTGAGATTCATTCATCAGAAACAGGTTAAGCAATACTGCAATTGGTATTTCTCCAACCAAAGCAGAATAATCAATTCTGGTACAGTTTACATGCCGCTGAGTTGAGATTCCTTCGTCAACACAGGCTTACGCTCTAATACTGAGATTAGGATTTCTTCGCTAAAATCAGATTAACTTTACACTGATACCATTTGAACATATGCTAAAATGTCTTAAGACTCTTTCTGTTACGGCAGAGGTGTCACTTCAAGCTATAGTTTTATCTGCATCTAACAAGCCAGCACCATCGATCTACATGCGAATCAAACGTTGTCAAACGTCATGTCGGAATTATCAATTATTAAACACACTTTTAGTTGGACGATGGTTTAAGCGAGTGGCGTTAGGCCATGCTGGCTTAACCGGCTCAATCTAGTGTCATATTTCAAAATAGCTCGTCGTGGATAGTCATGAGCATTTGAGATTTACACATTCACACAAGGTTTCCTTCCACTCCTACTGCAGACTCCTGCATTTCTGCGAACACACATTTTCATCTACTTTAAAAGCTTTATGCCCTATGCTGCCTAGGAACCTTTGTAGAAGCTATGGGTAAAGCACTGCGTTTGCAGTTCAAAGTCATTGGGGTCTTGAGAACCCCCTGCTGAGGGGCCTTGTGTGTTACAGGCCTTCTGTGTCAGGTCACATGAGTGGCACTGTGTGAGGGCAGGTGGTGCTGTCCAAAGGGGTGACTAGCTGTTGTAGGAGGCAAAGGTCCTGTTGGTGTCCTCCATTCATTCCAGGTTTGTCTGAGTCGGTGGCAGTAACCTTGGGACTTTCAGATCTGCCCTGCTTGGTGTCGGGGCAGCACTCAATCTGCATTCAGGCTTCTGGGTCTGAGAAATCCTTTATGCAGACTGGCTTCAGCTGCTGATAGTCTAATTGGAGTTTTTCTGGCTGTTAAGTCAAAACTCATAGTGAATCTGGTGGGGTGTGATCTGGAACAGAGAGCCTGTCTTGGTGGATCACACCAGTCAGGGACTTTGGAACAAAAGGAAATGTCTATTATGTTGGCATTGGTGCTGTGGTCTCCTAAGCTGCAGGCTCTGGCCCCTCCCCCCTTTGTGAAGGGTTGGGGGAGCTCTCGCTGCTGCAAAGTCCATCAGGTTGCAAGTTCCTTGTGTGGTCCATTCGTAGTTGTTCGGGCTATTTCAGTTCTTTTCGGACCACAATGTGTTTGTTTCTCACGCTGCTGAATTGTGGAGTCAGTGTTTGACTTTCAGTTCTGCATGCGGGTGGCCTTCAAGGGCCTTAGCTTTGTGTCTCTTTAAATTCAAACCTTACGTTCCTTACGTTCTTTAACTGGCAAAGTTCAACAGCTGTCAGAGCCTCCTGAGGACTGGTGACCTCCCTCAATTGCTCTGCTCTGTCATGGTTCTTGCATCTGTCCTGTGCCTTCTCATGCTGAGTGGGTTGGTTCTCTGTGGAACTCAATGACTTGCAGCGTTCGTTCAATTACCTCCTGTTGGAAGCCCGTATGAGCATGGGCTAAGGAGAAATTGAAGCTCCTTTTGGCTCAGGTCAGGTGTCAAGTGTCTGCTGGTGCTGCCGATCTCGCTGTCCCTTACTCTGCTGTTGCAGGTTGTTGACTGCTTTAGCTGAAGGGCAACCATCACATTGTTCCGCTGGGTCTCCAGGGGGTCCTGGATGGCAGGGCTGGATGTACTGGGCAGACAGGCACACTTATGGGGACATGAGAGAAAGAGATAGCACAGGCAAATGCAAGTTCGTACAGCTATGTGGGCCATATAGGAAGTGGCTAGCTGAAGTGGGGGAAGCCAGCATGAGACTAAGGTGTTTAACTATCTTGGATGACAGCTGTAAGCTGTGTTGACTGATGACGGGGCTGGTACACATCATTAAACTATTACTCAGAGTACAGATGATTCCTTTCCAGAAATTATCACCATAAGGTAAATGAATAGAACAAACTGGTAGAGAGAGAGAGAGAGAAAAAAAAAAAATAAGAAAAGGGAAAGGAAGGAAAGAGGTTTTTTACCCATTTAGTCTTGCTAGGAGATATGGTTAAGCAGGTGTCACTGGTTCAAGTGATGACCTAATCTCTAGACTAACAGAGAAAGACCAGATGCCTTGAGGTCGAAAGGAGAAGAAACAACTGGAAGAGTTTCTAGTCCTTTCCGGAGCCCCAAGTGCACTGGACGGTGGCCGTACTTCATGTACTCAGCACTAAGGAGTGAGGAGGGGGAGCTGAGAGATAGGTGTTAGCGTAGTAATAACCTATAACTCATTATGCCTCATTAAGGAAACAACAGTTTCTAGAACTACTGTAATCCTATAGAAAAAGGGAAGAGGGTGATAGTAGAATAACACAAAAAAAATAAAATAAAATAAAATAAAATAAAAACAGAAGGTCCCTTTAGACCTAGGGAATGTGAATACCCAGGTTGATTTAATTAAATGCTAAGTTTAATTAAATCCAACTTGGCCAAACAGAGATATAGAAAGAAAGTGAAGGAAATAAAATGACACGTAGAGGAGGAATGAAGTTGAACAAAATAAAATTAGAATTTCCTAGTAGATTTAGAAATCTAAAAGGAAAGTTAAACAGACAAAATTGATTTAATTAAATTTTCAAATTTTAACCAAATTCAACTTGGCTGCATAGGGATAGTCAGGTGAACAAAGTATTAGCATGAAGTAGAGATAGGCAACTAAACAAATTGATTTAATTAAATTTTAAATTTAATTTAAATTCAACTTGACTGAATAGAGGTACTCAGACTTGACAACGTGAGTGACGCCACATACGCACACACACGCGCACACATACAAACGGTTTAAACCAGAGATGGGTGCCTTTTGAGGCGTGCCTTGTGAAGCTTTGGAACTCAAATGAATCGTTTGTGTTGCATCAGTGATTCGGAGCGTGTGTCAAACTGCCACAGTCACGTGATTTCAGTAAACAAGGCTTTGTGATGCGTCCTAGCAGTTTCAAAGTGTTTCAATAAGCGCTACAGTTTACTGAAATATCATGTCTTGACAGAAACCTCAGGTTTAAGGATATTAGATGATTCATTGATCACATTTAATTGATAACATTTGTGAATGGTTTATTAAAGATGTCTCATATTCGCTATTCGTATTCATGTGTCTCTAGTATTCACTACGCTTACTGTTCTGACTCGCAAAGGGGCGCTTTGAGCGGTTCGAACAGTGAATCGTTTGTGACGCAATTGATTCATTTGATTCGGAGCTTCACAACGCATTGTGTTCCCATCAGCGGTTCAAATCAAAATCCCTCCTAAAGGGAATCCCAAAGTCTATAAAGTCTTTGGCTTGAATGCTTCATGCTTGCACATGTCTAGGTGCTAGCAGGGTGCTAGCAGCTTTTAGTCGAGGTAAAGGGTTTTAACTCGTAGGGTATACGCGTAGGGTTTCTATAGAGCTAGATTCGGCTACGCGTGATTCGTTGTTTGCACAACAGTCTGTGATGTGGGTGTGCTGCTATCAGACTTTCAGAGGTGTCTGCTCTACACGCTCTGTTGTCATGCGTTGCCAGGAGACCAATGCCAGCCCGCAACACGATCAGAATGGAGCAGAATTCTAACCGCGTTGCAAGCCCGCATTAAGAACTCCAGTGTGGTCACGCATAACTCACAAATCACAACAGCACATCACTTCACAGACAGTGGTGATTGCTAGTTAGCTACGCTAGAATTTACACCACAGGTTCGTTGCGTGTGTTTCATATGTGCGGTCCCGCGCATGAATATGAATACAGTGACGGAACGAACAGTAAAAAGGCCTTTAATCGGTGACTGGGGAGTCTCGCCCAGAACACCATTACAAACGCTGTAGTGAGATTTCTTCGTCACACAGGTAAATTTATGCTGCTTAATCTGGAATTCCGTCATCAGAAAAAGGCTTATGCATTTACAGCTGAAAGTGGGGATTTCTTCGCCCAGATTCAGGTTAGTTTATTTGTTCGTGCTGCTAATCTGAGATTCCATCGTCAGAAAGACTTATGCATTTAAAGCTGAAAGTGGGGGTTTCTACGCCCAAATTCAGGTTAATTACTTTCGATACCCTTTTGTACGCGCTACTAATCTGCGATTCCGTCGTCAGAAAAGTTTTACGCTCATTTAGCAACTGAAATTATGATTTCTTCGATAATTTCAGGTTAGCTTCTTCATACAATTTAAACATGCCTTATAGCATCGAGGAACGTTCTGCCGTTCAAGAGAATGTGCATTGAAGCCCCCAGTTTGTGCATGTATAAGATGTTAACAAAAATTATGCCAAAACACATGATTGATTACTGGTCCATCTGCAAACAATTGCTTAAAATGATGCCTTTCGTTCTCCACCAAATATGTAGCGAAAATTAACTCAAAGGGGAAATATTAATAATTATTCATAACTCATTATGATTATTAATTATGATTAATTATGAATATGCAAATCCGTTAATCAGATTAACTGGACGTAGCTACATTAAAATTAACATTACAATCAGTTAACCTGTTCGTCCAGTGAACGCTCAGTGTTGATTGTTTATTAATTCTAAGAAATGTCAATTTCCAAGTTATGGAAAAATAATATTTCTTATTGTACTGTACTACTCAGAGCACGTAGTCCGGATCTATCACTTAAGAGGCAATTCATTAGCAGACGGAGTCAGAACCAAACGTGTATTGTGCACAATCTTTATTAACTAACTCACAAACACATAACTAAACTAACAAACACATAACATAACATACATAAAGGGTCACACACACACACACACATACACACGCAAGTCAGAATGAGTAATGATAGTGTTGAACCGGAAGAGATGCTGTTACTAGAGCTACATGAAATGTCAAAGGCAATCTGGAAAGGAATCATCAGTTTCTTCAGCAATAGCAAGGTAAGTCTTACAAATTAATACTAACTTGCTGTTTAGTGTTAAAATGTACGATACTTGCAAGATGCCCTTAGGCTGAGGAGCATCGGCTCTGCCATCTGAGGAGAGATCTTGGGTGATTCAGTCCGAAGTTGTTGCCAGTCTTTTCCATGTGGGATGAGGAGCACATGGCTCGTTTGTAGGCCGAGGCCTACAGGCCTTGCAGGCCTGGCCTAGGCCGGCCGCAAGGAGATCGATTCGGTTGTTCAGAAGCAAGGAGAAAAAGAGAGGGAGTGGCACTGTTCGCTGGTTTTTAACCTCTGGTCAAAGTCACACCTCTCAGTTGTTGACCGGACCAATGAAGATGTTGTAATTCTGGGTGGCAACACCCCTCCTGTCAGGGCTTTTACAACCCAGAAAGATTAACAAGCTGAGTTCTTGAATCAGAACTATTAAATATTCTTTTAATACTGATGTGTTGCACAGGTATGGATGTACCGCATACACAAACATTTAAATCTTCCCGCTACGAACGTATAGACACTAAACATGGCATGATTGAAGTTACCGTGCAGGTCATAACATTTAACAATCATCAAACATGTAAATACAATGAGTACAATACAACATCAGTAATAATGGATACCATTTCCTGAGAAGGAATCATTTATAGCACAGTCTGTCTATACATTAATGCCATAGAATCTGTGTTCTGTGTGGAAAATGCAGGGAAGATGCAGATTTTCTGTGTCTCTACTCTGTTCTCCATGCGGCAACCACATTCCTCAGCGCCATAAACTTGTAACTGAAAACTTCCCGGGGGATGGGGACAGACTCCAGAGTGAGCTTAAAACTATTGGTTAACTAACCAATAATTGTGTCTGATTTGCCTCAGTCATTACACAAGGCCTCATCAAAAATGGTTTGCAACACACTAGCAACTATGAACTGCAAAACCCAGAACCCAGAGCTGGCACCAGAAGGCACACAGCATTGCTACAATGCAAAATCCTTCTCCAAAAGGCTCCTAGCCAGCTGAGGACAGAACTGTCACCGTGGCAACAGACCCAGGTACCAGACCTACCACGGGGAGAAGCCATGGATGGGAGCACCCTCATCCTGCAGACACTGCAGGATCTCCAACAACAGGCAGCAACAACCTCCTTCTCCACACCCTTCATACAGAGGCCATCCAGAGGCTACACAAGGACGACTGGACATGCCTGCATCAGACGCTAGTAAGAGAGCTCCTTGAACAGTACTTACCTGAGGAGTACTGGGAAGCATAAGCTTCTGACCGCTCGCACAACACCACTCAGACCTGCTGAAGTCTTCACCGCCACAAGAGCAGAGTGAAGGCAGGAACACACCAAGCCGACGGTCGGCCGACTAAGTTTTCTTAGTGTGTTCCGCACCGTTGGCTGAAGTTGGTCCTCATCAGCTTTTTTTTGGCCGATTCGAAATGTTGAATCGGCGTTGGAGCTCGTCGGTCCGTCGGGCCATCTGATCATTCTGATTGGCTGTTCAGCTACTGCCTCCTGCTTGTTCGGAAAGGCATTTCATCTCATGCAGGTGCAGAACAGATGTGCTACTTGGCCGTCGGCTGTTTAGCGTCGGTTTGGTGTGTCAGGGCAACTTTGGACACAGACGCTGCCGACGTGAGCCAACCCTGCAGTCTGCTTTCGTCGCCACTAGTTGGTCGGCGTCGGCTTGGTGTGTTCTGGCCTTGACACAGCAACTTCAGACTCCTTCTGTTCTGACTGGGAGCAGAGGCTACAAACACCTGCTGCCCTTCTGCCATCAGCCCTAAGTAAGTCTGAATCTCTCTTCACACTAGAGCCCTGTGCGGGACTGATTTCCTCAACCCGCACCCGCCCGCTCCCGCTGAATATCTGACCAGGACCGCCCGCTCCCGCAACCCGCGTGTTCCACTCCCGCCCGCGCCCGCAATGTTTGTGTCCAAACCCGCCCGCTCCCGCGGACTTTCTCTCAAAGCTTTTGAAAATAGGCCTAAACAAATACTCTCAGACTAAATTCGTTCAAGTTAACATCCAGAATAACAGACTTTAAACATGATTGCGTTTAAATAAGATGAAGTAGCCGCAAAACCAAAGCACCACACGTGATAAAAAACATTGGGTATTTTTTATTAGCGTTATGAAACATTAACCGTTAAAACAAAAATACTCCATATAATTTACTGAAGGAAAAGAATATTGCTGACTGACTGCGGTCGCAGACTTGTGCGTCTTTCTTCCATGATCCGCCCACACACACACTGAATGCCCTCTCTGACGGTGCACTAGATAATGCGAAAATGCTCAAAATAAAACGGGCGAATTTTAAGAATTGTTTCCAAGTGTCTGACTTGCTTTGCTTTTGTCAAGTAAAGAGCTGCTTTAATTTTCTTCTCATTATTTTCATTTGTTGACTCCGTTTCTATTACACGCCAAATCCCACCATTCCCCGCGGGTCTCCCGCAAAGTTTTCTGACCGCTCACTCCCGCCCGCAGCAAAGGTAAAACCGCCCGCTCCCGCGAGATTTGCGTTGGGCCCAAACCCAATGCAGCCCTCTACTTCACACTACAACCACTATATCATGCAGATCATACAGAGTATGCTGCTCCCCTAAGTGTTGACCAAGAACGTTGGTATTTACCATTCTTCGGAGTTTATCATCCAAAAAAGCCCTTGGTTAGAGTGGTGTTTGATTCCAGCACCCAATATCAGGGTCTTTCACTGAATAGCGTTCTTTTGACAGGAACAGATTTAAACAACAGCTTGTTAGGTGTGCTGATTCGATTTTGGAAGGAGCCCGTTGCTGTGACTGCCAATATGCAGCAAATGTTCCGCTGTTTAACAGTGAGAGAAGCTAAATTAACACCTCCAGACGAACCTACAAAATCCCTAGGTTAGAACTTTGTGCTGTTAGCTGTGGAGATATCAGATCTAATCTTGGATGAGTTTAATTTCAAACTCTGTAAAGTTTTTCTGTGACCGCAAGGTCGTATTGGGTTACATACACAATGAATGTAGGAGGTTCTATATGTATGTGCACAAGCGTGTTAAAAAAAAAAAAAATAATCAGGCAATCATCAAAGGCTGAGCAATGGCATTATGTGCCTTCCGAGCACAATCCAGCTGACTGCGGATCCAGGTCTGTTCCAGGTTCTCTTCTTACAAACACCATGTGGTTGACAGGACCAGACTTTCTTTATGGACCTTTAGAAAGTGAGCTAACCTTGCAAGAGACCTTTGAGCTGGTGAATCCAGAAACGGATTCAGAGGTTCATCCTTTACCTCAAGCGAGCACTTCTGCCACAATTAGAACTGAGAAATCACTTAACCCAGAAGGCTTTAAACGCTTTTCGACATGGACGTCGCTGTTGAGAGAAGTGACGTGCTTAATCAATGTTGCCGGTTCCTTTAACTCTAAGTCTAAAGGACAGACATGCACACATATAGGCTGGCATGAGTGTCATCAGCCTTACTGCCTGAGTGAATTAGCCCAAGCCAAAAAGGTCAACCTTCTTTCTGTCCAAAAATCCTGTTCTGGGCAAAGATGGACTAATCAGAGTTGGTGGTAGTCTAACACAGTGTTTCTCAACTTCAGTCCTCGGGACCCACTGCTCTGCACATTTTGTATGTATCCCTTATTTAACACACCTGATTTAGATCATCAGCTCATTAGGAGAGTCTGCATGAACTGAATTGAGTGTGTCATATAAGAGAGACATACAAAATGTGCAGAGCAGTGGGTCCCGAGGACTGGAGTTGAGAACCACTGGTCTAACACATGCACCTGTGTTGTCAGTGATGAGAGAAATCCCATCGTCTTACCTGGACGATGACATATCTCCACCTTACTAATTCGTCACTTCCATGATCAGGTGCATCCTCCTTCCAGAGGAGCATCTCTCCATCCTTCATTTATGTTGGCTTGGATGTGTTTGGTCCTTTCTTAGTCTCAGCTCGTCGTACAAGAGGAGGTCATGCAGAGAGCAAGCGTTGGGCCATTCTCTTCACTTGTATGTGAACGCGTGAGCACCTCCAGCAGTATAAACACTCTACAGAGTTTTTTTTTGGCCCATGAAACAATTTCAGTGAGATTGTGGAACTAACTTTGTAGCTGCAAGCAAGAACTGGGATTCTTCAAAATGGTGAAGGACCCAAAGATGCAAGAATACCTCAACTGCTCTTGCTTATGGGAATTCAATCCGCCCCATGCTTCACAGATGGGGGGGAGCTTGGGCACATTTGATAGGTGTGGTGAAGAGTATTCTGGACTCAATGTTGATGTAGTACGGATCTCGTCCCCTCTCACATGAGGCCCTATGCACCTTCATGGCTGAAATTTCTGCAGTAATAAATGAAAGGCCATTAGTTCCAGTCTCCTCAGACCCTGACTCTCATACTAACTCCTGCCATGCTTCTGAATCAGAAGGTCGGTGCACCTCCATCTCCTGGAAACTTCTCAGGTAGTGACATGTTCAGGGAACAGTGGAAGCAGGTACAGAGCCTCGCTGACAACTTTTGGTATCGCTGGAGACATGAGTATCTCCAACAGTACAAAGTCGTCGCAAGTGGAATAGTACTCAACCTGACATTCAAGAAGGCTATCTCGTACTTCTAAAAGACAATCAGAGCCATTGTAACAAGTGATACGGCTTTAAAATCCATTCAGATAATGAAGATGAAGAACTGCAATGTCATGTGAACCTAACCACAATAGAGATGATAATGTTTAAGTTTTTGGCAGAGTATCAGAGTTACAAGCTGTAAAGGCTCCGCCCTCTTCAGGAAAGCAAGGTGGGGTGCAACAGCTCATTTGCATTTAAACATACATGCACGGAAACAGCATGTTTTCCTTCCACTCAAAAATGAGCATTTACAACATGGTATAAAAAAAGATCTGTGGAGTATTTTGAGCTAAAACCTAGACATTCTGGGGACACCTGAGACTTACATCTTGTAAAAAGGGGCATATTAGATCTCCTTTAAGTCTCATCACTTGTAAAAAAATAATAGCACACCTGTTTAGCCGATGTGCTTACCGTTGAATAATTAGGGGAATTTGAACAAAACTCTATGGACAATAGTAACAGTGACGCTTTCCAGAGCAATTACATAATGTAACCAGAGGTGTAAAAAGTACTCAAAAATGTTACTCAAGTGAAAGTACAAGTACTGAGTGAAAATTTTACTCAATTAAAAGTAAAAGTATCTGGCCAGAATCATACTCGAGTAAAAGTAAAAAAGTACTACATTAAAATTGTACTTGAGTATTAAAAAAGTAAAAGTAACAGCAAGAATGAAAACTAGAGATTCTTGTTTAAGCTTTTAATCTCTAAAAACATGAAGTGAATGAACCACATACAAAGTTTTATCCTACTTTAGAACTGTTTGTGTTTAATTATCAAACTATAAGACTACTACCTAATGCCAGTATGCAACATGCTACTCAAAGTTGCAAAACCTCAGATTTAACTTAAGCAGAAGCTGATTTTCAAAATTGTGAGTGTCAAGCCTAGCTCTTTTGGGGCTAAAAATCAATCCTGCAGTGCCTGAAACACTGGTGTCTGAAACACAGGACAGATATCCATCCAACTCTTTGCTGGTTTCATGTGTTGTCTGTTTCAAAGAAGCGAAAAAAATCATCAACTGTTGGCCATGGGCGCTCTTGATTCTGTGGCTGATTTTTGACTTCCTCCATTTTCTTCCACTGACTGTTATACAGTGGGTACGGAAAGTATTCAGACCCCCTTAAATTTTTCACTCTTTGTTATATTGCAGCCATTTGCTAAAATTATTTAAGTTCATTTTTTTCCTCATTAATGTACACACAGCACCCCATATTGACAGAAAAACATAGAATTGTTGACATTTTTGCAGATTTATTAAAAAAGAAAAACTGAAATATCACATGGTCCTAAGTATTCAGACCCTTTGCTCAGTATTTAGTAGAAGCACCCTTTTGATCGAATACAGCCATGAGTCTTTTTGGGAAAGATGCAACAAGTTTTTCACACCTGGATTTGGGGATCCTCTGCCATTCCTCTTTGCAGATCCTCTCCAGTTCTGTCAGGTTGGATGGTAAATGTTGGTGGACAGCCATTTTTAGGTCTCTCCAGAGATGCTCAATTGGGTTTAAGTCAGGGCTCTGGCTGGGCCATTCAAGAACAGTCACAGAGTTGTTGTGAAGCCACTCCTTCGTTATTTTAGCTGCGTGCTTAGGGTCATTGTCTTGTTGGAAGGTAAACCTTCGGCCTAGTCTGAGGTCCTGAGCACTCTGGAGAAGGTTTTCGTCCAGGATATCCCTGTACTTGGCCGCATTCATCTTTCCCTCGATTGCAACCAGTCGTCCTGTCCCTGCAGCTGAAAAACACCCCACAGCATGATGCTGCCACCACCATGCTTCACTGTTGGGACTGTATTGGACAGGTGATGAGCAGTGCCTGGTTTTCTCCACACATACCTCTTAGAATTAAGGCCAAAAAGTTCTGTCTTGGTCTCATCAGACCAGAGAATCTTATTTCTCACCATCTTGGAGTCCTTCAGGCAGGCTTTCATGTGTCTTGCACTGAGGAGAGGCTTCCGTCGGGCCACTCTGCCATAAAGCCTCGACTGGTGGAGGGCTGCAGTGATGGTTGACTTTCTACAACTTTCTCCAATCTCCCGACTGCATCTCTGGAGCTCAGCCACAGTGATCTTTGGGTTCTTCTTTACCTCTCTCACCAAGGCTCTTGTCCCCCGATAGCTCAGTTTGGCCGGACGGCCAGCTCTAGGAAGGGTTCTGGTCATCCCAAACATCTTCCATTTAAGGATTATGGAGGCCACTGTGCTCTTAGGAACCTTAGGTGCAGCAGAATTTTTTTTGTAACCTTAGCCAGATCTGTGCCTTGCCACAATTCTGTCTCTGAGCTCTTCAGGCAGTTCCTTTGACCCCATGATTCTCATTTGCTCTGACATGCACTGTGAGCTGTAAGGTCTTATATAGACAGGTGTGTGGCTTTCCTAATCAAGTCCAATCAGTATAATCAAACACAGCTGGACTCAAATGAAGGTGTAGAACCATCTCAAGGATGATCAGAAGAAATGGACAGCACCTGAGTTAAATATATGAGTGTCACAGCAAAGGGTCTGAATACTTAGGACCATGTGATATTTCAGTTTTTCTTTTTTAATAAATCTGCAAAAATGTCAACAATTCTGTGTTTTTCTGTCAATATGGGGTGCTGTGTGTACATTAATGAGGAAAAAAAATTAACTTAAATGATTTTAGCAAATGGCTGCAATATAACAAAGAGTGAAAAATTTAAGGGGGTCTGAATACTTTCCGTACCCACTGTAATTTCCAGGTCAACAAAGAGTATAGAACCCAAGAGGAGACACTCTGATACTTTTTAGGCAACAGTCACTAGATGGCGCTCCGGTAGCGCGGCCGCCATTATGGGTTGAAAATACTAACTGGACCATTGAATCCTTCACATCTCACGCACCCAAAATCGGTGAATTTCACTGCCAAATCAGAAGCACAGTTTTTTAAATTAAGTCACCAGTAAATTGTATGGCTCCTACAGTAAATGTTGTATTGTCTTATATACGTTTTATTTTACCAGTTGTGGAATCCAACCATTCATCCATAGTTAGTAGTTAGCCTACTTTATTGAGTATTTCCATTTTATGCAACTTTACACATTTATTAATAGTAAATTAATAATTAATTAATTTAAGATCATCATGTTTGCAGCGAACAATATATTTCAGACCTAGTGGAGTAATAATAATAATAATAATAATAATAATAATAATAATAATAATATCTAGGTCTGAATTGAAATAAGCTATATTGTACGTTTTAATGGATCACGCTACAAACATAATGATCTTATGATCTGCTGTGTCCATTATTGCATAATTCCCACTTTTGGACAGTTTTGCTTCAATGGACATTAGACAGCACTGAAAAATCAAGCCATTATATTCATATATTTATTGTCCAACATTCCCAATTTTTCTGATGCATGTCATAATTTTATTTCATATGTCGGTATTAATTCAGTGTTTATAAGTCTAATACTAATACTAGATCTTTTAAAGAGTTTTAACCCAAACTGACTGAGAGCAAGAAGGTTTTGTGAAAAAGTTGTTTTTTTTTTTTTTTTTTTTTTTTTTTAACAAAGCAGCTGATATTGTCATAGAAACTAGTGGACTGCCAAGTCGCCTTCACCCCAAAATGGCGGAAATGCAAGGCCGCTGCTGGGTGCAGGTGTTGCAATGGAACATTCTGTTGAGTGTCGCTTCTTGTTAGTGTATATTCTTTGAGGTCAAGGTGCGGTGCATTGTGGTAATTGATGCAACATGACGTCACTTCCAAAGGACCAATGAACATGTCTGACCAATTTCATGGAATGTGAAAATTAATCTCATTGAATAAGTAACTTTTAAATTAAATTGGTCATCAGCGCAATTCAATTGGTTTGGTAATAGCAAAAGAAAATAGAATGAAGTGATCTCCAAAAAATAAGTACTTTTTGACTGTAAATAAAATTGTAAGGAGCAGGGACGTGAGGGGCAGTTGCTCTGACCTAAAAAAAGGGCACTCCCATACCAACAAAAATAACATACCAACGAACTGTGCATCCAAAATTAGCAACAAGACGTATATTTTATTAAGTTTAAGAGGCCAAAGGTACATTGAGAATGAATGTAGTGGGAAAGAATCAGTGCTGCTAAATTGTATAAACAAAGTCTTTTGACTTACTAAGCATAAAGATAATGAAATTTTATTCTTAAACATTGTGACAGTACATTCAGTGTTCCTCCACAAAGAAAGGGTCATCCTCACTCTCGCTCTCATCCAGAAATCCCTCTCGCAACGGTGACTTCTCTGAAGCCATCGCCTCCATCCGGAGGTCTTCCCTCTTGCGACGCAACCAACGAACCCCATCTCTTATACGGCTGAACTTGGCAGAGCGGAGGTGCCAGATGAGGAGAGCGCAGATCAACACACTCGTCAAAGAGGCTAAACAAGGATGAAGGGTTGCAGGACAGTTTATTGCTACATTTTTAAAGAAGCCATTTGATTTAAGTAATTTATTAGTTTAGTTCACACATGTTGGAGTTGCAGTTGCTAAGCTCATAATTATTATAGCCTGAATTTATAACAATAAAATGAAGAAATGTACAAAGATATAATATAATAATGGTTTAAATATGAATACTTGAATTTGTAAATCAGGTTTTCATGCTTGAATGTTAAAAACAACATTTTTCACATATTTGGCATTGTTGCAGCACCACTCTTCCCAGTCTGTCAGTAACGCCATTTAGTTCCTGTCTCTATGAAGCCTCTCCTTCTGAAAAGCGCAATGTGCTCTGATTAGTTGGCTGGACCAGTGTGTTGTGATTGATCACCCGCTTTGAGTGCGTTTTGCATATGCCTTGAATGGGAATTATTTAAATGAGAGATATTGTGACATGTACGTTCCCAGAAGAAAACTTAAGACTACAAACGAGGCGTTTCTGGGAGTTCAGAAACAGTGCGCACTGATATAGATAACTCCTTTTGGAGTGACTTTGTAACTCTGCAGACCTTTTTCATGCTCAAACAGCAACATTACACAGTAAAGAAAGCTGAAAGTGAACCACCCCCCCCCCCCCAAAAAAAAAACGCATAATAGGTCCTTTTAATATAAAATAAATTATTTTGATCAATCTTTTGACCAATGAGATCACTGGAATTAGTATAAGTGTTAAAAATAAATAAATAAAATAAATAAAAATGTAAATCTTACCTGTGGCAATTATAAACACTGCCCGACTGAGGGGAGCCCTGTCTGCTGTAAAGTCAATCACAATGGGTCTGGTCACTCTGTCTGAGGATATATTCACCTTAAAAAAAAAGTCACAAGGGGAGAATGATGGAGAATGACAGAATTGTAGAATGTGCGCAGTTTCACCTGGACAGAAGCAGAGCTATCAGTTCAGCCCAATATAATATTTTTCTTTATTTATTACACTACTGTTCAAAAGTTTGGGACAGGAAAGATTTTTTTTTTTTTTATGTTTTTGAAAGAAGTGCTCACCCAAGATGTATTTATTTGATCAAAATACAGTAAAAGGAGTAATATTGTGAGAAAAAAAAAAAAAAAAAATTATATTATATATATATATATATATATATATATATATATATATATATATATATATATATATATATATATATATATATATATATAAATAAAATATCCAAAAACTACTGGGCCAGTGTTATATATTTTGTTCACTTGAGTACTTCCAATATCCCAAATGTTTCCAACCATTTGTATATCGTGAGAAAATTGCTGTTAACCAAGGATCTGGGACGTGTGAGTGAGTTGCCCGTCAATGGCGTCATATCTGCGTTACCCTCGGTTTCCAGTTTTATTTTGTAGAAACCTTGGAAACACTATAGACACTTTAATATATTACATGTTTTACATGTTGAACAAATTGTTTGGTTACATTTATAGACATAAAACTAATTATATAGCTCAACGCGTTTAGTCTTGTTTAAATCTAATTTTCTTGATTTTTTGCGAGTACCATGCTTTACCATGCCTCAAAGAAAAACACTATTTTGAGCTAACATAGCATAATCAGATGCAGCTTTATTTTTTAAAATAATACAGAATTCTCTCCATCATACATTTTCAAATTAATTGCATGCCATTTATCAACACAAGCCATCCAGCATTTAATAGGATATTCTAATATCGATCTATCTTACTGCAGTGTGCAACAAGTGTCTCACAGCAGCCGCCGAGCGAATGCACAGAGTAATGTTATAACATCATTTTCAACACACTCAAATGTATCTAATTTGATAAACAGAGCTGCATTACCTCATACTCACGACCGGAAAAGTGGAAGTGGCGCCGGCGACTATGGCATAATAAAAATTCCGCTGCTCGGGAGGTGTGTTGCGTTCGTCTCTCATTAACAATTGCTCCAGCGGCCTCATTCAGCTCTCACCAAACTCGGTCCCACTCTGCTTCATACTACAGTAACGTTAATAATCGCATCCATGAACATGATTTCTAACCAAGTCCTATCCCGATTCTTTTCCACCGGCTGTGAGGTGAAGACCACATGTCCCAAGACTCCGCGCTCAAACTTGGCGTCATCAAGCTACGTCTTTGTTTTGAATAGGCGACCTCTAGCGGACGGAAAAAACTACATAGTGCACCTTTAAAATGTAATTTATTCCTGTGATGCAAACCTGAATTTTCAGCATCATTACTCCAGTCTTCAGTCACATGATCCTTCAGAAATCATTCTAATATACTGATATGCTGCTCAAGAAACATTTCTAATTATTATCAATGTTGAAATCAGTTATGCTGCCAAATAGGTTTTTGAAAACTTTTTTTTTTTTTTTTTTTAATATTCTTTGATTAATAGAAAGAACAGCATTTATATAAAACAGAAATCTTTTATTTTATAGACATTATAAATGTCTTTACTTTAAATTTTTGATCAATTTAGTGCATTCTTGATGTGTAAATGAAAGAAGTTTCTTTAAAATAAAAGTCTTACTGACCACAACCTTTTGAACAGTAATATGAATTTATCTTGTTACAGTTTTAGTATGCCAAAAATAATATTTTTCAAGTTAAAGGCACAATATGTAATTCACTGCTAGAGGTCACTTATTTAAAACACAGGCATAGCTTGATGATGCCTTGATTTTGCGGAATCATGGGAGGTGTTGTCTTCATGGCTACTGCCAGTGGAAAAGAATCAGATGGGACTCGGGAAGAAATCATTCATGGATGAGCTAATGTATTAAAATTTTATTATTATTACTATAGTATGAAGCCAGGGTGTGGCTGAAAGCCGTTGGGAGAGGAACGAGGCCGCTGGAGTGATTGCAAATGAGAGACAAGCGCAACAAACGGCTTCAGAGGAGTGAAGCTTTTATTATGCCACAGATGAGCATTTCTGCTTCTTCCGGTCATGCGTATGTGGGGTAATGCAATGTTCTTTATCATTAGATACATTTGTGTCTTGAAAGTTGTTATAATGCTACTCTGTGCATTTGCTCGGCGGCTACTATGAGACACTTGTTGCACACTGCAGTAAGCTAGATCGATATTAGGCATGGTGAATCATGGTATTTGCGGTAAATCAAGAAAATGAGATTAAACAATAAGGCTTACTGTGTTGAACTATATAATGATTAGTTTTCTGTCGATGAATGTATCCAATCAGTTGCTCACCTGTCTAATAAAAAAAATAATAAATTAAAGCGTCTTTGGCGTGTCCATAGTTTCTACAAAACCAAACCGGAAATCAAGGGTAATGCGGGTACGATGTCATTGATAGGCTACACATGGACACAGTCCGTATCCTGGTTAAAATTGCTTATTTCTGGATTTTCTTGGAAACATTTGGGATAAGTACACAAGTCAACAAAATGTATAACATTGTTCTAGTGTTTTTTGGATATTTTAATCCAAAAATCTTACAGATCATTAATATATAAATACAAACCCGATTCCACAATTCTGTACAAATTGTGAATAAAAAAAGAAATGCAATAATTTACAAATCTCATAAACTTTTATTTTATTCACAATAGAATATAGATAACATATCAAATGTTGAAAGTGAGACATTTTGAAATGTCATGCCAAATATTTGCTCATTTTGGATTTTGTGAGAGCTACACGTTCAAAAAAAGTTGGGACAGGTAGCAATAAGAGGCCAGAAAAGTTAAATGTACATAAGGAACAGCTGGAGGACCAATTTGCAACTTATTAGGTCAATTGGCAACATGATTGGGTATAAAAAGAGCCTCTCAGAGTGGCAGTGTCTCTCAAAAGTCAAGATGGGCAAAGGATCACCAATTCCCCCAATGCTGCGGCGAAAAATAGTGGAGCAATATCAGCAGGGGCGGATCTAGAAAATTATTTATAGGGTGGCCAAGGGGTGACATGAGGTATATGAGGGGTGGCAACACTAAAGCAAGCACCCATGGATTTTTGGAGATTTATGCCCTGACATACACAATTGTGTTCACAAACATTGCATTACCATAAAGTAGTCCTATATACAGTTTAAAATTAAAAATAAATAACAAGATTTCAATATTCATCATGGCACCAATTAAAGGCACTATATGAAAAACATCAACAGATTCAAAATGAATCTGAGCTTGTATCACTAAAGGAGATGAGCAGTTTTATTAATATTACACAGGATACTTCAGTGGCATAAATCACATGTTTTAGTGCAAGTTAAAGAACAACAAAAACTTGTTTTTTGCAAACAATTTTTGAGTTTCTGTTATTAACAGAGGTGGGAATGTCTGTGTGTGTGTGTCTGTGTGTGTGTGTGTGTGTGTGTGTGTGTGTGTGTGTGTGTGTGTGTGTGTGTGTGTGTGTGTGTGTGTGTGTGTGTGTGTGTTCACCCAGAGCACCCAGAGCAACCCAGAGCAACTACATACTCTAGCAACACCCCAGAAACTGCATAGCCTAGCAACCACCCAGAATCTCCTAGCAACCACCTAGCAACGCTTTAGCAATCACCTAGAACATCTATATTCTGGCCTAACTGTTCAAACTATTTATGTTTTTTAAACAAGACTTTAAGTTGGCTTTATGACAAGCCAGCATAAGTTTGTCTTTCAAACTTTTCAGTCTAGTTGAAATGAAACAATTCAACATTTTCTCACAACTATAAACACAATCTCAATACTATGCACTTGTACAAACCTCAAACTTCCAGGTCAAAATAAAATGTTCTAGTCAAAAACTTATTCTATCTGACAAAATCAAACTTTGGCCTCAGATAACACACAAAACGTAACAAATACACATTACTGCACTGCCCAGTGAACACTAGTGAGATCAATTCATATAAACACTGTAACAAAAATACCGCTTACTGGGATTCAGGAATTATTTTGCAGCTCACTGTCTACTACACTATACAAAAATACATTTACAGATACAGTAAAATACAGCAATGATTTTTCTTTTCTTTTTTTTTTTTAATTTTACTATTATAAATTGATCTTGCAGTAGATTGCAGTAGTGTGCAGTAGTAGTATTTGTATTTATTAGAAGGATAGCCCCTTGAGATGCAACATCTCATTTTCGAGGGGGTCCTAAACAAAGCATAAACAAAAAAACAAAAACAAAACAAACATACAAATAAAAAAATAAAAAAAAAACACAAAAAAAACAAAAAACAGACATGCTCAACTAGACCCTCACACCCACAACAAAAGTACAGCAATCAAATCATATATAAGCATGTAGATACACATACACAAACATCTGATCAACATAAGAAAACTTAAAAACATACACAAACAAATTTTAAGATGAGAAAATAAAAATGACCTAAAGCAATAGTATGAAATAACAGATCTCAAAGACTGAGGGAGATTATTCCAATCCGAAGGGGCTTTATACTGAAAAGACCTTCGACCAGTTTTACTAAAAATTCTGGGAACAAAAAAGAAAGGAAATTGTTCATGTCTTAGTGAATAAGATGATCTATATGGAATCAAATATTGTTTCAGATATGAGGGACAATCAAAGTAAACACATTTAAAAAGAAACAGAAACCAATGAAATTGTCTTCTAGAATTAGGATGTAACCAATACAGAATTTCATACATATGACAAATCTACACAAAGAATTATAAACCAGGTTAAGAGGCTATTTTGGAGGTATTTTGATATATGATATCAGCATAATCTATAAGAGTACAAGCATATTATTATGAAACCATTTTTGGACCAAATTAAAATCAGATTGCAAAGAGTTCTGGATTTGCAACAAATCAGAATTAGTGGTGTAAATAACAGTATCATCAGCATAGAGATGAATGGAGCAATTTAAACAAATTTGCGATAGATCATTAATAAAAATAGAAAAAAGTAATGGTCCCAAAGGGGAACCTTGCGGAACACCTTTATCAACAATCAAATAATCGGACTGAAAACCTAGCAATGCGACATACTGACGCCTGTTATGCAAATAAGCATTAAACCAAAGAAGAGCATTTCTAGTTAAACCAATAGAAGATAATTTATCAAGAAGATGATAATGATTAACCATATCAAAGCCTTTGAAAGATCAATGAAAATAGCACCAGTAGCTTGGCCTTTGTCAAAGGATGAAAACACGTCATTTGTAAATTTTAATAGAGCAGTAGTAGTAGAAAAATTAGGTCTGAAACCAGACTGAAATGGTGATAAAATATTCATTGAACTCGTATAGGAAGATAATTGATTAAATATAAAGTTTCTCCAAAAGTTTCATGATGGAACAAATTATAGAAATCGGACAGTAATTGTTCATATCAGATGATTCACCACCTTTAAACAGAGGAATAACTCCAGCACATTTCCATATAGAAGGAACAGAACAAGTTGACAAAGACAAATTAAATAAATCAGCAAGAGGATACATAAGTACATGCGCAGCAGATATAATGAATTTGGCATCCAAGCCATCAGGACCCGCAGAACTATCAGCTTTTAGATCACATATAGCATAGTAAACATCGACAGGCATAACTTTTTTAAAGGAAAATGAACCGGAATAAGTAATGGGATTTAGAGAGCAGGTAATACTATTAAAGTCGAAACACTGAGAACCACAGATAGAGGAAAAATGCTGATTAAAGGCTTGAGAAATAAGTAAAGGATCAGAAATAAAATCATTGTTCCGCTGAATATTTTTGATTACATTTTTATTAGATTAAAGAGTTTATTCAACTGATACCAAAACTGTTTAGGATTATGAAAATCATGCAAAAAACAATCCTTAAAATAATTAGCTTTGGCATTCCTAGATCTAACCTTACATGAATTCCTTAAATATCTGTAATTTTCCCAATCGGAGGAATCGCTGGTTAACCGATATTTAGCCCAAGCTCTATCCCTTTGCTTAAAAAGTTTAATAAGATCAGAACTTAACCAAGGTAAGTGTCTGCCTTTGACTCTAATAGTTCTAATGGGAGCATGTTTGTTAATTACATTCATAACCTCAGAATAGAAGAAGTTCCATGCATCCTCAACAAAAGGAATTAAATGAAACCTATCCCAGTTTATCTCAGTTAAATCATGAATAAAGCTCTCAACATTCAAATTTTTGCATTGTCTTGTACTTATATATTTGGGAGGAGAACTAGGAATTTTAATTTTCCAGACGCAATATATAACCGAATGATCACTTAGACAATCTGACATTACGCAAGAGTTAATTATCCTTTCAGGATTAGTAACAAGTATCCAATCCAACAAAGATGATGACCGATGGTCAACTCTAGTGGGCTCCTTAATTAACTGAGTAAGATTTACACTTCCAAATAAATTTCTATCATTAACAGAAGAACGATCTAGCCAATTGCTATTAAAATCTCCCAAAATAATTAATTCAAAATGTTTCTCAAAAGAATTGATAGTTGACAAGATACACATAGTGGAATCAGATGGAGCAGAGGGTGGCCTATAAATATTACCAATAATTAATTTTTTGTTAGTATGAAGAGTAACCTTAATGAAAAGGCACTCAAAATTAACAGGCTCAATATTAGGGATAACACATTCAGAGACAAGGTTTACAGAAACATACGTGGCCACCCCACCACCTCTAGAAACTCTATCAGATCTATACAAAACAAAATCAATTTTAATTTCATCATCAGAGATTTTACTATGTAGTCATGTTTTTGAAATAGTAATAATATTGGGTTTATACAAAAAAAAACCCAGGCTCTTAAGTCATCGATTTTCGAAACAATACTTCTGATATTAAGGTGAACAACCTTTAAACCTTTAACTAATTCAATAATAACAAAAACAAAAAATGAATCAAATAAAAATTAAGAGAGAGAGAGAGAGAGAGAGAGAGAGAGAGAGAGAGAGAGAGAGAGAGACACTTTTGACTTTTAGGTCTTCTTTAATAATACAATAAAAACATAAGACCTAATTTTTTACAAAATAACCTAAAAAGGTACAAACCACTCAAACATACATATATATTTCACACAAAAAAAAAAAAAAAAAAAAAAAAAAAAAAAAAAAAAAAAAAAAAAAAATCACAAATTAAATACAAAACCCCTCTGATCATCAGTTTCACATATAAAACCATCAACTCCCCACACATGAAAAAAAGAATTAACATCATTTATGAGGCAAAAATAAGCATATTCCATTAACAATCTCTTCTTAATAAAACCTCTCATCATCAAAACAGCATCAACACTTTCCCTACTTTCTACTTTATTTCTTCTTGTACACCAAATTGCTAACTTTGCAGTAGGGCTGCACGATTAATCGCATGCTATTCTCACGCGCATTTCGTCAGTAAAGCCGGTTCCCTGATTACCGCTAAATCGCCATCACCTGTTTTTAAACGGAGCGCCTTTTAATAGACGGAGCCGTAGTTCACGGACAAGCCACGCAATATCGCGTTCATTATCGCAGGCGATTCATCTGCGATATGAACGCGATATTGCGTGGCTTTTCAGTGACCTACGGCTCTGTCTATTAAATGCCGCTTCATTTGAAAGCAGGTGATGCCGATTTAGCGGTAATCAGGGAACCGGCTTTACTGACGAAATGCGCGTGAGAATAGCATGCGATTAATCGTGCAGCCCTACTTTGCAGCACCAAACAAGAAATTCAATAAGACCACTTTGGATTTATTTTTTGTTGAATATTTGGGACCAAAAATAAACAATTCTTGATTAAAACTGCCTATAAACTGTATACTCCAGCTTTCCATTAAACCCAAAATTTGATCCAAACGTGGACACTCAATAAAAAGATGAAAAACAGTTTCAGATACCCCACAAAAAGGACAACCCTCATCATCTGAAACATTAAGGAGTGCTTTGTGTCTGTTTGTAGCTATAATCCCATGTACAATTCTCCACTGAAGATCACCCACCCTCTTTTCAATGGGTCTTTTGTACAGGGACCGCCAGCTACCTTTCGGGGAAGAACCTGATTCAAAAAACATTGTCCATTTAATGTCTCTTACATCCTTAAGAGTTTGATAATTTATAGTTTTTACACAAGCTCTGTAAAGTGTTTGTCTGCTCAAAATACTAAAAAGATTCAGTTCCGGTACATCCATTGAAAGCAATTTTTTTCCATCTTCCAGCCAATCTTCTTTTTGTATTGAAACATGCAACTCAGGAAAATGAACATTATCTCCAGCATCACTTTTCACCACAGAAGAAACTTTCATAAAATCCTTAATTGAAACAGGGATCACCTCCTCAAGATCATCTAACATCCTCTTGATAAGGCGTTCAGACCTGAAGCCCACATTATGTGCCAATTCCTCTGCAGAAATCCAGTCTAGTCCCCTGCGTAGATGGCATATTTTGGAGATTCCTGCTTTCAATATTGCTGACCTAATGGTGACAGAACACAATATCTCAACAGAGATAAGTGGATTAAAAAACAAAGGCTCTTCATATATCCACTGCTTGGATCCTTCCCATTCTCTTGAAAAAGATAAAATCTGCCAAGCTTGCAGTACACTCTGATAGAAACCAGTCAATCCTTCCAAAGCTACTCCTCCCAAAGACATGACAAATAATTGCTTATCCAAGTCAAATCTTCCATTCTTTCGCAGCAGAGCACATGCTACATCCATCCACTTCTGATGCTGATGATATAAAAGTCGCTGGGCCACTTGCAAACGAAAAACAGCAATCCTAGAACAAATGTCAATTAGTCCTTGTCCTCCCTCATAAGTTGGAAGATAGAGGACAGCAGCTTTTAACCAGTGCTGTCCTGACCAGAAGAACTTAACAAGATTTTTTTGAATGTCTTCTATTATGCTCTTTGGAGGATCCAAAACCATCAACTTATGCCAAAGGGTGGAAGCTATAAGATTGTTGGCTATCAGGACTCTTCCCCTATAGGATAACTGGGGTAGCAGCCATTTCCATTTAGACAACTTTACAAGCACTCCCTCTACTAAACCCTCCCAGTTCTTCATCCTATATTCATCTTTTCCAAGATACACTCCTAAAAATTTAATACCTGACTTCCCCCACTTAACATTTTCTGGGAGTATAGGTAAAGAGCTTCCTTCAGAACCATACCATAAAGCCTCTGTTTTTTGCCAGTTAAGTTTGGCTGATGATGCCCCTTCATAAACCTTTAAAACTTCCTTTAAAACTTGAACATCATGTGCATTTCTAACTATAACAGTTACATCATCTGCATACGCTGAAAGTTTAATAGCCTCAGCTTCTGGCTTCTCACTTACAAAAAGTCCCGTTAGTTTAGTTCTCAATAAACAAAGTAAAGGCTCTATTGCCAAGGCATATAACTGACCAGACATAGGACACCCCTGTCTTATCCCTCTTTTCATTTGAACTGGCACACTTAAACCTCCTCCTATTTTAACCATACTTACAGCATCAGTATATAATATTCGAATCCATAATAAAAAATTTTCTCCAAACCCATAACACTCAAGAACCTTAAAAAGATAATGATGATCTACACGATCAAATGCTTTCTCTTGATCCAGAGAAAGCAAACCAAAATCAACATTATATATTCCAGCATAATCCATAATATCTCTCATTAAAAACAAATTATCATAAATAGACCTTTTTGGTATACAATATGTTTGATCTTTCTGTATTAACACATCAAGAACACCTTTAAGTCTGTTTGCCAAACACTTTGATAATATTTTATAATCGGAACATAAAACAGCAACTGGTCTCCAATTTTTTAGCAGACAAAGATCTCCCTTTTTTGGAATCAAAGAGAGCACTGCTCGTTGACAACTTTTTGGTAGAACCTTAGCTTCATAACATTCTTGTAAAACATTGAAAAAGTCTCTTCCGATTATTCCCCAAAACGTTTTGTAAAATTCTGCTGGTAGTCCATCGATTCCTGGTGCACGACCAGATGAAAGTTGGTTCACTGCTTTTGTAACTTCCGCAAAAGTCAGCCCAGAGTCTAAATTCTTTACATTTCCTTCATCCAGCACAGGTAAGTTATTAAAAAGTTCATCTGTATTAAGGTTCTCTGTGCACTCTTTAGCATACAAGTCCACATAAAAATCGACAGCTAGTCTCCTCATTTCCAAAGGATCTGAAGTAACATTCCCATCAGATTTACGTAATGCATGCATATAAATAGTATGTGTACACTTCTTATTCAAATTAAAAAATAATTTTGTTGGAGCATCCATATCATGTAAAGAAACAAAATTTGATTTAACAAGAGCTCTTTTTACCTTTTCATGTAACATATTACTTAGCTCTTGTCTCTTCTCACCAAGATCATCTTGTAAATTCACATCGTTCTGATCAATTAGTTTATTTTGAATTACTGAAATATCTTTCTCTAGTTTAGCCATTTCATGTTTGATTTTACAAGAAGTGTGTGCCATAAATTGTTGGCAGAAAAGCTTAATCTGAGTTTTCCCTATTTCCCACCACTGAAGAAGATTATCAATCATTTTTTCCCTCAACCCAACAATTCCAAAACAATTTAAAATTCTCATAAAAATTAACATCTTGAATTAATTTAATATCAAAACGCCAATAAAAGAACTGTGGTTTAGTTTCTGATAGAATAACATTCACAGTAATGAACTGATGATCAGAGATAATACAAGGTGTGATATATGCACCTATCACTCTATTACACTGATTTTTATGTAAATAAAATCGATCCAGACGTGCTGCACTAATTCTGTCTACTACCACTTTAATCCAACTATATTGTCTTACATTTTCATTTTTCTCTCTCCACACATCTACTAACCCTAACTGAGTGATTATTGCCTTTAAAACTTTAGCAGACGAAGGATGTGGTTCTTCTCCATTCCTATCAATAACAAAATCAAGGGTACAATTGAAGTCTCCACCAATAATCAAAAAATCTTCTTGTGAAAAAGAAACAAGATTATTTTTAAGCATCTCAAAAAGCTTAATTCTGTCCTTACCAATATTTGGTGCATAAATATTAACAAAGACAAAAGTTATATCTTTAATTTTAGCTTTAATTAAAAGAAGCCGCCCCTTTTCTAATTCATTAATAGATAAAATATTTACATTTAATCCAGGTGAAAACAAAATAGCCACCCCTGCACTTAAATTTGTCCCATGACTAAGAACAAACTGACCATCAGACCACAAACCCCAATCTACTTCATTATTTATATCACTGTGTGTTTCTTGTAGAAACATCACATTAATCTCTTTTAATTTTATACTTTCTTTTAATAAAGACCATTTCTTACTAGCCCTAATCCCATTTATATTTAGGGACCCCACCCTTAAGACATCCATAATAAAATAGGATAAAAAAGTAGAAATAAACAGTAGTGTGAGAGGAAAACAAGAAAAGAGAGAGATACCCATTGTGCACTTATTTTGATTTACTTTTCACGGCCTGGCGTTTCGCCCTGACCGGTTTTGCTCCTTGCCTAATTGTGGTTAAATATTTTTTTAATCTAATTCTTTTCTGCTGGGATAAAACTTCTAGGCTGCACTCTTGTCTTGCTTTCATAACGGATAACACAAATTTATCCAAATTTGGAAAAAACTTACCAATTTCAACACTTTTACCCTTTGTTTCGTCCAAGAAAGCATTAATCTGCTCAACTGTATACAAATCACTTCCACAATTTGCCACTTCAAAATCAACACAGGAATCATCATCTCTACAACTCTCTACAGTTGCTTCTGACAAATTATCCATTTCTTCATCTTGTCCATCATTTGTCTCATTTTCTTGCACTAAACCCACACAAACATCACTCTTACCAACATCACTACAACTTGGAATCTCAGCATCTTTCATAATATTTTCAGAAACATTTTGCCTTACCTCAGTATTAGTATCTGCCTTTTCAGGTTGTTGCGGTGCACTTTCTGTGACAATCTGCGGCCTATCAGATGTTTCAGATGGGCCTTCCTCTTCAGTATTGCGTGCTTTGTGTGGGCAACTTCCATGTAAAATGCGCCACTGAAGATCACCCACATTTTTAGTCAATGGTGGTTTGTAACAAGAGCCCCAACAAGGTTTAACTTCAAAATCCACACTTAAATGATCTCTCCATGGTGTATCCATACGTTTTAATTTCTCTTTATGTATCACCTTCACACAAACTTTATATAAACTCTTTCCCCCTATTGTATCAAACATTATGTTTCTAAAATTCTCTGAGGTCATTGAAAGAGATTCATTTTCTATTACACTTTCAGAGATCACCATAAGGAAAATTATCCGTTTTATCAGGAAGTGCTTTATTTGATAAAAAGTTCCAGTCTTCTTCACCCAAGTTTTCTCTGCACTCCTTCAATAAAAAAATGAACTGTCCTTGTTGATTTAATTCCAAGTCTCTGTGCAAGTGCATCAGCATTGTCCAAAGTGATACCAGCCACTTCTATCAAGTCTTTCATCTTAACAATTTTGGCTTTCATTAAAACTTGCATTAGCCACAAAGTGGTGTCTCCACATAAGTCAAGTCGAGCACCATTAATCAACGGTTCTTCCAAAAACCAATACAGAGACTTATTTGACAAAGATCTTCTAACCTGTACCATACACCATGCTTTTCTTACACTCTCATAAAAGGTAGAAATAGACTTCAAATTAAAACTCTTACAATCTGTCCAAAATATATTTCTTCTAAAACCCCACCCTCCAACCTTACTTAAAAGGCAACAGGCTGGTCCAAACCAAGTTATACCTGGACAATATAAAAACTTTTGAACAAATTGTAGCCTAAAAGCCACTTTCCTGCTTATAAGGTCAACAACTCCTTGACCACCTTCTTCCTTTGGAAGATAAAGAACATTCCGTGGTAACCAATGTAATCTATCCCAAAAACAGTTGATCATCATGACCTGTATTTTTCCCAGAACCCCTTCAGGAGGCTCTAGAACCATTAATCTGTGCCATAACGAAGAGGCTACTAAGTTATTAATAATCAGTGCTCTCCCCCTAAAGGACATTTTGGGTAAAAGCCATTTCCATCTTCCTAACCTTCCTTCTACATTTTCAATAATATTTTCCCAATTTCTTTCCATCATTACTTCATCACCTAAAAAGACTCCAAGATATTTCAGACCTCTTTGTGACCAAACCATTTCACCTGGTAAAACCAGTTCTCCATCCTTCCATTTTCCAACACTATATGCTGAACTTTTGGCCCAGTTTACTTTTGCAGATGAAATTTTTGCATAAATATTGACAATATCAACCAGCCTATCAATATCACCCTGTCCACTAGTTAAAACTAAAACATCATCTGCATATGCTGATAGTTTTATATCTGGGAAAACACTGTCATAATTAAAACCATCTAAAATAGTCCTAATTTTGTTCAGCATGGGCTCTATGGCTATAGAGTAAAGCATGCCTGACAAGGCACATCCTTGTCTAATCCCCCTTTGTATTTTAAAAGGGCTACTCAAACCACCATTGATTTTCAGTACACTTTCAATATCTTCATAAAGCACTTTAATCAAGGCAGTGAACGCTGGTGGAAAACCAAAAGATTCAAAAGTGTACCATAAAAAACGATGATCCACCCGATCAAAAGCCTTCTCTTGATCTAGGGAAATCAAGCCACATTTTTTCCCGAATAATCTAGAGACTTCCAAAACATCTCTAATTAAGGATATGTTATCCACTATAGATCTATTAGGTACACAATAAGATTGATCTATATGTATAACCTGTCCAATTACCTTCTTCAGTCTGTTCGCCAACACCTTTGAGAAAATCTTGTAATCAGTGCATAGTAAAGAAACTGGCCTCCAATTTTTTATATCTTTCAGATCACCTTTCTTGGGGAGCAAAGTTAAAACAGCTCTTCTGCAGCTCTTTGGTAGTTTTCCTTTATCCAAACTTTCACTCAACACTGTTAGTAAATCTTCCCCCAACAAGTGCAAAAATGCCTTATAAAATTCAACAGGCAACCCATCTAATCCCGGTGCTTTGCCATTCTTCATATTCTGTAAAGCACTGAAAAGTTCGTCTGTTGTTAAAGGACATATCAGTTCTGCATAAGAGTCTTCTTCCACTTTTGGAAGACATGATACAAATTCAGCCATTAACTGGCCATCCACAGGACTGTTAGAATACAGCTCCTTATAAAAGCTGACAGCCCTTTTACGAATGTCAGAAACCTCAGTTAGAACTTTTCCATCTTCTGACCGTAAACACTGAACACTTTTATTTTGGCCATTTTTCCTTTCTAGACTGAAGAAGAACTTGGACGGTGCATCCATTTCAGAAATATTTTGAAATCTAGATCTAACCAACGCCCCCTGAGACCTTGTACCTAATAGATCTGCTAAGGCTGTTTTTTTTCTTTTAAGTGCCTGCAATTGATTTTGATTTGCAGAAACTTCATTTAAAGACTGAAGTTCCACAATATCCATCTCTAGATTCCTTATGGATTGAACAATGTCTCTAGTAACATTGAAAGTGTACTGATTACAAAGCTTCTGAATTTGAACCTTCCCAATCTCCCACCATTGTTGTATTGATGTAAAAGAAGACTTTTTAGATTTCCACCCCAACCAAAAGAAGGAAAAACATTTACAAAAATGAGCATCTTCAAGTAAGGCACAATTAAAATGCCAATACGCACTCTTACTTTTAACAGAATTAATAAAAACACGTGCAACAACCATTGAGTGATCAGAGAAACCAACAGGACAAATATAACAAGATTTAAAACATTGTTTCTGATATTTAAAACAATAAAAAAAAATCTAATCTTGCAAGTGACATACAATTTTCCTTTACATGGGCCCAAGTATACTGCCTTTCATTACAATGAAAGGTCCTCCACACATCACAAAGTTGCCAAGTTTTAATCACATTTAGTAATTTGCTTCTTGAAGCCATATGAGGCTCAATGTGATTCCTATCTAAATCACTACTTGTACAATTAAAATCTCCACCCAGTACTAAAAAATTTTCTGTATTACATTGTTTTAAACTGTCACATAAAGTTTCAAGAAACAACATTCTTTCCATTGATTTTACAGGAGCATAGACATTTATCAATTCCATAGTAACACGTTCAAAATTTGCTTTTATCTTAATTAGTCTGCCTTGTATTACTTCAACCACATCATAAGATATTGGTAGACAAGTCTTTGAAAACAAAACAGCCACCCCAGCACTAAGAGCATTTTTATGACTTAAAATGACCTTTCCTTCCCACTCTTTCATCCATTCAGTTTCATTTTCCTTTGTGCTATGAGTTTCTTGCAAAAACATGACATCTATACTTTTTAGTTTCATTAACTCATAAACCTGTGCTCTTTTACTTACATCCCTCGCCCCATTTACATTCAGGGAAGCGATTTTAAAATTGCTCATTATGAGGGATGAAAACAGCACAAAAAGTCATGTCCATACTGCTCCATTATTCTTGTGACAAATCATTATTCATTGCTTGAGGACGCACTCTTTGTACAATCTTTTTTAGACGATACACCTCAGGATTTGACAAACAACCTTCACCTTTCTGTTTCATTAAACTTTTTGCAGAGTCAATAAATAAGGAAAGATCAGGAAAGAAGTCTATGACCTCAACATTCCTCATTCCTTTTGTACCCTGGAGGAAATTTTTCATTCTTTCCAAACTATAACCACTACAGTCTTGCCTCACATCTTCCTCAATTTGAACTTCAGAAAAATCTTGCTCACTTTCTGAGCCAGACAAATCACTTGCATTCAAAGCCTCCTCAGAACTTTTGTTAACAGTCTCGTCCTGCACCTTTTTTTTGATGTAGTTGCCATCTCACACATCTTTGACTTCCTTTTAACCCTTGGCACTTTAAAAACTGCTTCATCCTCTTTGAGTATTTCACCCTCCATCTCTTCAAACTCAACATCCATTGTCTCATCATTTTTTGGAATCCGTTCCTCACTACTCTTTCCTGTACTACTTCCTAGTCCTTCTTTATTCACACTCAAATCCGAAACCTCACTAATTTCACTTTCTTTTTCCACACTCTGACCTTCATCTTCTATACCATTTACCACATTTTTATCTGGACAAGCGCGTACCAAGTGCCCCACTTTCCCGCATCCAAAGCATTTCATGCTCTCCGTCGTTGCAAAAATTACATAATCGAAACTGTCAACTTTAAATTTGAAAGCAATATTCAGTTCATCAATATCACTCCTCAAAATCATATATACATGTCTGTGAAACGACACGACATGTTTCAGCAACAGAGATTTGCACCCTAAGGGAATTTTCTTGATTGCAGAAACCAACTGTCCATAGCAAAATAATTCACGTTGCAGCGCTTCATCACCAGTGTTGGGGAAAGTTACTTTTAAAAGTAATGCATTACAATATTGCGTTACTCCCTAAAAAAGTAACTAAATGCGTTACTTCGTTACTTTTTATGAAAAGTAATGCGTTACGTTACTTTTGCGTTACTTTTTCTCACCGGGGCTGGGCTTGCTTGTTTGTTTTTTAATAACAACAAAAAAGTTCTATTTTTGGCAAAAAGGCCCTTTCACACCAAAAGTGAAATCAATAAGCCTCAGGCTGAAGGAAATGCATATTTACACCTGTACAGTAGAGGGCGCAGCTCAAACAAACCTTTCAGCTGTGCTGCTATTCTGGATTAAAGAAGAATATGATACAGAAGGAAGTTCTAGTTCTTATTTCTAAATCTAATCTAAAGTATTTTTTGCTTATTAGTATGGTTGAATTAGGTATATTGAAGGTCAGCAGCAAAGACATTGGTTAATAATTGAGATTAAATACATAAAGTATATTTGTTTAATTTAATATAGTTTATTATTACAGGTTTGCAAAAATTGTTTTTATTCATTTTGAGGAATACTGAATGTTTTCGTGCAAGTGAGATGAGTAAATGCATGTTCACATTTAGTCTAAAACTACAATAATCATCATGTTCACACAGCGCACACAACACCCTCTGCACTTTATTTCTCTCAATATGGGGACAGGAGATCTGTCAGTCGATAAATGTGAAAAGTAACTTGCGTTACTTATTTGAAAAAGTAACTCAGATATTTTGTTGTAAATTGAAAAAGTAATGCGTTACTTTACTAGTTACTTGAAAAAGTAATCTGATTACGTAACTCAAGTTACTTGTAATGCGTTACCCCCAACACTGTTCATCACTAATAAATGGGGGGGGGGGGCGTTAGAAATCAAAACCTTGCTCGCTGGATTGACGAGTGGAAAAACCTTAATCAAACTATCATTAAGAACTACCCCGTTTTCAACTATCATGTTCACTTTTTCAACTTTATCTAGGAACAATACCACAGCACCGTTCATTCTAGACGCCGAACGAATACTGCTGTGACCAACCACTTCTCCCACTGCTAACACACATTCTTCAACTGAGCATTCAGCTCCAACCGGCACTTTTATTCCATGCTGTCGGGTAAGTTGCTCATAACTCACTATCTCCGCATTCGCCGTGGCAGCCAGTTAAAAAAAACTGGCAAACCCAACCTCCCCGTTCTCACCACACTATTTTAGTGTTTTGTGACCATACACAGTAAGAAACAGTGAGAGAAACAACACTTAAGTGAACAGACCTTTGAAAAAGAAGAAAGGACTCCACAGTCACGCTCCGATTCACACTCCACTCACTCCACAAACGCCACGCATGCGCACGAGAGAGAGAGATTTTTTTTTTTGATTTTTAACCCATACTTTTATTACATCAATAACAAAGAAACATCAAACCATTATCACAAAAACAATCAGCACAACAAAAGACTAAAAATTAACCCCCCCTCAAACACAGTACAAAAAACCTCACTAAAACACCACTGCAATACAAAAGTATCCAAATCCTGCATCTCTTTATAATATTTAAACTCAACCGAGATCCTCGACCTAATAAATGCCTTAAACAACAATACACAATCTTGGCCATGTATACTTTTAATCCTGTTTTTCCTTGAAATATATATGGCCATTTTTGCCTGGCCGACCATAAAATTAATCAACTGCCATTTAAATCTTTGATTGCGGGTATATCCTGCCCCATAAATGAAAGCCTTAGGGGTAAAACTTTCCTTAAAACCTAAAAACAATTGTTTTAACAATACAAAAAGAGGCTTAAGCCTAATACATTCAAGAAAACAATGAAAAATTGTTTCTCTTAACCCACAAAAAAAACACAACCTTCATTAACATTGCAGTTAATAATTGAAACAAAAGCATTAACAGCAACAGCCCCCTTCAGGATCCTCCATTGTAGGTCTCCTGATTTTTTCATCAATGGTGGTTTGTATAAAACCCTCCAAAATGGTTTAACTTCATTTCCAATGTCAAATTTCTCCCTCCAGACATTATCACTTTTATCACACAGTGTGGACTTGTACAATATCTTAACAAAACATTTGTAAATCACTTTTCCATTTACTTCTTTTAATAATAAGTCCTGAAGCCCATCCAAGTTTAACAAAATACCAGACATCTCCTTTAAATCTGGCGTAATCCAGTGCTCAGGAAAAGGGTCTCTCAAATCAGGAAACAAATGTCCTTCCTCAAAACTTTTAAGAAATGACAATTCCTCTGCTGTCAGTTTCTTTCTCCATAACTCCATGATTGTTGAGGTTTGTCGCAAGGACTTTTGTCCCAATAAAGATGCCACAGCCACAATGTTTTTCAACTCAGATCTGGCCACTTTAATCATGTGACCAAGCTTTACAGTCTGAGTGTCACACAATCTCTGAGACAGATTCGGCACTTGATCTGTAATGTCCAAACGAGCCCCCTTAACTAGAGTCTCTTTTAACAACCAGAACAGAGAAGTAGTATTTTCTCTTCTTTTAATGATGAAAGATCCCCACACTTTAAACAATCCACGATAGAATGAAGATAGTCCACTCAAATGTAGCTTTTTGGTATCCATTAAAAACAAAGCAGAATCTAGTCCAAGTCCATCCACTCTGTGAAGAATGCTTTTTGCAACTTCTCTCCACATCACATCCACAGAGCCTGTTAAAAACTTCTGAATGAACTGTAACCGAAACGTTGCATATCTGCTTGACAGAGACACCAAACCTTGTCCTCCCTCCTCCACTGGCAAAAAAAAGCATACTTTGAGGGACCCAGTGCAGCCTGTCCCAGAAAAAGTCCACTAAAATTGTTTGTAAATGTGATAATAGTCCTGTGGGAGGTTCCACACAAGAGAGCTTATGCCACATAGTTGAGGCTATTAAGTTATTCAGAATTAGTACTCTCCCTCTAAAAGATAACTGGGAGTGAATCCATTTCCATTTCTTTAGTCTGCCTTTCATTTTTTCTATAATCCCATCCCAGTTTTTCTGCTGCACAGATTCATCTCCAAGATGCACACCCAAATACTTAAGACCTCCCCTTTTCCATTTCAACCCACCAGGTAAAATCGGTAAACCATTCTTCCATTTACCTTTAATCAGTGCATCAATTTTCTCCCAATTCACTCTTGCAGCAGAAATTGCACCAAATTCATTAACAGTTGATGACAAATTAATAACATCATCTTTTCCATTGATTAAAATCATGACATCATCCGCATAGACAGACATTTGATGTTGAACAATGTAATTCCTTAAATTAAATCCTTGAATACAAGAACGCAACTTATTTAACATTGGTTCTATTGCCAAGGAATACAACATTCCAGAGAGAGCACATCCCTGCCTTATACCTCTACCAATTTTAAAAGGGGCACTCAAACCACCATTGATCTTCAGTACGCTCTCAATGTCTGTGTACAATACTTTAATCATTCCACTAAAATTAGACCCAAAGCCAAAAGAATCAAGTGTATTCCAAAGATATTGATGCTCTATTCGATCAAAAGCTTTTTCTTGATCAATTGAAATAAACCCTATATCAAGATCAAGGTAATGAGAGACATCCAAAATATCTCTGATAAGATTAATATTATCCATAATCGACCTTCCGGGTATACAATAGGTCTGGTCAGAATGAACCACTTGTCCCATCACATCTTTTAATCTATTAGCCAAAGCCTTAGAGAAAATTTTTAAATCTGTACAAAGTAAACTCACAGGTCGCCAATTCTTAATTTCCTGCAAGTCACCTTTCTTTGGCAGTAAGGTGACCACTGCCCTCCTACAACTTAGAGGGAGGGAACCCACAGTCAAACTTTCATTTAAAACATCCAAAAGGTCTTTGCCCATCACACCCCAAAAAGCCTTATAAAACTCAATGGAGAGGCCATCAATACCTGGTGCTTTACCAGTCTTCATATCTTTCAAAGCATTAAGAAGCTCCTGCTCCGTAAGAGGCTTCTCAAGTTTTACTACAGAGTCCTGAGTAATTTTTGTCAAGCCATTATAAAATTTGGCAGATAACTCATCATTCTGTTTATATTCACTACTATATAACTTAGCATAGAATTGTACAGCCCTTTTCCTAATACTTGTGGGCTCTTTCAATTCCTGCCCATTCTCTGTTCGAATAGAGTGAATAAATCGACTCTGCCCATTTTTCCGTTCTAAGCCCAAAAAAAACCTTGATGGGGCATCCATTTGTGTGAGCATCTGATAACGTGATCTAACCAGAGCCCCTTGTGTCTTTATACCCAGCAGGTCTGTAAGAAATGACTTCTTGGATTTAAGAGCATCAAGACATTGTTGTTCCCCAGTAACTTCAACCAACTTTTGCAAGTCAATAATCTCAGATTCAAGTTTCCTCATTGAGTGCATAATATCCCTAGAGACATTGAAAGCGTACTGTTGACATAATGCTTTAATTTCCACTTTCCCACAATCCCACCATTGTCTTAAATCACTAAAACAATTTTTCCCATGAAAAATTGAGAGAGAGAGAGAGAGAGAGAGAGAGAGAGAGAGAGAGAGAGAGAGAGAGAGAGAGAGAGAGAGAGAGAGAGAGAGAGAGAGAGATAGAGAGAGATAGATAGAGAGAGAGAGAGAGAGAGAGAGAGAGAGAGAGAGAGAGGGAGGATTAAAACACTTATTTTATCACAATTTATGCCTCATACATATTCACAATAATATAATAAAAAATAAAAACAATTAAATATTCAAGAACAACTGACCCTCAAAAACCACACACAATATATCTTTAAAACACCAAATATTACAAAAAAATTTCATTATTCACAAGTTTGTAATAGGCAAATTCAATTTTGAGTCTTCCACCAACTAATTTCCTAAACATCATTTCCAAATCAGTGGTCCCAAGTTGTTCCCCTTTATTCTTTCTCGTTTTCCATATTGACAACTTTGCTGTTCCCAACAAATAATTTAACAAACATGTCATCCTTCTCATTGAATACCTATACTTAACACCCCCAATAAATATCCTATCAGAAAAATCTTCACCAAATTCTTTAAACAAATCCTTAAGAAAAATAAAAAACTCTTGTAGTCTTCCACATTTTAAAAATAAATGTTCTAAGTCTTCTTGTTCCCCACAGAATCTACATTCACTACCCACTGCTGGATTCAGATGCGCCACATGTCTGTCTGTAGCTATCGCCCCGTGAATAAGCCTCCACTGCAGATCTGCTGTCCTCTTCTCTATGGGAGGCTTATACAGGGCTCTCCACCTGTCTCTCACAAGGAAGTCTGGTCCCAACAAACCTGGCCACTTTGAAACCTTTATTCTCTTAAGAGAAACTTGATGTGTCACTTTTATTGAAGAATAGTAAATTGCTATCTTTGATATTGATTCAAAACAGTCCAGCTGAGGTGTGTCAAAAGACAGAATTGAGTCCGTATTTTCTTCCACTCCCTCTTCAAGTACCACTGGAGACACTCTGATTTTTGGAAATTCCTCTTCTGTATCTTTTAAGTCCATTGACCAACTCCTTTCAATATACGCTCTGTTCACACTTGGTAAAACATTCCAGATCTCCTCTATCAGTTTAGAAACAAGACGTTCAGATTTCAATCCTGTCATTTCCTTAAGGATTTCAACCGGCTTCCATCCATCATCATTCAAAAGGTGTCTCATTTTCACAATACATGACACTTCAAAACTGAAGATACACTTACTGCCGACAAAAGCCTTGTTTGGATCATCGGATTAAAAAATAAAGGTTCTTCCATAGTCCATTGTCCTGTATCTTCACTACTTCGGTCCACTTTAAAAACTGTTTTCCAGGCCTGAAGCATTGACTTATAAAAGGGAGTGATCTCTGACAGGCTCACCTTCCCCAAGTCCATTATAAACAAATGTTTATCCAACCTGAGCCCACCTGCGTTCTTCAAAATAAATCTTGCAGTATGGGCCCAAGCTATGTCCTTTTGATATAAAAGTCTTTGTGCTGTTTGTATCCTGTAAGCCATCAACCGACTTCTCACATCCACCAGCCCTTGACCTCCTTCGTGAACAGGTAAATAAAGTGCTGCAGCATGGATCCAGTGTGCTCCACTCCAAAAAATTTTTACGATGATCCTTTGAATTTTACAAACCAACTCAACTGGAGGCTCCATAACTATCATTTTATGCCACAATGTTGAAGCCACCAAGTTGTTAATGACCAAGACTCGCCCTCTGTATGACAATTGTGGTAATAGCCACTTCCATTTAGACAATCGGGCTGACACCTTCTCCAGCAATCCCTCCCAGTTCCTTCTCTGAAATTGCTCATTTCCCAAAAACACACCCAATGCTTTTATCCCCTCTCTACCCCAATGTAGACCACATGGTAGTTTTGGGAGTCCTACTTCTTCCCATTTACCAATAATATATCCCTCACTTTTTCCCCAATTCACTCTGGCTGAGGATGCTTTTTCATATTTTCCAATAATTTTTGTTAAAACCTTCACATCATCTTGACTTTTTATAAACACGGTGACATCATCAGCATACGCTGATAAGGATACTTTAAATGCACTCTTTAAATCAGGAATTAAAATTCCAGTTAGTTCTTTTCTTAGCTGACACAAAAATGGTTCAATTACCAGACTTTATAACTGTCCAGAAAGTGGACAGCCTTGTCTTATACCCCTGGACATCCTTATAGGTGCACTCAATCCACCTCAAGCTTTGACCATTACAAAAGCATCAGAATACAACAACTTTATATAAGATATAAAATTTTCACCAAAACCAAATTCTTTTAAAACAGTGAAAAGATACTTATGATCAACTTGATCAAAAGCTTTCTCTTGATCAAGCGAAAGAACTCCTAAATCAAAACGATTACTTTGATTAAAATCAATCACATCACGCAATAAAAACAAATTGTCCATAATTGATCTATCAGGTATACAATAGGACTGGTCTCTATGAACTAATACATGTAGATATTTCTTAAGTCTGTTTGCTAGCACCTTTGAAAATATTTTGTAATCCGAGCAAAGCAACGACACTGGTCTCCAGTTTTTTAATAGTCCCAAGTCTCCTTTTTTAGGAATTAATGATAGAACTGCTCTGCAACAGCTCATGGGTAATGTCTTTCTTTTAATGCAATCTATCATCAGTTCATTAAAATCTTGTCCAAGTAATTTCCAAAAAGCCTGATAAAACTCCACAGGTATACCATCCACTCCTGGGGATTTTCCAGTAGATAATTGTCCCATTGCATCTGTAAGCTCTTGCAAAGTTATCTGTTCATCCAGTGAGTTTCTTTGTTCATCTCTCAGCTGAGGCAAGTCACAAAGCAAGTCCACAATACTTTCAGAATCACAACTCTGAGCGCAATATAATTTAGAATAAAAATCTATTGTCATTTTTCTTATTTCAAGAGGGTCAGAAGTTATACTTCCATTAGGACATCTAATATGGCACAACTGTTTTTGTAAAACACTTTTCTTCTCCAAATTAAAAAAATATGCACTAGGAGCATCCATATCTTTGATTGAACAAATTCTTGATCTTATAAGTGCCCCTTTTACTTTTTCTTGCAAAAAAAAACTCCAAGTTCTTCTTTTTTCTTATTTAATCTTTCATTATTCACAGTTCCATTATTAATAAAAATGTCTTTCTCCAAGGACGCAATGTCTCTTTGTAAACTTTTAACTGTTGTTTTCATTAATGCAGTGGTATGTGAAGTATAGTTTTGACAGAAAATTCTAATATTAGCTTTACCTACATCCCACCATAAACTAAGATTTTCAAAAGTGTCTTTCTTAAGTTTCCAGTCATCCCAAAAAAACTGAAACTTTTCACAAAACCTGATGTCTTGTAACAATTTGACATTAAAATGCCAAAAATAACAAGGTTTAACCACTTTTTTTTTTTTTAATTAAAATAAAAAATAATCATATGATGATCTGAAAAACCATTTGGCAAAATAGATACATTCATTACCTTATTATTCCAAATTTTCCCCAAATAAAATCTATCTAACCGAGCACCACTAACTTGATTACTAGATACCTTCAACCAAGTATATTGTCTAACTCCTATATTCCTACTTCTCCATAAATCTATTAAATCAAATTCATTTATAATTTTTAACAATTGCATACTTGATTGATTATGTGGTTCCTCTCCATTCCTATCAACTAAGAAATTTGTTGTGCAGTTCCAATCCCCCCCAATTATCATGCACACAGTATCATCACATTTCTGAATAACTGATCTCAATTCCATAAAAAAAAAACACTCGCTCAAGTCCATTATTAGGCGCATATACATTAATTAAGACAAATGTTATTCCTTCAATCTCTACTTTACTTAAAAGTGCTCTTCCTTTAACAATTTCATCTACTGATAAAATATTTACATTCAATTTTTTGGAAAAAAGAATAGCTACTCCAGCACTTGTATTTGTTCCATGGCTAAGAGCATATTTCCCTTCCCACCACATACCCCACTGAGTCTCATTATCATTATTTGTGTGCGTTTCTTGCAAAAAAAAACAATATCTACTTGCTTACTCTGAAATCATAGCTAATTTATTTCTATCTCTGCCCCCATTTATATTTAAGGAACCTAATTTTAGAAGTTCCATAGAAAGATGGAAAAAGAGGAAAAATGTAAACAGATACATGAAATAAAGTATGAAATTCACCCTGTGCATTTGAGCGTTCTATTTTTGTAAAGCTCTTTTTTCTCTCCGTAATTTAGCTATAATCTTCTTCAACCTGAACCTCTTCTTTTTACACAGGGCTTCAAAGCTAACAACTTTCTGCATTGACACCACTGACCATATAAACTTGTCTATATCCGGGAAAAAATCTGTCACCTGAACAGTTTTTCCAAACGTCAAATCCAAAAACTCATTAATCTCTTGCACAGAGTAGGTTTCATCTATGTTCTGTGACCCAAACTCAGAAATGTCAGATAACTCAGACAATGTATCGTCTTCCTCACGGTTTTCAACATCATTTGAGCTTTCATTATTTTCAATAGGCCTACTAAACACTTCAAAATCAGCACTTTCACTTACTTTCTTTACCACTATTCCTGCACTGTGTTCCAAGACCTCACGTTCCTCTGCCACATTCACCACTTTATCTTCCTTATTTTGTCTTAGTTCAACATGTATCACATGATTCATCATTCTGAGCAATACTCTCCTCTTGAAACTGAAAAGTTGTACTATTTACCTTAACAACAGGTAACGTTATGCCACTAGGCCCTGCGGCCTCCTCATTTGCCTGTGCTCTGTGTGGGCATTCCAACTTTTTATGCACAATATCCCCACACTCAAAACACTTCAAACTTCCCATGTTAACATAAATCATGTACGACTTTCCTTCATGTACCACTCTGAAAGACACATCCAATTCCGGTACATTCAGAAACATAAATACCTGTCTCCGAAAAGACAACACATGTTTCAGTGCTTCATGTTTACATCCCAACGGGATCATTTTAATCGCACTAGCACATTTACCATACTGAGCTAATGCCTGCTCAATGTCCTCATTCCCAATAAATGGGGGTACATTCGATATAAAAACTTTTGTCGTAGGTGTAACAAGTGGTGAAACAACAACAAAATCGCCACTTACCACAATTCCGTTGCTAACCAAGCGGCTCACTAGTCTCTCCTCTTTAACAAAAATCACTACCGCTTTGTTCATCCTGGAGGCCGAAGAAATGTTGTCGTATCCAACCTCTTCTCCGACCGCCAGCAGCACATCCTCCACTGACACACCCTGAGCAGGTACACAGACTCCATGACGCCGTGAAACAGGTGGCTCTCCCCCCGTTACAAGGGACGCCATCCCGACGTTTCAGCGAACACCACCAAAACGTGATGTTAATGTCACAAATCAGCTTTACAAAAATATGTCTCAATTTCACTTTTTTCCTTAATTCAAATAAATAAGAAAGAGAAAATCAGACTTCCCAACACCTCTCCGTGAGCACCCTCACCCCAAAAACTCCCCGCATGCAGAGAGAGAGAGAGAGAGAGAGAGAGAGAGAGAGAGAGAGAGAGAGAGAGAGAGAGAGAGAGAGAGAGAGAGAGAGAGAGAGAGAGAGAGAGAGAGAGAGAGAGAGAGAGAGAGAGAGAGAGAGAGAGAGAGAGAGAGAGAGAAAAGAATCTATCCCAAAGATGTCACAAATGAAACAGCACGGAAAGTCTACAAAAACAAAAGACTAACTGACAACCCAGAAGCACTTTTTGCAGATAAGTAACCTGATATTCTACACCAACAAGCCCTATGCATGGCATAAGGCCATCATTACACACTACCCCTCTGCTGAAAGAAAAGGCATCTGTGGGGGTTTCCAGCTAAAAATAAGAAACGAAGAAGACACAACTACCACCAACATTAATATCTACAAAACAACGGGTATAGTGGTGGTAAAGAGCATCAATGGGCTCTTTGAACAAGACTTCCTCTGCATCAAAGACAGAGCACAGAAAGAGACCATAACCAGCGACCAACTTATCACTCATGAGGAGTCAGTCTCTCACACCATCCACACAGATGAGGACCAGACAGAACAGAGAGACCCTTCGAGCATAAACCAGACCAAAGACCCCCATTCACACTGCTATTGCACTGACATGAGGGAGAGGTTCACAGAGCTAGAAGGAGAAATGGTACAGCTCAAGGAGATGATCTTTTCCTTGCAAAAAGTTCAGACAACAGACCAGACCAGCAACAGCCCCACAGCCAAGCATAGAGAAAGGGACACCCTCAGGAGAGAGCCGTCTACACTGCAGACTGAAGTGAAGGAACTCCAGCAGGAGAGAGAGGGGCTGAGGGCCCAGCTGGAGACACTGGAAACACTGTTCTTACAACAGACTGAGGTACACAGGGCACAACTAACAGCAATGAGGATGGAAATAAGAGAACTGAGGCAGGACAGAGGAGCACAGCACAGCGAGTTCAGCTCATCAGAGGAACTGGTGGAGCAGGACACCCTTCACCCTGATCACAGCTCCCAAACAACAGAGATACATCACAGCCAGTATCCTCCTCTCCCATCAGACATTTCCCCCACATCACACTCAGTCGACCCCTCCACACCAACAGAAGGAACAGTAAAACCAGAAGTTGCTCTTTTAATTGATTCAAATGGGAAATTTATTGATGAAAAGAAGCTCTTTCCCAAACACAGTGTGGTCAAACTCTGGTGTCCGAACACTCAGAGTGCACTCAAATCGCTAAGTGTGGACAAACTGGGATCCCCAAGCCATATAATAATCCACACCGGCACAAACGACCTGAGAACCCAACAGGAGAGGGTGGCTACATCATTACAAACAGTGATTGAAAAGGCCTCAACCACCTTCCCACACGCTAAAATTACCATCTCCACACTCCTGCCCCGAAAAGACTTCCACCCTGACACTATCCACCGGGTGAATGCCAACCTCTCCCGTACCTGTGCACTTAAACCCAATGTGCACCTAGCACACCACCCCACCCTGGACTTCACATGCCTCTACGACCATGTCCATCTGTACAAAACAGCTGTTCCTGTCTTCGCCAGGACCCTAAAAGATGTGGCCCGGAATCGGAACCGCAACAGCACACCCAGGAGCAACAGAGTCCAACAACATCTACCCAGACCTGTAGGAAAGTACTGTGTACACCGAGAGAGAACATCCAGAAGACTTCCATCACGACAACAGCACTCTCACATGCTGAGACCACCCCAGCCAACACCTGAGCATCTTCTCCCAGTCCTCACATCCACACATTCAGTGAATCAGGCCAGACCAAAGCCACTCCTGCCTACCCCCTACCCCCCCTCATATACAGCAGACCCCCAGCAGCCACAGCTATGCTCAGATAGTGAGCAGAAAACCAACAACAGGACCAGTACAAGCCACAACATCAGAGCTCAGAGACATCCGTCAGATGCTCAACCTCATCTGCTCACACCTACTGTCATAGGTCAAAACGTATCAACAAAACTAAGACCCTATGGACAACAAAGCATTTATAATATCATGTTGGAACATTCAAGGCCTGAGATCCTCTACCTTTGGCCTCAAAAGCAAAAACACAGATTTCAACTCAGAAATAAAAAATTCAGACATCATCATCCTGCAGGAGACATGGAGCAGAGATGGACCCACCGGCTGCCCCAAAGACTACAGAGAACTCATCATCCCATCCATTAAACTGCCTGGAGTGACACAAGGAAGAGACTCAGGAGGCATGCTTATTTGGTACAGATCAAATCTTGTCCATGCCATCAAAGTAGCTAAAACAGGACAATTCTATACATGGTTAGAAATTAATCGGACAGTCACTGCAACAGAGAAAAATATCTTCCTATGTGCCACTTATATCCCTCCAGCAGAGTCTCCCTATTTTAATGAAGACAGTTTCTCCATTCTTGAAGAAGACATTAATTACTTCCAGTCACAGGGAAGTGTACTGATTTGTGGAGACCTAAATGCCAGAACAGGAGAAGAAATGGACACACTTAACTCTCAGGGGGACAAACACCTGCCTGGAGGTGACGTCCTCCCCCCCACCTATACACACACGGAGACACAACTATGATAAAATAACAAACAAAAGCAGAACACAACTTCATCTGTGTCGCACACTAGGTATGTACATAGTCAATGGCAGACTAAGAGGAGATTCCTACGGTAGATACACCTACAGCTCACCTTTTGGTAGCAGTACAGTCGACTATTTTCTTACAGACCTTAACCCAAACTCCCTAAGAGCGTTCACAGTCAGCCGACTAAACCCACTATCAGACCACAGTAAAATAACCCTCTACTTAACCAGAGCAATGCCCAACCAAGAAGCATCTAAACAAACCAAGCTTCACTCATAGTCTACCGTCAAGCTTCACTCATAATAAACCGACCAAACTGCCTGTCAAGTGATAGACGAAACTGACAATGATTTGATTGACAATGATTTGATAAACATTCACAGCCACGATGTACAGAACACTCTCAAGGATATAGAAGAAAATTAATAAAAACATTTTGGATCAATAAACTTAAAAATAGTTTGAAATCACTTGTAGCTACTCTACCTGATTGAGAGAGAAAAATCCAGTCTTTCACGCGATCTGCCTGTGTCCGTTTGAGTCTTTTCAAATAGCGCGCTATAGTCAGCTCGTTGGCCGGCAGAAGCGCGCCGCAGTGTTTGTTGTTGTTGAGTTCTAGGACATGAGCTGTTGGCACAACTTGCATCATAGCCTACGTTTTTTTTTTTTTTTTTTTTTTGATAATCTTTTACCATTTCAAAGTGCATCCAATTGTACACGATATCCCAGGCATTGTTGGAGATTTAATCCCTGCCGTAAAGATGCTCCTCTGCCGGTCACGGATCATGGAAGTGAAACTTAAAAATCGGTCACAGGTTGGATTTATTCACGCACATTAAAAATATTTATTAAAAGCTTCTTTCTTTTCACATTTTTATTTATACTATTAACATAATAGGCTGTATATTAACCTATTGGGAAAGAACCGGTACGTCTATGTAAAATCAGATATTGAGCGCCCCATATCTCGTCTTATAACACCTCTGCGACGATTCGACTGTGAGATTGGTAGTCGAATCAGGCTCCTATCGAAGATTCGAATCGTCGACTATTCAGGGTCACCCCTATTAGTAACACAGGGAACTTTAATAAAACTGTTAACGACCTGAAAGACAAGGCACGGAGAGCTTTTTACGCAATTAAGAGAAATATTAAAATTGACATCCCAATCAGAATCTGGATAAAAATAATCAAATCAGTAATAGAACCCATCGCGTTCTACGGGAGTGAAGTCTGGGGTCCACTCACAAACCAAGAGTTCACTAAATGGGACAAACACCCAATAGAGACTCTGCAGACCAAACTATGCAAAGTTTTGCTCCGAGTACAGCACAAAACCCCAAATAATGCCTGCAGAGCAGAATTAGGATTATAGACCACTTATAATCACAATTCAAAAAAGGGCCATTAAATTCCATACCCACCTAAAAAAATAGTGATAAACAGACACTCCATCACAAAGCCCTGAACTACCAAGAGCTGACACCAGGAAGAAACGCCCTCGGCAAATTGGTCTTGGAGTTGACTACACAAACCACAACATGTCTGACTGAAAATAAAAACTTAGCCAGACCAAACCAAATAATTAAAACACAAAAAGAAAAATACCTAAAACATTGGACAGATGCAACAGCCCTACAAAGAAAATTGGTATGCTATTTGGCCCTAAACAGAAAATATGAATTGGCAGGATACCTCAGTACAGTGAGTGACCCTAAACTGAGAAAAGTCCTGAGCATGTACAGACTCAGTGAACACAATCTCATCATAGAGACAGGCAGACACAGACAGACCTGGCTACCACAGGAAGAGCGGCTGTGTCCCCACTGCACAGAGAATGAAGTGGAAACAGAACTGCACTTTCTAACATCCTGCCCTAAATATGCACAAATTAGGGACACTTTCTATCCCCATTTCACAACTCACCACAAAGACTTCCAACAGAAACCAAATGTGGACAAACTCCCATACCTGCTAGGAGAAAGCCCAGCAAGCTCAAACCTATCGGCCAGGTATGTGAGGTCCTGTCACCAGGAAAGAGCCTCCAGCGGGACAGAACTACCAACACACTCACTACTCACTAAATGCCTAGAGACACTTCTATAAATATTGTAAGATTTAACATTTTTATTGCAATTTTATTATTATTATTGCTATTTTATTGCTAGATTTTTTTTTTTTTTTTTTTTTTCTTCATTATTATTATTTTATTTATTTATTTTTACTGTACAGTGTTATTAATGCTTTGGCAATGTAAAGATTTCTTTCTCCATGCTAATAAAGCTATTTTGAATTTGAATTTGAATTTGAGAGAGAGAGAGAGAGAGAGAGAGAGAGAGAGAGAGAGAGAGAGAGAGATTTTTGATTTTTAGAAAAAACTTTATTACAAATAACCAGAAAACAAAATACAATATTTCACAAAATTACATGTTTTTCCTTCTCTTTTTTGTGTTTTTTTTACACAAAAATTAAAAACAAAAAAATAGTTCATCAGCAACAATTGTACACAAAACACTGCACTTACACCATCTTAAATCAAAAGTAGAAAGATCACACATAGCTTTATAAAATCTAAAATCAACCAAAATTCTTGCTTTAAGTAAAGACTTAAAGACAACAATAATATCATCATTACTTTTTTGTTCTATTTTGCTCTTCCTACTCATGTAGATTGCCAACTTAGCTTGCCCAAGGATAAAGTTCAACAATTGAAACTTAACACGCTCTTTTTGTGCATATTTAAAACCAAAAATAAAAGTTTCAGGATAAAAACATACATTAAACTTATTACACAACTCTTTTACCATTACAAGCAAAGGTTTAAGTCTGAGGCATTGCATAAAAGCATGAAAAACAGTCTCTTTTTGAGAACAAAAAGGACAACCTGAGTTACTCTTAGAATCCAGAACTGACACAAAGGAATTCACCACAATAGCTCCATGAAGTATTCTCCACTGTAAATCTCCTGTTCTTTTTGATAATGGTGGCTTGTACAATACTCTCCATTCAGGTCTTACCTCATCACCTACTTTTAAAACAGAACGCCAAGGGGTATCAACTCTCTTATCAAGTGTCCTTTTGTTAAATAAGAGCACACACATTTTATATAAATCTTTCCCCACACATGAAAAAAAATCAACAGATGAAAACTTTTTAAAATCAAAGAAACAACCTGTACACCCTTCAAAATTCGGTTGGATTAACAAACAAGGAAACGGATCTTCACTGTCAGGGACATTAGTCCCTAGAAAGAAATCCTCTAACATCATTTTTTCTTCATCCATAAAAACTTCTTTTAACTTAGTCAGATAACGATTAACTGACCGAACAGACCTTATTCCCAGTCTTTCAGTAACAGCCTCCACATTCTCAAAGTGAGGCCCAGTTAGGCACATCAACTGATTTAAAACAAAAACTCCAGAGTCTTTTAATGTCTTACTGAATCCTGGTAAAAAATTGGACGTTGAAAGATCTAATCTTGCTTTAAAAAACAAAGGTTCATTCAGCAACCAAAAAATGGAATGGAAATTTTCAATCCTTTCAATATGAAAAAAACTCCAACTCTTTAAAAGATGTTGATAAAAAGACGACAGCTTTGAAAAATCCAAGCACTTGGGATCCATTAAAAAAAGTGACTTATCCATCCCCAAATTTCCAACAGTTCTCAGTAAAACACAGCTTATCGCCCTCCAACTAACATCCATGGGTCCATCCAGAAGTCTTTGCAAAAAATGTAGCCGAAAAGCTGCGATCCTGCTCTGGAGATGGATCAGTCCTTGGCCCCCTTCTTCTTTAGGTAAAAATAAAATACTCTGTGGTATCCAATGAAGTCTGTCCCAAAAAAAGTCAACAAAAACCGCTTGAATCTCAGCCACCAATTTCACTGGAGGATCAATACAAACCAATCTGTGCCATAAAAGTGAAGCAACCAAATTATTTACAATAAGTGTTCTTCCCCTATAAGACAGGTTGGGCAGAATCCATTTCCATTTGTCTAAACGACCTTTAACTTTTTGCAACAAACCATCCCAATTTTTTTGTAAAACATTATCGTCTCCTAAAAAAACTCCAAGGTATTTCAAACCCCACCTATTCCAACACAAACCTTCAGGAAGACTTGGTTTCCCCTCATTCCAATTCCCTAATAAGAGAGCTTCACTTTTTTTCCAATTTACCTTTGCTGAAGACCATTTACCAAATTCCTCTATTAGTCTAGATAAAACATTTATATCACTTTGTTTATTAATAATTATTATAAGGTCATCAGCATAAGCCGATAAACAAAAATTAACATTACAATGTGGTACCTTAAAACCATCTAAGTTCTTCCTGATTGTTTGTAGAAGTGGTTCAATAGCAAGAGAATATAACATTCCTGATAGTGAACATCCTTGTCTAATACCCCTTCTGACCTTGAATGGAGCACATAAGCCACCATTAATCTTAATAACACTCTCAATGTCACTATAAAGAATTTTAATCATGTTTAAAAACTTTTCATTAAAACCAAAGGCTTCTAAAACATTCCACAAATAAGCATGCTCGACCCGATCAAAAGCTTTCTCTTGGTCAAGAGATAACAAACCACAATTGATATTAAACATTTTGGAAACCTGCATAATGTCTCTAATTAAAGAAATATTGTCAAATATAGACCTGCTAGGTACGCAATAAGATTGATCCGGATGGATCACCTGTCCCATTACTTTAGTCAATCTATTAGCTAAAGTTTTAGAGAATAATTTATAGTCACTGCACAGAAGTGATACCGGCCTCCAATTCTTGATCTCAGTTAGATCTCCTTTTTTGGGAAGAAGAGTAACCACTGCCCTTCGGCAGCTCAACGGCAACCCACCCTTCAGCAAGCTGTCATTGAGCACCTCCAGCAGGTCAACTCCTATTTCCGACCAGAACGCTTTCAGAAAATCCACTGGAAGCCCATCTACACCTGGAGCTTTTCCAGATTCCATATCTTGGAGTGCCTTATACAGCTCTCCCAGAGTTAGGCCACATTCCAGTTCTTCATTGGATTTTCCTGAGATCTTTGGTAGATCATCTATGAAAGGAGATTTTCCTTTATAGTTTGGCTCAAGTTCATTACTGTACAGAGACTGATAAAACCGCATAGCTATATCACGAATCTGCCTGGGATTTGATAACAAAGTACCATCCTCAGAACGCAGAGCATGAATAAAGCGTTTTTGCCCATTCTTCTTCTCATGACCAAAAAAGTACTTGGAAGGTGCATCCATCTGATCAATATTTAAAAAATGAGCACGAACTAATGCTCCTTGTGCTTTATGCTCTAACAACTCTTTAAGTTCAGCTTTTTTCTTAAAAAAGGTTTCCATAAAATTTTTATCACTTGAGGTTTGAGCCAAATTTTGTAAATCCATCAATTGTTTTTCAAGCCTTTCTAAAGAATGATTCAATTCTTTTGTGACATTTTGAGTATACTGCTGCGTAAACTGTTTTATCTGCACCTTGCCATAATCCCACCATTGTTGTATGGATTTAAAAGTAGATTTTTTCTCTTTAAAATCTTTCCAAAAAAATTTAAATGATTCAATAAATAATTTATCATTTAATAAACTCGTATTAAAATGCCAATATGCACTTTTAGGCTTTACTGAATTAACAATAAATTTACAACTTACCATACTATGATCAGTAAAAGACAAAGGTGTGATAAAACATTTGTTAAACACATTCAAATGATGTTTAAAAACATAAAATCTGTCTAACCTAGCCAATGATATATAATTATCACGTGCATGAGCCCATGTATATTGCTTTTCATCACCATTCATTACTCTCCAAATGTCACATAAACCATACTTCTCAATTAAATGAATTAAACGTTTGCGTGAAGCCATATGAGGTTCTACATGATTCCTATCTATATCCAGTTCAGTACAATTAAAATCACCACCCACAAATAACAAATCTTCAGTACAACAATTTTCTAGTGCTGAACAAAGAGTATCTAAGAACAATATCCTTTCTATAGGTGCAGTTGGAGTATAAACACAAATAAAAACAAATACAAATTTTTCATAAACAGCTCTGACTTTTAACATTCTACCTTTCACAATTTCATCTACATCATAAGAGATTGGTTTAAAATTCTTACTAAATAAAACAGCAACCCCACCACTCACATTTGAATAATGACTTAATACAGATACACCACTAAATTCCTTCATCCAGTCAACCACATTATCTATACTACTATGAGTTTCCTGTAGCAAGATTATGTCTATGTTCTTCTGTTCTATTTCTTCAAAAATCTGTGCTCTTTTTTTAGCATTGTTTGCGCCATTAACATTCATAGACGCAATGTGTACTTCACTCATAATGAAGAAAAAGAAAAAGCACAATTTACCACCCAAAGAGAAAAAATTATTCTCCTTCTTCATCTTATAAAGCATCATTATTTAAGGTGCTGTTTATGTTCCTCACAATTTTCTTCAGCCTATACACTTCTTTATTGGTAAAAGAATCACTAGCCATCCAACTCTTTGCTCGATCAACAAATTGCTTCAGATCAGGAAAATATTCCTGCACTTTTACACCCCTTTTATTTTTTGTTGATCTGAGGAACAATTGTTATGTCCTCAAGACCATAACTGCGAGTAGAAGCTTCACCTTGCGAGAAACTCACACTGCATTCAGACGAGTCACTGTCACTTTCCGTCTCTTGCCTTTCCTCACTTGGCAATTCAATTGTCTTGCTCATTTTAGCGTCTAGCAACTTATTTTTCATTTTCCTCTTTTGGGGAGTTTTGAAAAAAAGTTGCTGTTGTTCTGCTGTAAGCTGTGCATCTTCATTCACTACACTGGATTGATTATCTACACCATTTACACCTTCCTTTTTACCTTCTGAAGATGAAGCCACTGTGTCAGAGACACCGACGCCATTAGTTATAGTTAGGACATTAGAATTTGTATCAACTTCCTTGATCTGAGAAGAAACTGAATTACCCTCAACTTCTACTGGACGATCCACAACCTCCTCTGTCAAAACCAAGCTTGCTTCCTGACCTTCCACCTCAGACTGCTTCGCCCCCTTTTCTTCATTATCCTGTTCAATTGTTCCGTTTTCATTCCTTTCCTCCATATCAGCATTTTTATTTGGACAATTCCTAATTAAATGCCCTGCATTACCACATCCAAAGCACTTTATTTTTCCAGTGGTGACGAAAATAGCATAACTAAAGTCATCGATTCGAAAATTCAGTGTCAAATCCAAGTCAGCATCATCCGGAATAATCATGTAAACAAACCGTCTAAAAGAAACAATATGTTTCAATAAAGGCGACTCACTGCTTATGGGAATCTTTTTTATTGGGGACACTAACTTCCCATATCGTGTCAAAGCCCTCGTTAGAATTTCATCACTAACAAAAGGTGGCACATTCGATAGGATAACTTTTTTAGCTGGTAAGGAGAGCGGGAGAACAGAAATGAATTCCCCTTCAATTACAATTCCCCGTTCTACCAACTCATTCGCCTTGTCTACGCTGTCCAGGAAAACCACCGTTGCGTTATTCATTCTAGAAGCGGACAAAACACTAGCATGTCCCACTACCTCTCCAACAGCCAAACAACAATCTTCTACACTCACCGTAGACGCCACCTTAATAGCATGACGTCTCGTGAGTGAACTCAACCCCTGCGTTTGTCGGGCCGACATGCTTCCAGATGGAGGACAGCACGCGGCCCACAAACTAAACTAACAAAACTTACAACAAGTAATAAACGCTCAAAGGGATAAACAGAAAGAAGAAGAAAAAAGTTTCACTCACACCACTCTGCACCACTCAAGCCGCCTCGCACACTCTCGCCCAACAATCACACCGGAAGTGAGAGAGAGAGAGAGAGAGAGAGAGAGAGAGAGAGAAAGAAAGAAAGAAAGAGAAAGAGAGAGAAAAGAATGAATACATGATAAGGGTGAAAAAAGGAAAAACAGGTTGAGCAAAAAACAAAAACAAAAAATAAAATAAAATAATACACAACGCACCACATAAACAAAACACACACAGACACACAAAAATAAAGCTAGCATCTACAAGGTCAGAATCGAACTGCAATAAGGTATATTGAAAAGAAAAGAAAAGAAAAGAAAAGAAGAAAAGAAAAGAAAAGAAAAGAAAAGAAAAGAAAAGAAAAGAAAAGAAAAGGGCCAAAGCATTCATATAATCAAAAAAAAAAAATAAAATAAAATAAAAAATAAAAAAACTTCTACAACATCTTATTAAACATCTTATACAACCACAAAAAGATAACTCCATCACTGATCCACGCTTAGGAAGATTGTTTTACATCGTTTCTTTCTTCAAAAAAAAAAAAAAAAAAAAAAACAGGAAATATCACTTACGTGACTTAGAGTGGTACAACAATCATGGAGAAGTGACAAAGAAGTCTTTAAAGAAAATCTCGGCTTCCTTTGGGCAACGGAATAATTGAGGCTTTCCATGCACCAACACTCTTAACGTGCAGGGATAAAGCAAAGGGTACTTCATGTCCGAAACATGAAGGATCTTTTTCACAGCATCAAACTGCCGATGCTTCTGAATCAAACCGGCACTAAAATCACTAATACTGTATTGATTACAGTATTATAGCAGTGTATTGGTCTTCGGACACAACACAAGGCCTATATCCCTAGGCAGTCATTCTCAGTTCTGCAAAAATACAGTACAAATGGCTACAGAGAAAGTTGACAATCACAAGTTTGAGGGTGTACAACTTGCTACAGTTTACTGTCCATAGTGAAATTTCCCTCATCTAAAGTACTGGTGTGTACAGTAAGTTTAAAACCCCTGTAAATTTTTCATCCAGCTTTCATTTAGATTTTGACTGGTCTGTCATCAGTTTTGCTACCTAATGTTGTCATTGTTAAACGTTTTGAGAAATGTGTCTTTGTTTTGAGAACTGAACGAATGGTTTGGGAAACTGGGCCAACTGAATCACTTATAATGTGTTAGAAAATGTGTGTTAGAAAACACACGTGTTAGAAAAGATAAAACACATTTAGATTCTTACCTAACTAGTTTCTGTGATCGGGATCTTCTAATTGATTTCATGTTACCATTTCGTCGGATGGCAAAAAGACCATGATGAAAGTAGAGCGGGCGGTCGGTGAATCAGCTCGCAAAAAATAATGAAAAGGACTTCTGAGTTAGGTGAGAAGCAGTAATTTTCAGATTCACGAAGAAATAGGGGTAAACTTGGCTGCGCTTTGTGTTTTTGACTCTCAAAGAATCGGTTCATAAGAGTCATTTGTTAATGAAGCTGACTACACTGGGCGCGCTGCGTGCGCGTGCAATCGTCATGCAGTTTATTGAAAGACGCGTTTTCTTGCCATTATTTTGCAATACGCTGTCTTTTTTGTGTCATCACATTGAAGCGCCACTGCTGAAAAGCAGTAGTATTTGAAACACTGCTAACATTTCTATTTTATTCTCTGATAATTTTGGGGTGGCAGATGGGGTGGCAAAGCTTTTTCTTAGGGTGGCAGTTGCCACCCTGTGCCACCCCAGTAGATCCGCCCCTGAATATCAGAAAGGAGTTTCTCAGAGAAAAATTGCAAAGAGTTTGAAGTTATCATCTACAGTGCATAATATCATCCAAAGATTCAGAGAATCTGGAACAATCTCTGTGCGTAAGGGTCAAGGCCGGAAAACCTTACTGGATGCCTGTGATCTTCGGGCCCTTAGACGGCACTGCATCACATACAGGAATGCTACTGTAATGGAAATCACAACATGGGATCAGGAATACTTCTAGAAAACATTGTCGGTGAACACAATCCACCGTGCCATTCGCCGTTGCCGGCTAAAACTCTATAGGTTAAAAAAGAAGCCATATCTAAACATGATCCAGAAGCGCAGGCATTTTCTCTGGGCCAAGGCTCATTTAAAATGGACTGTGGCAAAGTGGAAAACTGTTCTGTGGTCAGACAAATTAAAATTTGAAGTTCTTTTTGGAAAACTGGGACGCCATGTCATCCGGACTAAAGAGGACAAGGACAACCCAAGTTGTTATCAGCGCTCAGTTCAGAAGCCTGCATCTCTGATGGTATGGGGTTGCATGAGTGCGTGTGGCATGGGCAGCCTACACATCTGGAGAGGCACCATCAACGCTGAAAGGTATATCCAAGTTCTAGAACAACATATGCTCCCATCCAGATTTCGTCTCTTTCAGGGAAGACAATGCCAGACCACATACTGCATCAATTACAACATCATGGCTGCGTAGGAGGAGGATCCGGGTACTGAAATGGCCAGTCTTCAGTCCAGATCTTTCACCCATAGAAAACATTTGGCGCATCATAAAGAGGAAGATGCGACAAAGACCTAAGACAGTTGAGCAACTAGAAGCCTGTATTAGACAATAATGCATAGGCGTAATTTGCGGGTGGGACATGTCCCTACCACTTTTTGAAAGGGTCGATATTGTCCCGACCACTTTTTGAAACCTCTCGTGGCACGGATATGTAATACAAAAGAAACACCTCTAGTTGATTAGAGTTAAAGGTCCCGTTCTTCGTGATCCCATGTTTCAAACTTTAGTTAGTGTGTAATGTTGTTGTTAGAGTATAAATAAAATCTGTTAAATTTTAAAGCTCAAAGTTCAATGCCAAGCGAGATATTTTATTTAACAGAAGTCACCTACATCGAACGGCCAGTTTGGACTACATCCCTATACTTCCTTCTTTAAATGACGTCACTAAAACAGTTTTTTGACTAACCTCCACCCACAGGAATACACAAGAGTTGCGTTTGTAGAGTGTGTTTGTCGCCATGTCGTCGAAACGCTGTTATTTTCATCCCGCAGTCCAATCACCGGGTCTGATTCCGGCTCAAATTGATAGGGTAAAATTAAAGACATGTTTACAATAACACTGAGCGCGTGCATCTCCACGTTATGGTAAGAGGCGTGACTTTTCCAGGCACGGTGCGCTCAGAGCTGTCGAATCACAACACAGGAACCGCTGGCACAATCAGAACTCGTTACGTATTTCTGAAGGAGGGACTTCATAGAACAAGGAAGTCATCAGCCCGTTTTTATGACAGTGGAAAACAGCGGTATACAGATAAGTAAATTATGTGAAAAATACTGTGTTTTTTTACACGCAAAACATGAACACATGTTATATTGCACACTATAAACACAATCAAAGCTTCAAAAAAACCACAAAAAACGGGACCTTTAACAATAGGCGATCTGGCGCTAGAATGTGTTGTTTTTGAAATCTTGTTGAGTGCTCGGTGACGCTGCTATCAGAGGCGTAATGCTGCGTTCACACCGAACGCGTCTGGGGCGTCAAATTCGCGCCAGACGCGTCTAGTTGGACGCTTGAACATTTTTAAGTCAGACGCTTCAGACGCGCGTAAAATTCGCTCAATTCGCGCGTCTAAACAAAGTGTGTTCAGACGCGAATTCGCGTCATGGGAGGGGCTTTCATCTCTTTCTGCACAGATCCTCTGAATAAACACATAATCTCGTCAGTTGGAAACCTGTAGCGGCAATTTAACTCGGTTATGCCGGCCGACTTTTGCTAGCTAGAAGGTGGGCTAGTATCAACGGCTAAAATCATGCAAAAAGTTTTACATCTAACGTTAACCAGATTGTCCAATTTCTTCGCTTATTCTCTTCCAGGCAAGGTCCTTTTTATTCCTGTCTCGATAAAAATATAATGAGACATCATAGAGCTCAGGGTGGCCACACACACAGCAACATCTTTGTTCTGGTCTCCACCACTGATCACATCATAAACACGTTACTACCAAAGCAGAGTCCCTGATTGGTTAACGCGCCGCGAATTTACGCCAAAGTTCAGATTTTTCAACTCGGGCGTTTGGGCGTCAGACGCTCAATTCGCGCGTCAGCCGCGTGAACGCTCAATTCGCGCCGCGCTATTCGCGCCGCGCTAGACGCTTGATTCGCGCCGCAGGACACCTAGACGCGCGTTTACATTGACTTAACATGTAAATCAGACGCCTCAGACGCCCCAGACGCGTTCGGTGTGAACGCAGCATAACAGTGTTCTCTTGGCGCTCGTGCACACTGCGCAGTGTTCACACGGACGAGCGCTTCAATCTATCGCTCTGTTGCAGAGACTCTCTATTTGTTAGGTTGAAATCACAGAACAAAATAGCTACACATGTTTTGATTTGATATTGAAATCAGAAAAAATGAGAAAACTGGCTTGATTTTTCTTTTTTCGTTCTGGGGTTGGAAACGAATAAGCACTTTGAATATTCGATCTCTACATGTGGGCGGGAATGAATCGCCTCTTTCCGCTGATTGGTCAACGAGACGTCAAACCATGTCGTCATCAGTTGTTCATCGGTTCTGCTCAACAGAATAAAGGTCCCTCGCTCTACAGCTGTACGGATTCTTAACGTGTTTATTCTACATTTTATCTCTTTCTCATCAAAATGCCAACTTCCATACATTGAGTGTAAAAATGTCTTTTGTTTTACATAACATGGGATGGATGGATGGGTGGATGGATAGATGGATATTTGTGTATTTTACAGTCACAGCATATCTATTAGGCCTATTCTATTTTGAGGGTTTTTTTTTTTTTTTCATAGAGAAGTGCAGGACATGTCAAATGTCAGATATTCAGTTATCCTTCTGTTTCATATATGTATATAATAGGCAACATGCTATTTTTTCCTTTTCTTAAAGTTATAACTTTTGTTTAAGGTAATATTCTGAGTTTATTAATATTGAGTATTAATGAATGTCACAAAACGGTGTTTTATTTTCTCTGCCAACTAAACTTCCAATGCATATCAGAACCGTTGTGTGACTGACTCGTAGCGCACAGAGCAATGTTTCATTCCTTAATGAATCAGAGTCTTTGAACAAATCAGTTGACAGTGATTCAATGGCCCAAAAGTTTATAAAGATCCAACTGATATATTCTTGAATGAATCAGCGTTTTGAACGAATCGCTTAAATAAATGACTCAATCATTAACACAATGACTTGCTGACACCTACTGGCGACATTAATTTCATATCCAATTATCGTTTCATTTTGTCATTTAAAATTTTCTGTATTCAAAATGTTTAAAACATTAAATCGCATTATATTATGCAACTGTAATTCCTATACATATACTGCCCTCTCTGAGCAATCTAACATATACATACAATCTACATAAATCTAAAGGCAACTTCAGGTGGTGCTTCTTTGACACCTCTGCAAGCCTTTGGTTGATACTGATTTAATTGGTAACAACCTATAGCGTTATATTATTGTAATTTAAATGACTAAATTTAAGAACTTAACATTAAATAAAGCATACATATTTAATAAGATTAGGAAAAAAAATCCTAAAATCCCCTGAAAATCAATTAATCAATTACAGTTAATTTCTGACACAGACAGACAGCAATAAATATGCTATAAAAATACTCTTTATCTCATTATCGTTAGTGTTATTTCAGGGTTTTGATATATAGCCTAATATTGATAATGATAAAGTATAATTGATATCTTGTTAAGAGAGCACTATAATGGTTATTTTTAAACAGTTTTAAAATTTTTCCCTTTATTTATTTTACTTTTTTTAAAATGTGTGATAGCCTATTTCAAATTGGCATAAACGAGTTCACCTCAGTCATCAAATCATCCAATTCACATTTTAAGTCCATCTCTATAGCACTGCTTTGATGAACTAATAACATGTAATATATTTTCATATCTGTCTTACTTCAAATTCATCCCATGTCCAAAACTCAGGGTGTTGTCTAAAACAAAAGTTATGACTGCTGCATATTTACATCTATAGGCTACTGATTTGCACTTTTTAATTCAATGTATGCCTATACATTCGCTGCTCAGTGCGTTGAGCAGCTTCGATAGATTTTTATAGTTGGTCACTTCAATAAAACAGGCTTTGTGCCAACATTGTAGAATGGGGGTAACTGTGTGCATCTGCAAAGTAAATTAATATTTCATGAGAAAGAGATAAAATATAGAATAAACGCGTTAAGAATCCATACAGCTGTAGAGCGAGGGACTTTTATTCTGTTGAGCGGAACCGATGAACAACTGATGATGACATGGTTTGACGTCTGGTTGACCAATAAGCGGAAAGAGGCGTTTCATTCCCGCCCACATGTAGAGATTGAATCTTCAAACTGCTTATTTGTTTCCAACCCCAAAACGAAAAAAAGAAAAATCAGGCCAATTTTTTGAAAAAAAAAAAAAAAAAAAGTGTGGTTTTCTATTTTTTCTGATTTCAATATCAAATCAAATCATGAATGAACAGAAGATACCCTGATTGTATCCCTGCTCTTGATATACAATCTTAATGAACATCTTTGGTTTTAATGAGAAAAAAAAAAAAAATCATACATGGTTGGGTTAGAACCCAGAACTTCTTGCACGTGAAACGAAAATGCTGCTCCTAGTCCATCAAGACAATCTGATAATCAACTGCGGATCCTTGTATTTATAATATTTATAACTAATATACATGCTCTCGGGACTAATGGCACATACACATTCCTGTCCCACCCACTTTTTAAAACAAAGTTACGCCACTGCAATAATGGGACAACATTCCTATTCCTAAACTTGAGCATCTTGTCTCCTCAGTCCCCAGACGTTTGCAGACTGTTATAAAAAGAAGAGGGGATGCCACACAGTGGTAAACATGGCCTTGTCCCAACTTTTTTGAGATGTGTTGATGCCATGAAATTTAAAATTAATTAAACTTATAAAAAAACGTATAAAATTAAACTTATTTTTCTCAGTTTAAACATTTGATATGTCATCTATGTTGTATTCTGAATAAAATATTGAAATTTGAAACTTCCACATCATTGCATTCTGTTTTTATTCACAATTTTTACAGTGTCCCAACTTTTTTGCAATCGGGTTTGTATATTTCACCTCTTTAAAGCCATTAGTCATTACTAAAACATACCTGCTGGAGCACTTGCTGATATCCTTGGGCCTGAACCTGCAGCTGCTGTGTGCCTGGAGCCACAAGAGTGGTGAAGTGACCCTGACTGTCTGCATGAACACTCACAGAGCCGTTCACCACCACAACAGCACCCGACACTGGACGGCCTTTACTGTCCCTCACAACACCACTCAGCCTTCTGTGAACCTTCAGAGATCAAAACAGAGATTTAAATGAGTTTAGGTTGCTTGAAAAAATGGCTGTTCTGAGAAGATTTCGAAAAGAAAATTAGTTCAAGTGCATCCACCTCTAGCAGCATGCGGAAAAGAGGCATTCTGTTCTCCATCCACAGTGAGAAGAGCTGATGTTCAGATGGGAACATACAACAGCCAGTGTACACCGTGATCTCAGGGCAAACACCCACATCCAAACTGAAGTCCTGAAAGAACAACATTTGTAGTTTCTTAAAGTCATACAAGTTGCAGAAAATGAGATTTGAGAGCTACAGTACAGTGAAAGATTTTTGGATAATGATTGATTTAACTGGCTTAAATGACCATTTTCATTTTGGTGAACTACTACTAGAGCCAACACTTGTTCATTGTAAACAGTTATGTCTCATTCAGCACACAAGTTGTAACCTAAATGGTCAAAATGGCAGTTTTTTTTTTAATTAATACATGTAATTTGATCTACATTGTGTTAAATAAAGTCACAACAATTAAGTCATAAGTGAAATATGACAATATCTACAAACATGACACAGAAAATATGTCATTTGGACAGTCTCAAATGATTCCAATACCTTCATACTGCCAGTGTGAGCACTGAAATCCGCACCCTTCAGGACACCTCCTGGGATTTTCGCTGTTGAGTTATAGACAAAACATATGAAGATGACTCCATTCTATGTAATTTTAGCTATTTTCTTTTAATATTTGAATCTGAAAGAGTCTTTTCAATAGTACCTGACTTTTTTGAACATCCTGCATTACCCAAGTGCATGAAAGGATGACTTCTGGCATACAAGGAGGCCAAATATCTCAACGTCTCCTCATTTGTTGCTGTAGAGTCAACATTAGTCAAATTCTTTATGACTTGCTTAAAATAACATTTCCAGTAATATGAAGAAAAGTCTAATGCTGCGTCCCTATTCACCTACTTATACTATGCCCTAAAAGTATGTAGCTTACTGTTTTGTGAAGAAAAAGTACATACTTTTGAGTGTAGCAGAAGAGTAGGCAAGCTTTGGGACGTACTACTTCGTCATAACAGCGTCTTTAAAGGACAGCTCTGTTGCTTAGTTACGTGCAACCTGTCACCGTTTAAACTGCCATGTCAATCATCTTGCCACAGTTAAAGGAACACTCCACTTTTTTTGAAAATAGGCTCATTTTCCATTTAAACAGTTGAGTTTTACAGTTTTCAAATCCATTCAGCCAATCTCTGGGTCTGGCGGTAGCACTTTTAGAATAGCTTAGCATTGTTCATTGAATCTGGTTAGACCGTTAGCATCTCATTAAAAAATGGTTGCAAGGCACGCTCCCTGTGCAAGCAGGGGGTCATAGGCACTGCGTATATCATTGCGCCTGCTGCACCCATGGTACGGCAGCAAAGTTCCTTGATTATTACACCGGAATAAGAGTAGAATTCCTAGCCATATCGGCCTAGAAAAATCACAACTTTTCATTTTCCGTCAGTCTTAGTACATGATGTAACTACAGAAGAGTCAAGTTTTAAATAGGAAAAATATCGAAACTCAAATAAACTGTTATTTGAGTGAGATGCTAACGGTCTAATCAGATTCAATGAACTATGCTAAGCTATGATTAAAAGTGGTACCGCCAGACCCGGAGATTGGCTGAATGGATTCGAAAACGGTAAAACTCAACTGTTTAACCCTAGGGGAGTTGGAAAATGAGCCTGTTTTCAAAAAAGTGGAGTGTTTCTTTAAAATCTTCCACATTCAATTCAATATAATTTCCTGCCATTTCGGAGAGAAATGTAGTCGCACGTTGCTCTTCCAGTCGTGGGTCTATCATGCGGAGAACTCTCCTCATGTGTTTACATAATGCTGCATTTAAAAGTTGAACAAGCGCAAGTTCACGATGCTGTTGCAGATTAAATATGTGGATAACATTGAATAAATATCTTTTCTTCGTGTTAGATACTGATTATTAATAATTTTATTCTTCACGGCTGTAGTTCTAATCGAATCCTTGTCCAATGCGCAATGGTTGTGGACAATTTTAGCCTAGAGTGTGCACAGATCTGCACTTCAGATTCTAACCAGAAAAAGTAGACCACCAGGTATCTTTGGAATATTCATTTCAATATACTATGATTTGGGATGCACTGATTCTAATTTCGAATACTATTTAGGACAGATAGTATGCGAACTGGGACGCACCATATAACTAGACTTTGCTATGAAGGTTCTAACATATTTCTATATGGTTGCCAGGCTGTTCTGGATGGCTGTTTATACCTTACTAAAATGTACCATGTCACACCCTGAATTGTGTAAAGATACTTCAAATAAATAAGATTAAATAAGCATACATGCATTCAATTTTTGCAAACCATTTTTTTTTTTCATTGGCTAGGTGGCAATCATAAGCCCAGTCACTCAGGCATTAACTGTAGAGGATCAATTGTATGTCAGTTTTATTGTGCTGTTGGTTACCATGCTGTTTAGGTCTGTCATAGGGATATGTGGCCAGCAGAGAGCCTCCCTCCAGCACTATTGAGAGAGAGAATTTCCCTCCATGAATCAGATCCATCACTGCACGGGTCTCTGGCTGCACTGACGCATTACCTATGTATAAACAAATGTCATTCACTGACCACTTCACAAGCTTTTTTTAATGACAACTTTAATGCAGAGCGTTGACTGACCATAGAAGAAATCTGTATCCAAATCTATTCCATGAGCGTTGTTGTGCCCCACACTGGAAGAGCAGAGTCCCTCATGTGCCTGCTCCCTACCATCAGGGTTTACACACGGGAGAATCAGTATCCTGCTCCTGTCAATCAGCTAAGGTGAAGGACAAACAAAAACAAAACAAACAAAAAAAACCTGCATTAATGACAGATGCACAAACTCTGCCTGAGCTGCAATTCTAAAGGTCAGGTAACATTTAACATTCCTCTGCAAAATGTTGTGGACGAAATCCAGTCATTTCAGTCCATGCAGGAGATTTGTGAGGCTGAAAAGGAGCTTTCACTTGTGTTCAAGTTGGTTACACAAATTCATTGCACTCACCAACAGAAAGCTGCTTTGGTTTGAAAGTGACTTCTGCATGAGCTACGCTTCATACATCTACAAACTATTCATAATGGACTTTTTATTTAGTTATAAATCCTGCCAAAAATTGTGTTATGTGAACGCACCTTAAGGCAAAATTGCTGAATCTGTCACAGTGATGTGTTCACACTTGTAGTTTGGTTCTCTTGGTTCTTTTTGTCCAGACCAAAAACAGAAAATATATTTAGTCCTGGTTCGCTTAGTGTTCACACTGTAGTTTTTAAATCTGAACCTAAAGAGAGATGTTTGTTTGTTTGTTTTATATATATATATATATATATATATATATATATATATATATATATATATATATATATATATATATATATATATATATATATATATATATATATATATATATGAAACAAACAAACAAACAAACAAACTACTAAAAAGTATTTTGCGACGGAACTTAATGAACATCCAAACCAATGCGGTGTTCTGGGCTAAATGCGACGGAACATATGATGGCATTTTGACCAGCTGAGAACTAGTTAAGAGTTTATAAAATAAAACAGCACCAGGAATTCCTCTGTTGTACACAAACAAAGATCTGCTGCAGGCGTTTCCGATGCCTGTATGAACTGTATTGGACAACGTAGTTCCTATGACAAGAAAAAATGGGTATGCTTCAGCATTCTGTCCTTTTTAGGGTCGCATCTTGTGACATCACATCCTGTTTTTGGTTTGTTTAGATATCTTAGGTCCGTGTTGCATTCATATATCAGTCGAACTGCACCAGAGTTCACTTGGAAGCCTTTTCAGGGGTCTCGGCCTGCTGGTTTGATGCACACCAGGGTTCAGATGACAGCGTTCACACTTTTTCAAATAACTACATGAACAGAGCAATCACACCAGAGTTCATTTTAATCAAACCAAACCTGCAAAGTGTGAACACACCCTAATTTCTGTGCAGCAATGGTGTTGGAAATAATATAAGTTGGGAGTAAAATCTATTTCAATGTTTTTACAAGCGGACACAATGTTTTTCAATGTTTTGTGAAGCTTGCCTTGGTGACAGCGGGATTTCTGCCATAGTTGAGGCAGAGAACAGAAGCAAACTCAAGCAGCAACTCTGGACCTACTGCCGCATTACCATGGACTCCAGCCACAAAACGAATCTTGGGTTCGGCAGGTTGAGGAATCCCCAAATGGCTGGTGATCTCAAGGGCCCAGATAGTTCTGAACTCGGAGCTTTGACCCAAACTGACCCCAGAAGAAAAAAAGTAATGATTAAAACCAGAGGTGGGTAGTAACGAAGTACATTTTTTACGTTTTTTGGAAAATTTGTACTTTTTAGAGTAGATTAAAATGTGGGTACTTTTACTTTAACTTGAGTACATTTGTAATGAAAAATCTGTACTTTTACTTCGCTACAATGGGCAATGTTCCTCTCGTTACTTTATTTTAATTCAATACTGTAAATGTTAAGAAATGCGTAGTTTATTCCATGCGCGCTGTCTCTTTTTTCATGAACGATGCCCCATTCACAAATGAATCACTCTTTTGAGTCGATTCTGTTCAAAGACTTGATCAAACAAGTTGGTAAAGCTGTCTAAATTGATTCGCGAATCAGTTTGAATGATTTGTTCAGTTCCTGCACGCGCTGAATCGTTTGAAGCGGTTTCTCACTCGGAGCGGATGAAGTGGCAGTGGACCTACAGTCAATTAAAAGCAAATCTGCAAATGCATCCAATTGTTTGCCAGCGATGAAGACCTTTATTAGTTGAGCTGCGTATGCTGTCTGTGAACAATTCCACCGGTAGGCCTATCGATTTCATTTGATTTTACTTCATGATACAGCCAATAGCCGACATTTTACAACCAAACAGATTATTACGTCACTATAACAAAAGTATATTTCTTTACCGTTTTTATGGGCATATATCTTAATTTATACATTAATTTATACATATACTATTGCGCAATGGCGGCGCCAGCGATCTGTTCGTCTTGAAAATGAACGCTTTGCGTTGTCACAGTTAGCAGTTACACGCGCCTGCTGAAATATACATTTGATTACAGACATCCCAACCTGCAAAAAGTCATTTCAGGGAGGTAAATACTTTCAAAGGCTCGCATGCGCGTCTGTGCGCGCGACAGAACCCGTGTACATGTTCAGAAAAATAAGTATAATAGAAATAATGTTGTCAATAACTTTCTATAGTCTATCTATGTTAAATATACTGAAAATCATTAAGAATCTTAATAAACGGACCATAAAATGGTCAATGCAATGTCTTAGCGATGATCTATTGTATTTGACCAGTATTCGCTTTCTGAAAACTTATGCATGCAGTAATGTAGCCTAAGTAGTACAGAATTTTAAATGAGTCATTTTAGTTTTCTGAAAAAACATCTACGCACATCTTAAGATACTGCACAAGATGTGAATAAATGTAACGCGTACACTCGTTGGGGTGGATACTCTTTATTCAACGAAATAAAATGCACATAAAACGTGATGGAAAAATATTTAGAGAAGAAACTTATAGTAAATTTATTAGGAATAAAACGTGCATTAAAAAAGACAGAATAATTAATTCATAACTGGAATAATCTTCGGACTCATGGCATCTGAAATGATGCTATGGTCATTCTGAAATTCCAAAGCAAGAGTCGTATCGGTCTAATTCAAATGTAGACTGTTGAAAAGCCATTTTATCATTCCTATAAATGTTTTTACCATTTCTGTCTGCATGTTAGTGATAATATCTTATTTATATTAAAGCCCCCCCCCACCCCCAAAAAAAAAAAAACAACCAAGGGGGGCCATAGACTGTAAAAGAGGGGGGGCCCGTAAAAAAATTTGCATATGGGCCCGGTGCTGACTTGCTACGCCACTGCTTCCAACTCCATTCTATGAATTCCTATGATCTACATTAAGTTATTTTTCCTCAAATAACTACAAAAATGTGAATGATGTTTGCCATGGATGGTGGCTAAGGTGTTCTGAGTGGGTGTTAGCACACTGCAATGCAGTTGCTATAGTGGTAACTATAGCAACTTCAAGTCAAAATATCTAATCTCCCAAGTCCTTAGCAAGATCTGATAAAGACCAGTGTTGGGGGTAACGCATTTCAAGTAACTCAAGTAAGTTACTTAATAAGATTACTTTTTTCAAGTAACTAGTAAAGTTACACATTACTTTTCATTTCACAACAAAATATCTGAGCTTTTTTCAAATAAGTAATGCAAGTTACTTTGTTTTCCCATTTATTGACTGGCACCTCTCCTGTCCCCATGTTGAGAGAAATCGAGAGTAATGCTGTGTTCCAGGCAACCCGTAACCCGTGTTTTTCTAACCTTCTACCCGTGAAAGTGCACTGGAACGGCAGTCAAACCCGTGACTTCCCACCCATGAACTCGTACTAGATCGATGTACTCCCAGTTCCGTGCTCTGACATCGCATAGCCCGCGAAACAGCAATGGCAGCCCCTACGGATGCGGTGTTTATGCAAGTGGTAAATGGTGAGAAATAGACTTTAGGACAATATAACGTTGCAATCAAATTAATAATAATATAATAATGATAAATAATACACACATGATTATGTATTACAATGTTATGTGTCTGAAACGATTGTAAATGAGCATAAGCCCTGTACGTCCTCCATGCTTGTTTGTTTACATCAAGCTACCACAATTCTTTGAGCTCAGACAGTTTGGCGTGACTTGCCTGGAACGCTACAAAGATGCAAGTCGTGGTTTGAAGTCATGACTTACGGGCTCAAAAACCTGCCTGGAAAGCAGCATAAGTGCAGAGGCGTTGAAGTATTGAAGTATATGCGCGAGACATCACTGCCGCTGTCAGAGCGCGATCAGACCTTACTAAGCGAATGCTGAACGCGGTTGGACATGGTGGTGTATTAGAGTTAAAAAATGATATAAATACTATTCGGTTTCTCGCACAAACCGATCGTTTTGTGTCTTAGGACATCAATGTGTCATCACGATCCGCAGGGTTTAATTTGGACTTGTCTATGCAAGTTTTATTTACTCTTATAGTAGAAGTTCCCATCCACTAGCATTATTTGACTGACAGACAGCAACGGTTGGAGTTAAAAATCATCATTTGTGTTCTACTGAAGAAATAAAGTCACCTACATCTTGGATGCGCTGGGGGTAAGCAGATAAACATCAAATTTTCATTTTTGGGTGAACTATCCCTTTAATCTCACTTTATTTGACTAATGTACTTGCTGTTGACCTTCGATGATTCAGTTAAACCATAAGCAAAAATGACTTTAGATTTTTTGTTTTATTGGTGAAGTAAGCGTTAAACTTTCTTCTCCTGCATCCTATTCTTCTGCAATCCAGAATGGCAGCACAGCTGAAAGTTTTGTTTGAGCTGAGCCCGCTACTGTACAGGCATGAATTTGCATTTCCTTCAGCCTTATTATTTCAATTTTGGTGTGAAAGGGCCTTTACATTTTCCCAAAAATATAACTTTTTGGTTTTATATATATAGCTCAGGTGAGAAAAAGTAACGCAAAAGTAACAACGCATTGCTTTTCTTAAAAAGTAACCAAGTAACGCAATTGGTTACTTTTTAAGGGAGTAATGCAATATTGTAATGCATAACTTTTCAAAGTAACTTTCCCCAACACTGATAAAGACACATCTTCAGGTTTGCATACCTGTATAGATTTGTGATGTGAGGGAAGTTTAAGGCCAGTCCTCTCAGGAACTCTGAGCGTTCCCTGTAGGTTCGGTACTGCAGGGTCTTAGCAGGTAGAAGGCTGCGGACCAACTGATCCAGCCCGCCAGGGACTAAAAGCTGCTCTACCAGATTCTCAAAGTCCTTCTGTTCTCCTCCAGATGGATGCAATGCTTCTCTGGTCAACTTAAAGTTCAGCTGCCCCACCCGAGACTCCAACACCCGGACAGATGCTGACATTGGATTATAACTGGGAGAAAATGCCACAACAAATTTAATGGCTGACCCATTTTATAACTGGCATTATATTCATTTGTTGTGAAGGTTAAGGTCTCACCCTGGAGCAGAGGCAGTGAGATGATAAGAACCAGGAGCCAGGGGTCTCCAGTATTGTCCTGTGCTGCTGGTGTGGACTTGATGCCTTGAGCCTCTCACCACGACTGTGGCATTACCAATGCCTTTGCCAGAATGACCATCAGTCACCATACCCCTCACAAACAAATGAACCTGACATACGAGACATCACACAAACCATGTAAATATTTAAACGGAATAGCTCACCCAAAAACACAATGTCTTGTTCATGATGTCAGGATCAAGAATGAATCACCTGCTGTATAATCTGTAAGATCGCTCTGTGATTCTTCTCCCAGTACTCTGAGAGCAACTCCTCTGGTGGGAGCAGCTCACAGCTCAGACCAATGTTAACGGCTAAAGTGTCAGTGCCGTGATACGCCCAAGTCAGCATATCAGTTCCTACCATTATGCAGAAGGCAAAAACAATGTTGATTTCTGTGTGAATCAGGATATTCAACATAGAAGAATATGTTCTGATGAACAGAAAAATAAGACAAAATATAATAAAATTTCTTAAAAAAAAAAAAAAAAAAAAAAAAAAAAAAATATATTATATAGATTATATAATATATATAAATATAATATATTATATAAATATAAATATAACTCCAAACTTTTGAACAGTAGTGTGTACTTTTTATTATTTTATTCAGCAAAAACATTAAGGGACAGAAAGCTCTGATTTCATCAAAAAGATCTTCATTTGCCTTCTGAAGATGAACGAAAGTCTTATGGGTTCGAAACGACATGAGGGTCAGTAATGACAGAACTATCCCTTTAAGACATTTGTTACAAAAAAAATCTATTTCAAATAAATGCTGTTCTTTTGAACTTCTCATTCAAAGAATCCTGAAAAAAGAAAATCATTGTTCCCACAAAAATATTAAGAAGCGCAACTGTTTTTAACATTGATAAGAAATGTTTCTTGTGCACCAAATCAGCATATTAGAATGATTTCTGAAGGATAATGTGACACTGAATATTGGAGTAATGATGCTGAAAATTTTGCTTTGGCATCACAGGAAAAAATTACATAAATTATATCAAATATATTAAAATTACATACAATATATTAAATAGAAAACAAGAATGACAAGCATTTAAAAAAAAAAAAAAAAAAAAAAAAATATCGTACTGACCCCAAACTTTTGAAAGGGAAAGTAAATCTTTTTTTTTTTTTTTTTTTTTTTTTTATGTTGACTTTAATCAGTGATTTTACTTCAGTCTGACCTGTGGCTACTGGACGATGGTGCTTAATGCCTTTTTTCTCTCTGGGTCTTGGCACGTCACAAGCCTGGGGCTCTTGAAAAGCCTGAGATTGCTGGAACCAATGAAACGACAACAGTATTGGACAATTTGAGTTAGACATTTGATATACATATTATAGAAAACATTGACATTCTACACTTTTCCGCTGATAGATGAATCAGTAAAATTAAAATGTCAAAAAAGTTACGTAATTAATGATACATAAAGCATTCAAAATACACACCATATAATAGGCTTTTGCAACTGATTTAAACATGTTCTCATCAATGCGGTCAAGGGAACTCGGATACACGACTCCCCTAAACCCTAGAAACAACAATGGCAGTTCAGATATGTCATTTAAAAATTTCATTAACATTTTGAGACAAACTTAAGACTGCCACTTTCTGTACCTCCACGTATACTTGCAGACAACACAAAGGAGTGGGCCTTGACCCAGTTTATCACTGCTTGAGTTTCTGCTTCAACAGAATTCCTCGATTGTGACTGTTCAGGGAAATTCGCATTCAGGTCAACATGATGACTATTACTGTGTCCAATAATACTCAGGTCTCCTGAGACCCGGCCCTTGTGAGCTACGAGAAGAAAATCAGGGTAAATACAGAAGAGAACAATTAAACAACCTGCCACTATATTTGCTTGTACCTTTTAGTGCTAATTCAAACCCATCTGGGTTCATGGAAGGCATGATGTGAATTCTTGTGCTATTGACCAGACGTGTGACCAATGGATCTTTGCCATAATTGCGACACAAGTATTCAACCAGATTAAGGAGAATCTCACGACCGATAAACTCGTTTCCATGCAGGTTACCCACAAACATGACCTCTGGTTTACCTGGTTGAAGTAAGGAGAGGTTATCACTAGACATATAGACATATTAAAATGTACACTACAAGTCAAACATCTGGAATAATTAAGATTTTTGTTCTTGAAAGTCTGTTATGCTCAACAAGTTTGCATTTACTTTAACAGTATTTTTGATCAAGTATTTTTAACAGAAATGTTTTAACCTTTTTTTTTTTCTCTTCAAATTTAAAGTAAAAAAAAAAAAAAATTGTTTTTAAATGTCATTTATTCCACTGATGGAAAACTGAATTTTCAGCATCATTACTCCAGTCTTCAGTGTCACATGATCCTTCAGAAATTATTCTAATATGCCGATTTGCTGCTCAAGAAACTTTTTTTTACCAAAGTTGAAACATGATACACTACCATTAAAAAGATTGAGGTAATTAAGAAATTAGTATTTTTGATTAAATTCAAATACTTTAAAATTACATTGATCAAAAGTGACAGTAAAGTCATTTATAACGTTGTAAAATATTTCTATTTCAAATAAATTATGTTCTTTTCTAATATTTTAGTCATCAAAAAAACAAAAAAACAAAACAAAAATATAAAAATAATAAAAAAAAACAACTTTGCATCACAGGAATAAATTACATTTGAAAATATACTTAGAAAACAGTTATTTAAATAATATTTCAGAATGTTACTGTTTTTACTTTTTGATCAAATAAATGCGTAAGAGTGCATAAAGGTTAGGAAAATTATTCCTAATTTTTGACCCATAGTGTACATACATATACAACATAAAAATCTGACTGTTTGCAACTGCACCTTGCTGATCAACACCAGGATTGGTAGATATCTCCATCACATAAAGATTCCTGCCCTGCACTGATTGTCCAGCAGAGTTCAGATCAGTGATGTTTGGATGGACAGCACTAAACAGTTGCAACAACATCTCCATTTCATCATAACCAAGATGTCGGAATTCCAAAGTCTGGATTGGATATTTTGAGGTGGGAAGCCCTAGTGTTGTCAGATCTTCATTGGTTACTATAGGTTGTTCAGAGGGATCTAACATTAACATTTCCTCTACAGGTTTCTCAAGAGTAAAGTTTAGCAGTGTGGCTTTGCCTTCAATCACTGGCACATTCTTAACAGTATTTGAAAGGTACCTGAAGGAAACATGAAAAATTCATTAAATTGGAATACTTCCATCTCATAATTTTACTTTTATGCATATACACATAATCACCCAGGTGAGCTAGCAGTGATGTCATATCTTCCAGGCAGCAGCAGGCGATAATAATCACCAAACATCCAGGTTGTGATGTTGTGATGAATTCCAGAAACAAAGATTGTAGCATTTTTGAGACCAAAGCCTGATCTGGTCATTACGAAACCTCTCACACCAATATGAGCCTTGAACAGAAACAAAATAAGATTTGATATTCAAAAGTCAAGTTATTTTGAAGAAAACTGTCAGCCAACAATAACTTTTTTTACACATATGATGTTAGGTTAGGCGTTGGCAGATGTTACTGAATACATCCATAGCAATCCTATACTACTTATACATTAAAGGCACAATATGTAACTTTTCACCACTAGAGATCACCTATTCAAAACAAAGGCATAGCTTGATGATGCCGAGATTGAGCGCGGAATCATGGGAGATGTCGTCTTCACCTCACAGCCAGGGGAAAAGAATCTGACAGGACTCGGGCAGAAATCATGTCCATGGATGAGATTATTAACGTTACTGTAATATGAAGTATAGCAGGGCTGAGTGCTGTTCAAGATGAACAAGGCAGCTGGGGCGACTGCTAATGAGAGATGAGCGCGACACACAGCTCAGAAACTTTTATTATGTCACAGTTGCCACTTCTGCTTCTACAGGTCAAGCGTATGTGGGGTAACGCAGCACTGTTTTCTGACTTTAAATGTATCCAAACAGTTGTTCCCTTGTCTAATAAAATATATAATATACACTGCACAAACAAATTAAAGGAAAACTTTTTAAATAAGAGGATAGCATCAAGTCAGTTAAACTCCTGGGATATTGATCTGGGGCCGTATTCACAAAACATCTTAAGGCTAAAAGTAGCTCCTTACTTAATAACGGGTGTGTCAGTCCCAATTTTAGGACTCCTAAATTTTTGCTCTAAGAGCATCTTAGGCTAAAACTAGCTCCTATATCTGTGAAACGTTAGGAGTAGTCAAGAGGACTTCTAAATCACTAAGACCAAATCACAAACAATCCTAATGGCCGTTGCTGCCAATCCCCCTCAGCAATCCACCCAAAGACACTGTACACCACTGAGGCAATAGCGATAGAGCCTTGGGTAATGAACCTTTTCTTTGTAAATGCAATAAATATTTTGATTTATAGATTTGAATCTACAATAAAATGCTAAAAATAAATATTTAATACACAAATAGATAATGTCCGATTACCTGTGGCAGTTGTTTTCATGAGTTCACACTTACAAATGATCGAATAGAGTGATATATTATATATATGCTGCCCCTTTAATTGCTCACGCTGTCCGCCCCCCCAGAGCTCTCAACTCTATCATTGCATAAACAAAGTTTACACAGCTAATATAACCCTCAAAATGGATCTTTTCAAAGTGTTCGTCATGCAGCATGTCTAATCGCGTAAGTACAGTGTTTATTTGGATGTTTACATTTGATTCTGAATGAGTTTGATAGTATGCTCCGTGGCTAACGGCTAATGCTACACTGTTGGAGAGACTTATAAAGAATGAAGTTGTGTTTATGAATTATACAGACTGCAAGTGTTTAAAAATGAAATGTCTCCGTGAATACAGTAATAAACAATGGTAACTTTAAACACATTTAACAGTACATTAGCAATATGCTAACGAAACATTTAGAAAGACAATTTACAAATATCACTAAAATATCATGATATCATGGATCATGTCAGTTATTATCGCTCCATCTGCCATTTTTCTCTATTGTCCCTGCTTGCTTACCTAGTCTGATGATTCGGCTGTGCACATCCAGACGTTAATACTGGCTGCCCTTGTGTAATGCCTTTCATAATGTTGGGAACATGGGCTGGCATATGCAAATATTGGGGGCGTACACCCCGACTGTTACGTAACAGTCGGTGTTATGTTGAGATTCGCCTGTTCTTTGGAGGTCTTTTAAACAAATGAGATTTATATAAGGAGGAGGAAACAATGGAGTTTGAGACTCACTGTTTGTCATTTCCATGTACTGAACTTGTATTCAACTATGCCGAGGTAAATTCAATTTTCAATTCGATGGCACCTTTAAAGGTCCCGTTCTTCGTGATCCCATGTTTCAAACTTTAGTTAGTGTGTAATGTTGTTAGAGTATAAATAAAATCTGTAAAATTTTAAAGCTCAAAGTTCAATGCCAAGCGAGATATTTTATTTAACAGAAGTCGCCTACATCGAACAGCCAGTTTGGACTACATTTCTCTACTTCCTTCTTTAATGACGTCACTAAAACAGTTTTTTGACTAACCTCCACCCACAGGAATACACAAGAGTTGCGTTTGTAGAGGGTGTTTGTCGCCATGTCGTCGAAACGCTGTTATTTTCATCCCGCAGTCCAATCACCGGGTCTGATTCCGGCTCAAATTGATAGGGTAAAATTAAAGACATGTTTACAATAACACTGAGCGCATGCATCTCCACGTTATGGTAAGAGGCGTGACCTTTCCGGGACCTTTCCGCTAAGCTGCTGTCGAATCACAACACAGGAACCGCTGGCACAATCAGAACTCGTTACGTATTTCTGAAGGAGGGACTTCATAGAACAAGGAAGTCATCAGCCCGTTTTTATGACAGTGGAAACAGCGGTATACAGATAAGTAAATATGTGAAAAATACTGTGTTTTTTTACACGCGAAACATGAACACATGTTATATTGCACACTATAAACACAATCAAAGCTTCAAAAAAACCACGAAAAAGACCACCTTTAAGACTTCTCTCTATTCCTTAGTAAAAGTTGGTCTCAGCAGCTTTGTGAATAGGTTTTAAGAGAAAACTCTTAACTAAGAACTTTTACTGCCATTTAGGAGAACTCTTAGTGGTAAGATAAAATGTTTTGTGAATAGAGGATAAGCATCGATGTCACTTTCCCGCTGGAACGTTCTCCCTCAGCTGGACTGAGTGGAAAAAGAACCTGCAGCGTGACTGGATTTAATAGGAGAAACTGCAAAAACGGAGTAAAACAAACGATTACACTAAAGGTTGGACTCGAATGTGTTCCTTACAGCTTGTCATATAAACCTAATCCATGGATATTGACATGAAGCCCGGGAGTCGTGTTTCCTGACATTTATACGTGTCTGGTTTCGACGCCGGGGAAATACATAAAGCAAATCTGCCTGTGAATATTTTATATAAAAACAATATAGGTAGGTCTAAATCAGATTGATCACTTATATCAATGTTATATCGTCATATTGTCCAGCGCTAACACATATATAGTTTTATAGTATAGTTTTTGTCAGTGTTGTTTATTTAAAAACACCCAATTATGCAGAATTTAAGATGGAAAATATTTAATTGATGAGTTGTCAACATAATATATAACAATACAATATATAGGCTACGGTATGATTTTACCTCAAAATCCAACAATTTGACAAAATGATAACTGCAAATCCATGTTTCTCTGCCTGGAGTCCAGCTGTTTCTGTGAATTGCAGTGATCCATTTGCTTCTTTTTCTGTAGCTTTTGGTAGTCTTTAAATATATACCTCAGATTTTGTATCAAAGCTATTTGTACAGTCAATCACAAAGCTCTTTCCCGTTTTGGATGCGTTTTGTGTGTTTTTCGCGACATTCACGCTGAAAGCCAATGCTGCAGTTCAGTCTTTGTGCCACTCAGTGGGCGTGACCGCAGTCGTAACGGTCGACAGTGACATCACGTGCATACCCTCTATACAGCCCCTGGTCAGTTAAGTAGCATAGGGGGTTGTTAATCAGTTTCAGCTGCTTTGGTGTTAATTAAATTAACAAAAGGTGCTCTAGATGGGCAACAATGAGACGACCCCCAAAACAGAAACTGTTTTAGAGGTTGAGGCCACTGACATTTTTTTTTACCTACTCATCTTTTCTTACTGTTTTTCACTAGTTTTGCATTTGGCTAGGGCCAGTGTCACTACTGGTAGCACGAGGTGATACCTGGATCCTACAGAGGTTGCACAGGCAGTCCAACTCCTCCAGGATAGCACATCAATATGTGTCATTGCCAGAAGGTTTGCTGTGTCTCCAAGCACAGTCTCAAGAGCATGGAGGAGATTCCAGGAGACAGGCAGTGATGTTTCTCACTCATTGAAGTATTAGCGTGAGACATCACTTCCGTTGTCAAGGCGTGATCAGACCTCACTAAGCGAATGCTGAACGCAGTTGGACATAGTGGTGTTTTAGAGGTAAAAAAAAAAAAAAAAAAAAAAAGATATAAATACTGTTCCGGTTCTTGCACAAACCGATCGTTTCGTGTCTTAGGACATCAATGTGTCGTCACGAGCCGCAGGGTTTAATTTGGATTTGTCTATGCAAGTTTTTTGACTCTTATTGATAGAGTTCCCATTGACGCGCATTATACGGCTGATAGACCGCAATGGTTGGAGTTAGAAATCATCATGTTTGTTGTACTGAAGAAACAAAGTCACCTACATCTTGGATGCGCTGGGGGCAAGCAGATAAACATCAAATTTTCATTTTTGGGTGAACTATCCCTTTAAGGCAACTTGAGTTCTTGTTAAAAGGTCCTCAACCGAAGCACATGCTCGACACTTAACCAAAATGGTAAATGGTTAAACGATAATAACTGGCTTCTGGTAACGGCCTTACACAAGTCGAGTTCCGGCCGAAGAGTGAGCTCTGACTCAACGTATGACGTAGGATGTAGGAGTAGCATAAGCTTAGATGGGAGTAGATGCCTCTTGCGGTTCAAGCTAATAAGGTCTCGTAATTTCCCATTCAATTTGATGAACATGATAAAATTAAGTTAGATGAACTTGTCTTATTCAAGTAAATTGAATTAAAAAAAACAAATATATAATAATAATAATAATAATAATAATAATAATAATAATAATAATAATAATATTATATATATATATATATATATATATATATATATATATATATATATATATATATATACACTTTTTTTTTTTTTTTTTTTTTTTTTTTTACACACTAAACATTCCAATCAACTCACCTTCTGTATGTAGGTAAGAAGGGCCTCCTTGTTATTGGTCCACTCTGTGAAAAGCTGAGAAGCCAGTGGATACTTGCAGCAGCTGAATCTGAAAGTGACTTCAAAACAGTTCCCTTTGAGGTAGTTGAAATCCTGCATTCCCCCTGCACACACACAGGACACCAAACCAAAGCTCAATGGACTTTCACTTAGTTAAAATACCTGACTTTAATGTCCAACAGTTTGATACCATCTTCAAAGCTTTTGTTGGGATCAACAGGACAGCCAGGATTGTCCATCCTCATTATGGGATGGTTCTCAGTGTAGGTTTGTGCTAAATGGCGAAAGAGAGCTTCATCTGCTGTCAGCCTTGAGCTTGCAGAAGAACTGCTGTCATCAAAAGGGAAGCTGGCCATCACCGAGCCCCCATGTAGACTACCAGACAAGACAAACCTTGAAAAGATTACAAAGAGCCAGAAAACCTGGTAAGGAAACACTTCTTATGAACAGTTTTGACTTGTTCTCTTGTTTCTGATCTGAGATTTTCACATTACAACACTGAATAATTCAAGATTCATTTTTCCCAGGCCAGTTTCTCTTAAAATCTAGTTAACTCTGAAGTGAATTGTGTAATTTATGTGACTCCGGTGGTTTAACCTCATTTTTATGAAGTGATGCAAGTGCTTTGCTTGCAAAAGAACATAATTTCCTAATCTATTTACAAAATATTAAATCTCCAATGCGAGTTCACGAGAGCATCACGACGCATGCGTGTTGTGTTTGTGGGATTACAAATTTAAGAATCTGTTTAAGATCTGCGGATCCTACATCCTGACCATTTGGCAGGACAAGCTCAAGATACAGCAGTGTCTTTGTCTCTATGATAATGTAAAGGTATGGGCGATACTGTCAGACTGATTGGATTAGCACCTATGCATTTGAATGACACATTTATGCTGATTAGATCATGGCTGGGAAATGTAGGGAATGGGCTGATTCCTGCATTGCATTTGCATGCTTTGTTTAGATTGTCCACACCTCTACTCTATGTATCCCTCCCCCTTGAATGTATATGAACTACCAAGTCACTGCCTTAGTCAGATTTTGGATGACCACAGCGATACACAGTGTGTTTCTCAAAGAGCAACTTCTGCTTCAAGAGATCCCAAAGTCTCCTGGTCTATGCTTCTGAGATTTCCAACAGTTTTGGTGCCGTGACCCGGATAGAGCTTCTCACCTCAATCCAGATTGGAACTTCAAGCACAACAAAGATCTGACCCAAAAGAAGATCCAGGCTGAATTGTCCTGTGCACCCAAGGGTTGGTGAGTGATACTCTATCCAAAAGAAGCATTAAGACCAGTACAAAGTTGTTATCCTCTGCGCCGTCAGAGAAGAGTTAACAGACAGCTGTAGGGTTTGGTTAACTAAGTTATCCTCTAAAAATGTTCTTTTACAGATGAAGTTTATCCTCTGTTCAGGCAGGGAAGATTGGCATTAAGTGCTAATATTGGTAACCTCTGTTCAGGCAGGGAAGATTGGCATCACATGCTAATATTGGTTTATCCTATGTAAAGTTAGGAAAGTTTTATCTTCTGCTTTATAAGGGAAGGTTGTTTATCCTCTGTTTAATCAGGGAAGATGGTGTGTTAACAATAGTCATCCTCTACTTTGCTAGAGAAGAAGGTTCATCCTCTGTTAATTCAGGGAAGGTTACAACTGTTACAGTGTGGTAGCAAGTTGGTTCTACTCTGCTCGTCAGAGACGGTTGAATACATTACGATGTGTATTAACTAGGTTAACCTCTGCTCTGTCAGGGAAGTGTTGAAGTGTATTGTTGTGCCAGAAAGACATTACAAAATGTTGAGAAAGAACGCTAGACTTATTCCAACAACTGAGAAAGGTGGACTAGCTACCCCTTTATGGACAGATAGTGAGTTCAAATCATTGTTAGGACAGATATACTCTATCCATTGCACAAGAACAAATCTAACGAATTGCTAAGTTAGAAGAGCAGAACAAACAGTTGCACACTAGAGTGTTTCGTCTCACTCAGAAGTTGGGCCTTAAAGCCTCAACCAAATGTGACTCAAAAGACCAACAGTCAGATGAAAGCTATCCTGACATACAGTCTTTCTGTAGACTAGAGGGCAATAGCAATACTGGATTCATGGATAAAGATGTAAATGCAGTTGAAGTGTGTGGAGTGAGACAAAAGGCTCAGAGTAGGGCAAAAGGGGTTGACAGTTCCATCTGTAACCCCCATACTGCAGTTACAAGCAGTCAGTATCACTATAGGTCCTGAAGACATAGAAAGAATTGCTGAGAATTTGCCATCAGTGCATAGAAACTTTTCTGAGTTTAGGACAGAGTTGTCCAGAAAAATTAAGCTCTATGATATGTCCCTAGCTGAAGTCACACAGCTAATGTCACAAATCCTGAAAGAGTCAGAATTCAATGATTTTGAAAGTGCTGTAAATAGTTCTGAATTTCAGCATTCCAGTAAAGGTGAATTGAGAGAAGGAGTTCTGAGAGTGTTACAGAACCTTGTTGGACCAAAGGTGGACTGGTCAAAGATCACTAGTTGTGTACAGAAGAAGGATGAAACTGTAAGGGAGTACACTGAAAGATTTTGTCAGTCAGCGGCAGCATACAGTGGAATAGCTGACACTCCAGAGAAGGTGTTAGAGGATAATGAACCACTGGTCCGCATGTGGTTTGATGGGCTTTCATCAGAATACAGAAATGCATTGCCTTTCTTAGACCTCACATGGTCCAATGGAACCCTGCAAAACAACTTGGATAGGTTAGCTATTTGGGAAAGAGACTCAGATGTCAAGACAAGAGTAAAGATTGCAGCAGCATCCTTTAAGGTCAACACAGAGAATCGACAGAAACGTAAATGTCCTAAGAGAGAAGGCACTTGTCATTACTGTGGTAAATCTGGACATTGGATGAAAGAGTGTAGGAAAAACAAAAAGACATTAAAAGAAATGAACAGCTTTACTCAGCTCCTACTCAGTCTACTTGCTACATTGAAACTGCTCCTCCCCTCTTCTCCAAACTCTTGGAGCAGCAGCTTGCTGACATGCTAACCATTTGGGCTGTGAGTGCTTAATTTCCCCAGTCATTTACAAGAAAGCTGAAAGACTCATTATGAACAAATGAAAGTTGACTGTCACTTCCACTATTTGGGGGACACTGGTTAAGTACACTCACAGCCTTAAATGTTATGCTACAGCACACTCCATTCACTTGTCCATCCTCAATGGGTTATGATGTCTGCTATGACTGATGTTTCAATGGAAGATGGAGATGTAGCACAGTAAAGTTTGCAAATTAACTACAGGGAGAGAATAGGACACACAGACCAGTGAGGAGCCCAGGGAAGAACCGAAGTGCATAAGGCCTCGGGGGCTAACCCTGTGGTGAAGACTTCCTCATAGGTTTCCCCATCTCAGTTTATCCCCACCTTACTGGTCTATAGGTGTCAAATTGATTAAGACTAGGTTAAGAAAAAGAAGAACAAAACCACTATACGATCACTAGAAGTTTATGATGATCAGAGTTAGACAGAAAAACTATACGATCATCAGAGGTCTAACGTATTAAAGTCTATTCATGAATACTGCTGGTCTGCTGTCTCTTTGATTTCTTGTGTGCAGGTATGTGTATATGCCATGACGTCTCATTAGCAGCACCTGGTGTAAAGCATCACCTCAGATATCCATGAACAACCTTCATGATGACAGAGTCATCTGAGCAACTCGGAGTTGCACAACGACAAAGAATCATCTTGGGACAAACATGGAAATGGACTCTACCGGGAACAGACTCCACAGTTATTCAGGCGCCATGGACTTTTAGGACTTCCACGCTTATGCTACATGGTTTTTCTGTGTCATCATGTAGTTAATACAACATGTTACCACCCTGCGTTGTATATGTGTGTCAACAGTATACTCAAGTTAAAGAACAACACTTATGTAAATGTTGGACACGACACAGAATAAGATGTATGTGCCTGTAACTGTTACAAGTTGCATGACTGGAAGATGGAACTTATGTTAACAAACATATGTTATAGAAGGGATTTAAGAAGATTTAAATTTGTATTATGTGAGAGTTATTAGAACTCTTAAAGGGGGAACTGTGGGATTACAAATTTAAGAATCTGTTTAAGATCTGCGGATCCTACATCCTGACCATTTGGCAGGACAAGCTCAAGATACAGCAGTGCCTTTGTCTCTATGATAATGTAAAGGTATGGGCGATACTGTCAGACTGATTGGATTAGCACCTATGCATTTGAATGACACATTTATGCTGATTAGATCATGGCTGGGAAATGTAGGGAATGGGCTGATTCCTGCATTGCATTTGCATGCTTTGTTTAGATTGTCCACACCTCTATGTATCACTCCCCCTTGAATGTATATGAACTACCAAGTCACTGCCTTAGTTAGACTTGGATGACTACAGCGACGCACAGCCACAGCGTGTTTCTCAATAAAGAGTAACTTCTGCTTCAAGAGATCCCAAAGTCTCCTGGTCTATGCTTCTGAGATTTCCAACATGTTGACGCGAAAGCAGGCGTTGAGTGAACGTGCATTGGAGATTAACCCTTTATGGTACGGTGTTGCCTCCAGGCAACATGGTCCATTTTAGTTTGTTTTTAATAAAATAAGGCACCAATTAATTGATCAAACATATCTCAGGGCAGAATAACTCAAATACTAATCAATAAAAGTGCAAAAAAGTCCAAAACATGACCAAGAGGGGTCCGTTTTGTGTCCTGTTTCATCACGTGCACATGTCACATGACTCCATATTTTCTCCATTGAAAAGTGCTTTTTTCACTTGTTTGTATCCATTTAATCACCCACAAAAAATATGAGTTACGTTCACTGGCAAGTAAAGTATTTTTAGGAACTTTACATTATATATCATAAAATGTTTTAGAGAAAATAACAAAAAACTATGTTGCCTCAAAGCAACATTGTACCATAACGGAATCGCATAAGGCCATACAGGCGTAATAGGTTTGAATACAAATGTATCATATTTGTAAGGAAAAGAGTTAGAATTATCTAAATATGTTGCCATTTTCACATGATTTTGTAATGCACTTATAAGAATACTAATTCACCAGCTATATCTGCATATATTATGATCTGCACATTTTCTATAGACCTTTAAAAAGGTATAAAACACAGGTAGCAAAGCCAGTTTATGAGGGTGATAAGGAGTTAATGAGAGGTCATAATGTGATGAAGATGAAATCATAGTGACAGTCCATCAAGGAGAGAGTGAGGGTGAGATAGAAGATGGAGATGAGGATGAAGATGAATATGATAACTTGATATAATAACAAAGATATGATGGTTTGGTAATATTTGTGTTCCACTATGGTACAATGTTGCCTGAGGGCAACAGCTGCATATAAAATGTTACTTTTTATTAAATATGAAACTTTTAATACATTCAAAACTAGATAAATTTGTTTGTTTAAGTGTCTGGTTAAAGAAATTGATGTTTTCAATAAATACATTTCTTTTTTCTACATGAAAATGCCAAATGTTTAAATTTTTCCATTGTGGTACAATGTTGCCTTGAGGCAACAAACTTATAAAAATTAAATAAATTTAAAAAAAATTATAAAAATGTTTGATATTGTTAAAGTGTCCAATTTTAAGCAGGAAAAACAAATAATTTTTTCCTCATTGATATCATATTGCGTAGGCCTACCATAGAGGGTTAATATTTTGTAGAAAAGGTTAAACCACTGGAGACACATGATTACTTTGATGTCTTTACTACCTTTCTGGGGCTTGAAAGTGGTAATTGCGTAAACTGTCAATGGAGGGCACAAGCTCTCAGATTTTATAAAAAATATCTGAATTTGTATTCCGAAGATGAAAGAAAGTCTTACAGTTTTGGAAGGACATAAGGGCGAGTAATTAATGACAATTTTAATTTCAGGTGAAACATTTAAAACATATTATAATAATCCATACATGATGATCATTGCGGTGTACAGGAAATATTAAAATTACACAGCAAACAACATACTTTTTTTCAAGAATCCACCTCATGACAGCCGTGACTTCCGGTGTATCATCTGAAGTCTTGCTGGAGGGCTCATCCAGGTCCGGGAATTGGAAACCCTTATCGAGGTCATAATGTTTGGCATTCTCGCGGCCTTCAGCGCTGCCAGTGCAGTCACCCTCCACTGCCCGCTCAAATCCGTCTGGATTCATGCTGGCCATTATATAAATGTCAGTCCGGTTCACCAGCTCCGTCACTCTCACATCACGGCCATACTGAGTCAACAGGTACTCAATCAGATACACTAACACCTGCCTTGATAAAGCCTCGTCCCCGTGGATGTTTCCCACATACTTGAACCTGGGTTTGCCCGGTACGTCCTTACTCGGATTAACTGTTATTCTCATGACCCAAAGCTCCCTTCTCTCGACAGACTGTCCGATGCTCGCGAGGTTGCAAATATGCGAGTATTTGAGAGAAAAACGCCGAAGACGATCGGTCATAGCGGCGTAGTTGTAATATCCCCGGTATGTTTCTTCGTTCACTTTGATGGGGCGCCTCAAACCAAGTATTTGGTGCGGAACTATTAAAATATGCGGCAAAATGAGCCACAAAATATGCATTGCGCGTTTGTAGTGGCTTGCAAACAATAGTGACTTTTTTTTTTTTTTTGTCGTTTTATTGTCTGTTGTTCTTTAGTTGCACCATTACAAATTGGACATCACTTTGTCCTCCAGCGGGCAGGTTAAAGCCATTTAATCAAAATTAGGGACACTAATAGATTCCACTTGGCTTAATCAGTAGGCTATAAATTGGTGTGCACAGGGTTAAACCAAAACGATGGATTAAACCACTGCCATTTAAGCTGTAGCTGACAAAATGTCTATAACATTTTTGACCATCAAGATTTTAAGTTAAATGTATATATTTATAATAAAGTTTATTTTAATTGGTCAGAATTATTAAAAAAACAACAACAAAAAAAAACATTTTAGTCACCTTTTAGCTTTTGTTTGCAGTTCCCTTGCATAAGTAGGCCTACAAATCACTTTTCCTGGTAGTCTCAATAATATGTGCAGAGAGAGAGTCTTGCATGAAAATTGCATATTTAAGAATTGCGCATGTGAAAACATAGTTCAGAATTGTTTTAAATGGAGTGCAGTGCACCATGTCACACTCTATGATGCGGTTTAAAATGGCATGTTAAATACCCAGTGCGGCGGTTTTTCAAACTTTTGACCCTGATGATGATCCCCTTCCAAAGACCCAACTCCTAAAATATAAAGGCAGATATATTTTTATATAAAATAGTAATTGTAAAAAGTTAAATGTTAAAGTTTACATTATAAATAAATGTGACATATAAAAATAACTGTACTAAAATAAATTATTAAAATATCTTGTAAAGTATATAAATGAATAAACATTGGCTTTTCAAACATTGTTTTTTAATATACTTATACTTTTACTAAATTATATTTGTTATTTGTTATATATTATTTATATTATATTTATATTATATATTTTTATGTATTATTATTATTATTGCTTTTTAAATAAATACTTCAGATTTATATTTCTATTATTCTTGACTATACCCCTTTTGTGTATGATAAGACTTATTTGTAAATGATGTAATTGTAATTATAAAACGGTTAGTTCCTGTCCTTGATTCTGATTGGTCAATAGCTGTTTTATTCACTATAAAATACGGCTATGACCGCTTCAACCAACAGTTCTGTGTATCACTATACAACACCCTTAGCACCACTCTTGGCAATGTAAACTGTATGTCCTCAATTGATATTGTTCATTGAAGCTTACTTTATTATGTAAAAGAGTGTTGCGAGAAAAAGATCAAGTGAGCGAGTTTATTACCTGCATTCAGATTTAGCATTTTCCTTCAGGTCAGTCCTATGTTCATGATAAAAAAATATGTTTAAATGTCCGATGTATTATCTTGTCCTTTTAACAGTTAAGGGGTTTTCCCATGACTGACAGCGCTAGTCAAAGCATTTGTCAGTTGCATCTTGTTCCGTTTTCAAAACAATTCAGTCTTTTCAATATAAAAGTCTTCGCTACTGACTGACACACTCATAAAGACAGTCTTTGCCACCATCTAATGGCATGAAAATGTGACTTCTGTTGCTGTTCACGATCAGGGACTATTTTTTTCTGTCGGAAGGAAGGCTTTTAGAAAAAGTTTACTTCGTGAAACTTGCATTGATTGGTAACCGTTTTATAAAAGCAAATAGGTACTCAAGGCTAGTGCTGTATTGTGAATAAGTCACAGCTGAAAGGGTTGCAAGCACTCCGCTTCGCATCGTACCTAACAACGCCCTTCAGGCGTGACTTATTCACGATACAGCACAGCCTCTTGTACATTATTGCTTGCATAATTTAAATAATAATAGTGGTAAGATTTTTATTTTATGATTTATTGCTTTTAACGAATATTTTAGACTTCTATTTTTAATATTTCTGATTAGACCCCTTGTGTGTATAACATGTATATGAAAATTATTAAATAAAATTGATAATTTGAAAATAAATAAAGTTGGCTTTTCAAACTTAATTATTAATTATTATTATTTATTGAAATGATTGATTATTAATATATTTATATTTTTATATAAATTAGATTTATAATTTATTGGTTTTTAACAAATATTTTAGATTTATGATTATACCCCTTTTGTGTATGATAACATGTATATAGGTTAATCATACTACACATATAGGCTACACAGCATACATGCTGGGTTGTTTCAACTCATGTTTGGGTCAAATATGGACAAACCCAACTTTTGGTTAAAATTTTTAAATAAAATTTTAAACCCAATGTTTGGGTTTGTCCATATTTGACCCAAACATGAGTTGAACCAACCCAGCATTTTTTAGAGTGTAGGTTAAGATTTGTTTTTATTTCTTACTGTTAAAATGTGTCAGTCTGTCACTAATCTTATAATTTCAGATCAGACATTCATTTATGTATTGTTGGAATTTTTTCTTTGGACCCTCTAGTTCCCTCTTGTGGTCACTGAGGGTCCCCAGATTGAAAACCCCCACCCTAATGCAACTGTAATTTAGACATATTTTTCTTCATTATCACTTAGAGTTGATATTGATGGATGCTTGAAGAAGCAGAAAATAAAAACTCGTTTACTATTCCTATTTTTTGTGTTTCTTACATTTATAATGTTCCACATTATCACCTGTCCACTTCACTCAGTCATTTTGTTTTGTGGATAAAGCAGCATCTGAAAGGTAGTTTGGTGGATTACAATTTTTAAACAAAAATACTTATACACATAATTGAATTAGAGGTCTTGCTATGTTGATATAGATTGAACAAAAGGCTGTCCTTGTCATGTTTTAATGTAAATTCTGACACATTATATCTTTTCATTTCAAATTTTAATTTTAGACAATTCATTACACCTTCTTGCTTTATGCTCATCTGAAATTGACTGATGTGAGAGTTGAATGTTTGTCCTAATGTTCACTTAAAGTCAGGAAAGATCCACACACCACAGTCAGCTGATATCAAGTATTCTGTTTTTTTTGTTTCCGTAGATTTTATGCTCATGTTCTTTATTCATCAAATATCGTACAGATGTTGACCATGAAAACTGCAATGGCTACGATCATGATGATCAAGTCATGACGAAAGTAGAGCGACACTCCCGGCTTCTAACCGCACCACGTCCGTTCGGCTGGAATCATACAGGACTTTTTCTTCTGTGGGGTTTTTTCTCATCGTTCCTGCCGTCAATAGTTTGTCTTTCTTTCCTTGTGTAGTGGGTACAAAAAGTGCTGTGGACTTGTTACATTGGTGTAGCACCAGTATATCAGCCTGCCATCCTGGTCAACAAACCCTCTTGCATGGCTGGGAACGGAGGGATGGAGGAAGTGGAGGATTGAAGGGCTCAGAAGGAGGAAGAGGGGAGGGAAGGGAAGGGAGGAAGGACACGGCTGACTCCTCTCAATGCTGGATCCTGCGGATAGACTGGATCTGAGGGGTCTGAGCATGGCAACCATACTCCCTGTAGTGCCTGTACTCGCCTCCGTGGCAGTCACACTCCATAATGTACTGGTAACCACGGTAACCAGGATACTGGTAGCATACAAAGCTAGAGAAATAGGAACACAGAGGCAGCATGTTACCATGGAGGCCTCAAACACTGACGAATGCAGTGACGCCAGCCCGAACTGAAGCACTCTCACTCTTTTTTCAGATAAAGATCAAAAGCAACATAAGAACAGAAAGCCAGAATGCTAGCCTTTGTTTTTGGACAAAATTTGATCAGACAATCCAAATCCATTCAAGCAATCATACTTACGCGCCACTCATGACTTGGAAGGAGCCGACCTCGTTGTTGCACCATCCCATAGCCTGCAGGGAGGGGTAGTCACCGCACACCTCCCACTGCCTTCCACTCATGTTCTCACACTCGAAAAGCATCATACGGGAATCGCTGTGCATCTGTTTCAGAATGAAGAACGAAACACATACAACTGGCTGAACGCACTGGTGAGCAAAGTTCAGATTTGACGAAATAGGTTCCCTTTCAGTTCACGCCTTTGAATTTGAATTAAACTGGCCACATCTCACAGGATGTTGAATTGGAATGAATGAAATTGCAAATGGACATGGAATTTACTGCAGTGCAATTTAAAGAAATTTCATGCAGTCACACAACTGAATACTTAACAAAATGAACAAGATATTGCATTCTGGGAAATGTTCTTCCACCATGGTCCATAAAATGGCCATGAAAATAAAGGTTTAAATAAATGAATAAACAATGGCCTGTCAAACATTGATTTTTAATATAGTTATATTTTTAATAAATTACATTTGCATATTATTTGTTTTTTAATAAATACTTCAGATTTATATTTCTAATATTCTTGACTGTCCCACTTTTTGTATGATATGCATATGTAAATGGTGTAAATGTAAATAATTAAAATATTTTAAATATTTTAGACTTATATTTCTAATATTTCTGATTATACCCCTTGTGTGCATGATAACATGTTTAAATGATTAAATAAATCAAGTTGGCTTTTCAAAAAATGATTATTAACATATTTATATTTTTATATAAATTAGATTTATAATTTATTGGTTTTTAACAAATATTTTAGATTTATATTCCTGATTATACCTCTTGTGTGTATGATAACATGTATATAGGAAATCCATACTGAAAAATATTAATTATGTTTTCTGGAACTTGTTTGATAGCTCAATTATTGCTAGCTCAAACTCAATTATTCTCAATTCAATTCTGAATGGCACCCTGATTTTTATAAGCAGTACCTCTCTCATAATGCCTGCTTTTGGACCTCCTGATTTTGCAGAGTTAGACAACATATTTTGTTGATCCTGGAACAACATTCCTGTCCAAAAATTTAATCATAACCATATCCCTACCCCTAAACCTAACCCCATACCCTTAACATCCCTAAAATCACAAGGAAATGATTGATGAATAACACTGTTGTAGAAGCACCAAACCCTGGTTGTAAGCCTAAACTTGACAAACTGTAAACTTGTCCCACAGATCTGATTGGTTGATTGCAATGTTGTTCCAGGATCAACAAAGATGTTGATCAGTTGGTGAAGCCTGCCCTGCTTTTTTAATCCCATGTATCTACACGAACTGTGACAAACAAATGTAAATGTGTTCAGAAATAGTGATAATCAGAAAGTCTATTGGTGGGTGTATTTCGTGTCTCTGGTGCAGATGGTCTCACTCACAGCAGAACAGATGGGGCGGAAGGACATCAGCCTCTCAATGCGATAGGCATTGCTTCCACTCCAGGCCTCCCAGCAAGGGTAATCTCCCTTCTCCAAGATGAACTGCTGGCCATTGAAGGTAGAGTGCTCAAAACCTACCCAGCTAGAGTCATAAGAAGAAGCATTTAGGAGGAGGGGTTGGAGAGAGGAAGAGCGATTTACTTGGGTAATCAAAGATGTTCGCTTTTACTCACGCGCCACACTCCACCTTCAGGGAGCGGACAGTCTCCATTCCATACTCCATGATATTCTGGCAGCAGGCGGTGAATTCGCAACGCCTGCCCTGGAAATGCTCCTGGTCATAAACAGTAATCTGGGAAAAAAAGAAACAAACATAGTATCTTTTGTTAGACATGTTGAACATCACTAATTAGATACTCATATTTAGTTTAGAAACATTACCCCAAATTTAATTTTACTTAAATGTAATTTAAAATCGATTTAAAATAGATATGAAATTTAAAATATAATAACTGAAGGCCTACCTTCCATGGTCCCATGGGCATTGACATAGGGTTTGTCAGAGCCATTGTTTCAGATATATCAGCGCTGACTGACCTGCATGCAAGGAATCAGACATCATGTCAGAAGAGTTCACAACAATGCTGAACATGTACCCACAAAATGCTATAGGTTGCATGACTTTTTCGTGCATTTCTAATGTTCCACCAAAAGTTTTTATCTTTTTTTCCAGTTGTTTTCAATGGGAGCGTCGTGTGTTTAAAAACGCCAGCAACGTGACGAGGCGCTGAGCATCTATTTTACGCTGAGCGGCGCGCTTGGCGTTTTTTTTTTCCAGGACGCCGAGAGTAGAACAAATGTTCAAATTTGGGTAAAACGCAGCGCTCATTACTGTCACTTTTCACCCAGCCGTCCGGTCACAGTGGAGGAGGGGCGGGACAAACAACCGTCACATTCTGCTTGTACCACGATAACAAATGACAACAAAAAGCACATCTGTTCATCCAAAAGAAGTGCCAGTCAGAGCAAGTTCCTTCAGCTTGCTAAAAACGCTTTGGTGGACACAAGTCCAACTTGTTCTACTGTGAAAAAAAAGTACAAGTGCTTGTTATAGATAATGACATGTAAAGTACCTATTCTATGTACGACAAGCCTGAACATGTTGGATCAATTAAACCGAGTGGCTTATATTACTGTCTAATGGACGCCAGGTCTGCTAATGAAAACATTTTGTTCAAATCCCTTGTTGAAACATCTCATAAATATCTCCCATATCATAATTATAATAAGCTTGTCTGATTGTATCAGTGGATCACTGATTAGTCATTCTGCATAATTAATGCTCACTATGGTGTTCCAAGCTTGTTTAATCACTATCTGGTTTGAAGTTGGCAGAGGTACAGGGTTTACCAGACTTACCCAATAGAATGAGCTGTGTGCGTTGAGGGGAATCCACCACGCGGTCTCCTGCTCAGGCATCTGTGGGGCTATTTATACAGGCGCTGCTTCAATGGGGCTCCCTGATTCACAGACCCCGGCTGCGGTCAGCACTTTGCTTTGGATGCCTTTTGTTTCTGTCCTGAGCTGTAGTTCTTTCTTTCCTCCGCACACTCTTCACAATGAAGTGATCTCCACCAATGGAGACTAGTGGCAGCTGTATGGCCAACTCTCATGTTATGCTACCTGATGATGGTCACTTCACATTTACACTGTTTAAGGAAGCAATGTGTGCTAATATCTGATTTTAGGTCACATTTATGTGAAGGTTATATGCTATAATTTGACATTTTCCATTCGGGCCCTTCAAATTTGCATTAAAGACAGTATTTGGGAAAGTTTTTACTTTCCATATGTGGTTTTTACAACATGCAAGGTTTGAATTTGGTGATGCCCTTTATATATTTTATATGTTTTCTGGGGTTTGAACAAATTACGGAGACAATGTCCGAGTAATGCAATGAGTAACATGGATGAGTTTCTGTCCCTTAAATGGCAAACCATGGCAATGCGATTGCTAAAATGAATTAGTGTGTTTTCCAAAGCGATGAAACAGATACTGCCTGACTTTAAATATAGACAAAATACACCTTTACGCTCTTAAAAATTAAGGTTCCAAAAGGTTTTTTTTTTCTTCACAACACTCTCAGGAAAATAATGGAATGAAAGCTGTCACTGGGAAGGCACCCTTTAAAACGGTACTAATATTTACACTTTTGGTACCAATATGTACCTTTAAGCTACTAATATGCGCTCTTTTTGAAAGAGTACAACCCGACAGCTTTTATACTTTTTTTCAGATAGTGAACGATGCCATAGAAGAACCATTTAAGTACCCCAAAGAACCTTTCATCGGTCAGTTCTTAAAATGACTTTTTTTTTCTTATTGTGAAGAACATTTTAATAATCTGAAGAACCTTTTTTTCATTATTAAAAACCTTTGGGCAATGAAAAGATTCTGTGGATGTTAAAGCTTCTGCCAGTAAAGAACCATTATATTTAAGAGTTTTTATATTTAAATGTCTAAAAACTATTGTGTTGCTTTGCAACTGATATAAAATGGGTTTTTATGAACCAGTGGACTACATTTACATTGACAGATGAATATGTAAACTTCGAGATTTGAAATGAATTGAAAAGCTTGAGCATTCATAAATGACTGAAAAAAAGTGATGTAGGATTTAATTTGAAACTATTTTCATTCAGAAATTTCAAGTACTTTTCACAAATAATTACAATGAAACTTCAAGTAACATTAAATTAAACTAACTTTGAAGTAAAGAAACTGATATTGTATTTCCTTGTATTTTCTCCAATAAATACTTGTTTTATTTACAACTTTAAAAGTCTTTTTTTTTTTTTTACAGTGTGATACTCGCAACCTCAACTCAGGTCTCTTTGCAAAACAATGGCTGTATACAGACTGCAGTCAGCACATTGTTTAGCCCACAAAAGTGTCCAGAGTGGAGGTGTGTGTGTCGAATGTGTATGATGTGTGTATCTGTTAAGCTTATGTGAGAGAGTGTGTGTGTCAAACGTAGTTCTGGTTGTGTGTAAAAATGTCTGCATGTGCATGTGTGTGTGTGTGTGTGTGTGTTTGTGTGTGTGGATTTCTGCTGATGAGGGCAGCCACACCACGATGACAAAGAGATGAGCCAGCTCAGCAGGCCTGGGAAATGAAATGAGTGTGTAACATATAGCCTATATTTTAGTAATTAACTCACCTCTGTATCAACATTATTGTAACATAAACAAGCTACTGATGAAATTTATTCATGCCTTTGTTTTTCTTTCTGTCTTTTAAGTTTTAAAGGTTTGTTTATGTCTTAGTTTTGTATAGCACAATAATAATAGATGTAATATAGGCAACTATACCAATCACAACTATATTGCTTTATAGGGAGTTCTTTAAAAGGTATTCAAAGATGGCAGGCACACATTTAATATAGAGGACATTATATAAATTGGTGAAACCTTTTTAAACCAACCAAAAACCATGAAATTACAAGCACTTATAGTTGTGTTATTTGCTAAATTGCTTACATTTATTTTTCTTCATGAAGTTTGATAAGAAATAAGTGTCTGGTATATACACTCACTGGTATAAATTAAATGTTGCTTTTAAAGTAGTTTTACCATTGTGAGTCACAGATTGAAGGGTTAGGCCATTTTTTTTGTACTACTGTCTTGTGGCGTCCTCTTGTGGACTGTGATGATTAACTTCAACGAAGTTCACTTTTAAAAATAAAAGTTCTTTATTATCTGTGGTTCCATAGAACCTTAGCATCCATGAGCCATTCCATTGCTCAAAAGGTTCTTTATAGTGGTAAAAGATTATTCTGATTTTTTAAAATGTTATTTGCACTATAAGAGGAAAAAGTGGTTCTTTTAAGAATAATTCCTTGAAAGGTTCTTTAAAGAACCCACAGTCCCACAATGGTTCTTCAGTGGCGTCAGTGCAAAACCCCGAAACCTTTGTTTAGTGTTGAATATTTTTTTAACCGCTGCTGACCGCTTCACATTAATTGTAAACTTGTCAATGTCGACTTAATAGAAATAACAAATTTCATATTTACTAATCGCGTTAAAGTTTTATTTTTCTTTTAAAGTAATATAATTAATAATAATTGCTTTACAACCGCTCACATTTGCTGGGGTTTTAATTATTTGATTCGTTTTGATTTGTTTATCTGAGTTGAATTAATGCACGTTCACACAATTCCCGAATCAACTTGGGCCGTACCACACAACAAACAGGGAGATACAAAACAGCTATCCGGCGCACACGGTGTGCTAAAATGACCAATTCAGTCCAAGCTCGACGACTGATTTTATCCAACATAATTTCCACAGGAATACAATTTTATGCACTCAAAACAGTCTTTTATACCAGTCAAATTAATATTATCTGTTGTCGCCGTGCGCCACTGAACGACAGGCGACCCCCTCCAACGTGCAGTAGTACGTCCCTCAGCTAGAGCGCGAGAGAGATTCAGGGTGAGCGGAGAACAGGAGGATTTAAATACCTCTAAGCGGGCGACCTGCTCAGCCCTTCGGGTGTGGGAGGGTGACTGTTTTGTGTCTTTGCTAGACCGGGGGAACAGGGGGTGGAGGAGGAGGAACGGATAATGAGCTATTCTTGTACCAGCACAGGCAACAGCCAGGACCCATCGAGCTCTAAGAAGTCCGGCGGCGTTAATCTCGGTAACGTTAGTTGCAGCAGCAGCAGCGGAGACACCGGCAACGGCAATAACCGCCACAGCATCCGCGGCAGGAAAGAGAACTCGAACCCTGATTTAACCGAGGCCATGAAAGTCAAGAAGGGCTGCAACACGACAGACGTCGGAGTCCCCGTAACCACAGAAGAGGAACTGCTCGCGAACAAAACGATCACCCCGGAGGATGTGCTGGGATTGCAGAAGATCACTGAAAGTAAGTGATCGAGTGGATCGGAACACACTCGGAATATTTCGTCAAACATCGTACATTGTCGCGAAACCATTGAATAGGTTGCGCTTTGTATCAACGCAGGCTTCAGTAGACTGAGTAATCACAGATCATCTTGTTTATGAACACTTCACTATGCTGTATACGCCATATTGTAGCAACTGTGGATCACTGGGTTTCTTTAATAAGAAACATTGATTAAATAACAGAATAAAGAAACAGATTGAGGCAAGCAGTAGGTTTTTTTAGAAACCACCAACATATATATCGATGTCAAAATATTGCATTACAGTTCATCAGTGTAGCTCAATCTAGAGGTCCTTATAAGGGTTACTGGTAATGCTGCTGAAATTGAACTTACCAGCTAATGGATGACTTTGGAAATTGAAATAAGTAAATGGCATAAACAAATGGGCAGTGTCATTTCCCAAGGATCAACTATAATTAACCTCCTCAGACTGTACAGCCTTGCCATCCTAAGCACGATTAGGTAACAGGTGGCCAATAAGCCCTCCATTACTGTTTTTAAAGACCCATGCAATGGCTTATACAACATCCACATCCCATGAACTCTTTATGAAGAGGCTGCATGTAATCATAACCGGTTAGAAATTTTTTAGGCTCCTAAAAAAGTTTGCATTCTGAGTTAATTAATTAATTAATTAATCCTGTTCAATTCAAACCAGTCTGTGAATTCAAGACTTGTAAAGGATTTCTGAAATTTTCAGACCTCCATCTGTTGAGGCTCTTCCTCCTGTCTTTTATCAATTCTTGACTGTTAGCTATCCGACAGTCAAGTATTTTAAAGACTCTTTAAACCATGCACAAAAGTTACTTTTGTGTTAATGTTTATGATATAGCTACAAATCTACAATAAAACCATAAGTACAGTATCAGCGGGAAAATGACAAAACAGAACATAAAGCGTTAGAGTTGCCATTGGTTAGTGTCTATTTGTTGCATACTTGTAACTTTTTTCGGTTATGAAGATGTTATTTGAAAGCAACAAATGTGTGCCATAATCCACACAGCAAAATCCCCAGAGTTAAATCAACTCTGCTCAGAGTACATATGGTCCCTCTCTAAATAGTGTTAAAATAACTCAAGCAGAGTTAAATTTAGTTAGATAATTAAGCAATTAAGTAATGATTGCGCAGTAGTGATGAACACCTGCTGTTAACAAGCAGAATCACTGAAGAAATAAAAAACACAAGAACTACAAGTGACTTAAGTCACAGCCTTATTAATTTCTTAATTATCTCCTTAACTTTAACTCTGCTTCAGTGTTACTTTAACACTATTTAGAGAGGGACCATATGCACTCTGAGCAGAGTTGATTTAACTCTGGGGATTTTGCTGTGCATGTAAAGTACATGTAAATAGAATGGATACTTTTAAGAGCCCCATCTCTTGACTGCAAAATTAACTTCCGGACATTCATGTGTCACCTCTGCCTCATTCAGTCTTTACCTTTCTGTTTCCTATTTATTTATGTACACAGTGTTTGTTAAATTAATTGCAGGCTACTTCCATTTCCTCGCCAATTCACTAATATACTTACAGTTGTCAAGAATGTATCATTCCCCATGCATGAAGGACCTGACTCTTCCAGTTCAAACAAAGATGATATAAATCAACTGATAATGACCAGATGCTAAATATTTATAATTATTTTGAATAATTAGAAAAAAAATCAAGTATTTTTAACAAAATTCAGATATTAGTTGCTGTCAGTTTTTTAGTTACTAGTGCTGTCAAATCGATTAATCACATTAAACATAAAAGTTTGTAAATATGTGTATATATTCTCACACACACACACACACACACACACACACACACACACACACACACACACACACACACACCCACCAGGGTTTTTCCTGGCTCAAAATGAGGCAGAGGTGGTCAAATCCTTGGTCTGTCTAAGAAAATTTTGTACATTTTAAAGATAAATTCATTAATCTGGTGCACATCCGTGGATCACTATTAAATGGTTCGAGAATTGACAGAGGCCGGGAACCCGCAACAGAACCGTGTCGGTGGAAAAGAGGCATTTGAGCATGTGACTGCCTGTCTGAGTTTTGTCGACAGCCAGAGGCGGCACGAAATTTGACGGAGGCGGCCGCACAAACTCACACCTGTATTTACAAACTTTTTTGTTAAATGCGATTAATCAATTTGTCGGTACTATAATAGTTACAAATTTTTATGCGTCAAAGAAGTGCATTTATAAAATAATTTATTTTTTTACGTAAAATTTATTATCAGGTATTTCATTTACAATAATTACATAACCTCATAACAGCTATTAATAATAATTTATTAATTTTATTTATTTTTTAGACAACAATAATAAAAATTCATAAAAATAAATAAATAAAAAAAAAACACTCTTGCTGGAAATTTATGGCATACCATCACAACCCTGATAACCATAATGGTAAAGTGATATATGTAAATAAGCAGGGTATTGCTTTCGCTTTTTGGAAAGTTTGTAATGTGCCCTACAAATGTGGTACATGTGCAGATCATGTTTGTTTGTAGTCCACTCAAACAGCATGTTTATTTGCTCAAAGCAGTTACATAATTTCACCTGTTTGCAGTATTTGACTTCAAAAGCTGTCCTGTTGGGCCTCTCTGAGCATCTGCGAAATGCTGCCCACTCAAAGCAACAAACCTGTGCTTTTTCTCAAAGTACATAAGACATATTTTTCTTTCGATAGTTTGCTCTGACTCATCAAGTGATTCAAACCTCAGCTCTGATTACTGGAATTTCAGTGCACAAAAATCTTGCCCTCTTCCTTTTGATCTGTCAACACTCAAAATGGTTCCACTGTTTTTTTTAGATTTGTATGAAAAATTAATATTAATATAATTTTTCATACAAATCTAAAAAAAACAGTGGAACCATTTTGAGTGTTGACAGATCAAAAGGAAGAGGGCAAGATTTTTGTGCACTGAAATTCCAGTAATATTTATATCATTGTTATATTAATTATTTATATTATATTAATATTAATTTATTTTAATCCTATCTATTTTTGAGCCATTAACATGACATATCTTCTGAGAGCAATTGACAGAGGGAAGGAAAATGTGTTGGCACCTGATTATTTTCAGTGTGACCAATATTAGCACCTTCAGATAATGCATTGCTTGCTTAGTAATTGTTGTGGCATATGTTGAGATTCTTACCATGGAAACGGTGTCTGCAGGTTGAATGTGGGGCAGGAGCCCCTTATTATGACCTCATTAATTGTGAGTTTCTTGGAGACCTGAAGCTTTAGAGAAGCAGTTACATACAGTACATGTAGTGATATATAGAAATGTTTTCAGAGACACAGATCTAATATAAAAGTAATATAATTCAAAATGATCAAAATGTTTATTTGCATGTATGATGTTATAATGTTTATAATATAGGCTATTAGGCTTGATCTCAAAACATTATCCTAAAGTTTAGCTGGTCCAAATTCATCAGGTTCATTGATCATTCCACCACCTATTGTATGTTTAACTTCCTAAACACTTGGCCTTCTATCCATTTGCATTTAATGATGCTTTTGTCTAGGGCTGGAATTATGTCATCTCCAAAATGCCTTGTATTGAGCAACATTTCCTGCCACTGCAGAGGATTTGACACATGAAAATGACTTTTTCTACAGTCAGCACCAGGAAAAGGAAGTACATGAAGGTCAGAGGATGTTAGATGAGCTCACTGTTTTTTAATTTTTGTATATATCTTTCCTGAGCATGATGGTCTTAAAGGGTTAGTTCACCCAAAAATGAAAATTCTGTCATTTATTACTCACTTTCATGCCGTTCCACACCTGTAAGACCTTTGTTAATCTTCGGAACACAAATTAAGATATTTTTGTTGAAATCCGATGGCTCCGTGAGGCCTCCATAGCCAGCAATGACATTTCCTCTCTCAAGATCCATTTATGTACTAAAAACATATTTAAATCGGTTCATGTAAGTACAGTGGCTCAATATTAATATTATAAAGCGACAAGAATATTTTTGATGCGCCAAAAAAGAAAATAACGACTTATTTTTTTTGTGATGGCCGATTTCAAAACACTGCTTCAGGAAGCTTTGGAGCATTATGAATCAGCGTATCGAATCATGATTCGGATTGCGCGTCAAACCGGCAAACTACTGAAATCACGTGACTTTGGCGCTCCGAACCGCTGGTTCGACTCGCTGATTCATTATGCTCCGATGCTTCCTGAAGCAGTGTTTTGAAATCGGCCATCACTATATAAGTCTTTTTTTTTTTTTGCCGCACCAAAAATATTCTCGGTGCTTTATAATATTAATATTGAACCACTGTACTCACGTGAACTGATTTAAATATGTTTTTAGTACCTTTATGGATCTTGAGAGAGGAAGTGTCATTGCTCCCTATGCAGGCCTCAGGGAGCCATCGGATTTCAACTAAAATATCTTAATTTGTGTTCCGAAGATTAACGAAGGTCTTACGGGTGTGGAACGGCATGAGGGTAATTAATAAATGACAGAATTTTTATTTTTGGGTGAACTAACCCTTTAAATTTACAATATGTCGATATCATGCCTGCCATGCCTTGCTTTTAGGCCATTAAAAGCGAGTATTCTTTGGACTTTTTTTAGTAGTTACCTTTGCTTCTTAGTTACTTTGTTAACTTCATTGTAACCTTAACCAATAGGTGAAGGGCACATCAAATAGCAGCCCACCAAATGAGGGTGTCCTGTTCTGTGTTGTTAGCGAGACTCATATTTTAGCTTGTTGAAATCAAGTTCTCATGGTAATTAGTCCCAAATGATGCTTTATTAAAAACTGGGTATCTTAATTCATATTTTGACTAATTTAGGCACTGTTTCAGAAGCCTGTCCTTTTAACTAAACAAATTAATCATGGCTCTTGGTGAGAAAATACCCCTGACCTATTTGTTTCAAGGCCGAATTGAATAAAATAAACAGACAGTATGAATTTAACTTTGAACCTTGAAAAATATATATAAATATATATTCATATATTCTGTCTGAACAACAATGATCTACATACTGTAGTCTCTAAGTGCTAAAAACAAACCCCAGACATGTCGAGCCCACTGTCCTTTTCTTGTGAACTGCAGCCCTTTGGCTCCACTGAGTAAAATCTTTGTTTTATTACCTGCTCATCATTGTCAGAATTGTATTGAAAATCATCCTGCTAACATGTTAGTTTATATTAATTTAACAGAATGTCTATTTACACCAAGTGCAAATAGCCCACCTTGTTAGCAGAGGCCATTTACACTAACTCTGCCCTCTGACAGACAAAATGACAAAAGAAATCTTGCTGATAACAGAATCAGTGGCGCAAAGACAGGTGGCGTTATCTTTTGACGTAATCGACCCAACTCATTCATCTCTCTTTTTAAATCGCATATCAGCTCCAAGAGGCATTGATTTTAAATAAAAATATATAAAATATTAAAAAAAGTGGAAATAAAGTGCCTAACGGGTATTTAAAAGTGGGAATAAAGTGTTTAACTGGTAGGGTTAAGGTCTTTGTAGGGATAGGGACAAGTAATGTCCCAATAATGCAGCATCCATTTATGATTTTAATTAATATGATTACACTGAATATGTTATTATTGCATACTGTTTTCTAATGTACTAGATACACTGAGGTGCAAATAGATCTACAGTTGTGCTCAGAATTATTGCCACCCTTGGTAAATATGAACAAAGAAGCTTATAAAAATAAATCTGCATTGTTAATCCTTTTGATCTTTTATTTAAAAAAAAATCACATTCTAACCTTTCATTGAAGTAAAAGAATTGAAAATGTAGGAAAATTTATTTTATGAAATAAATGTTTTTCTCCAAAACACGTTGGCCCCAATTATTGGCACCTTTTAATTCAATACTTTTTGCAACCTCCTTTTGCTAAGATAACAGCTCTGAGTCTTCTTCTATAATGCCTGATGAGTTTGGAGAACACCTGACAAGAGATCAGAGACCATTCTTTCAGATTCCCAGCTCCATGTTGGTGCTTCTTCTCTTCAGTTCACCCCACTCATTTTCTTTAGGGTTCAGGTCAGGGGACTGGGATGGCCATGGCAGAAGCTTCATTTTATGCTCAGTGACACATTCTTGTGTCGATTTTGATTGTTTTGGATCATTGTCCTGATGGAAGATCCAACCATGGCCCATTATTGGATTTTTAGCAGAAGCAGTCAGGTTTTGATTATTTTTTTTTTTTTTTTAAATCTGTTGGTATTTGATAGAATCCATGATGCCATGTGTCTGAACAAAATGTCCAAGACCTCCAGTGGAAAAATAGACCCACAACATTAAAGATCCAGCAGCATATTTAACAGTGGGCATGGGTTACTTTTTATCCATGTGTGCATCTGGTAAGTTTGCTGCCAAAAAGTTTCATCTGACCATAGAAGCTGGTACCTTTTGAAGTTCCAGTTGTGTCTGACAACTGAATATGCTGGAGTTTGTTTTTGGATGAGCGAGGAGGATTTTTCTTGAAACTCTCCCAAACAACTTGTGTTTGATAATTTTTTTTAGGCTTTCTGAGACTCAAGACTCAACTAATTTCTGCAATTCTCCAGCTGTGATCCTTGGAGAGACTTTGGCCACTCAAATTCTCCTCCTTGCCATGCATTAGGACACTATAGACACATGTTCTCTTCCAGGCAGATTTGTAACATCTTTAGTTGATTGGGACTTCTTAATTATTGCCCTGATGGTGGAAATGGGGATTTTCAATGCTTTTCTTACAGCTTTTCAATGCATTTTGTGAAGCTCAACAATCTTTTGCTGCACATCAGAAATATATTCTTTTGGTTTTTCTCATTGTGATAAATGATTAAGGGAATTTGGCCTTTTTGTTTACACATATTTGTACTCCTGTGGAACAGGAAGCCACGGCTGGACAATTTCATGCTCCTAGTCTCCTAGTGCTAAAAAAATGTAAATATGAATGGGAATATACTTCAGAGATATTTTACTCATAAAAAATTCTATGGGTGCCAATAACTGTAGCCATACTTTTAATTCTTTTCCTTCAATAAAAGGTTAGATTTTTGTTAATTATATGAATTAAAGATCAAAAGGATAAACAATGCAGATTTATTGTTAGTCATCTTTGATAATATTTACCAAAAGTGCCAATAATTCGGAGCACAACTGTATTTGCACTAAGTATAAATGGCATCAAACAACTATTTACAAATAGTGTAACGTAACATAACATAAAGGTTGTATTATTAACTATTGTTGTAATTATCAGCACAGGTCTGAACAGGCCATATTTCCTAATGTACATTAAAATGTATTTAACAATTATTGGCCATAATAACTGTATTGGTGCACCTATTATTATCTTTTATTCAATCAATCAATCAGTCAGTCAGTCAGTCAGTCAGTCACAGAGCTCTTCAGATTCTTGAAAATCACTAAATTGCATTAGCAAACACACACTTCAATAGGCTGTATTATCTTGATTCTTTTCACTTCTCTCCCTTGTACTTTTGTTTTAAACAGGCACAGTATCTATAATCAATGGCTATTTCACTGAATCAGTGTTAGATGTTAATCATCTTTAAGTAGGTGTTCTTGGTTATTGTGAACTCAAAAGTACATTATTTACCATCCACATCTGATGATGCTTATTGCAAATAAATGTGCATTCTACTTGAAGGGACTCAGTGTTGTAGTACATGGACAAAATCCTTGTCCTCTCCAGTATCCATTCCTAATTTAAATCTAATATCTTGTTCCTGTTCCAGCTCTATGCACACAATTATCAGAAAGTAATTTATAGAAGGCTGTACTATAGCAGACCAGCAAATCTCTATAGTACTACTCTTCTTAAATTCATCAACTACATTGTTATTCTTTAAGACTGCATTCAGTGCACACACTTCAAATTTTTTTGAAAGCCAGCATGTTTGATCTCACTGGATGTCTTGATCATATTTGCTGAAAGAATATGATCATATTCTTTCAGCAGTTTCTGCACTGTTTACGTCTCACTTAACTCTAGGTTGGATTTGACTGCTTATGTATTTTCAGTTCCCTTGCCAATTTGTTTCCTAATTCTAAATGTGACCCAGCTTCAGTGTTAATCCAACGAGATTCTATTGCCATTTATTCAGACATAACTTTGTTTTCTGCAACAAAAATGAAAGCACTGCTATACATAAATTTAGATACTCAAGAAACATTACCTCAACTCCCAGTCTTAGTCACAATTACAGAACTGTTACTATACAATATGATTTTTGTATACCTCATGAAATTAAGAGAAATTTAAGACTGAATGAGTAGTAGTGAAGTTGTTCTATTGTTTAATGGCATGAAATGTAAATATTTTCTAAATACATGTTATTTATCTTATTGTGAATGTTTCATTTTCCAAAATAAATTTGTTCTGACCTCGTAATTTTCAATCAATGTCATAGCTCAATATTCCGGTGAAACAACAGACTTTTCTCTGATGTATGCTGGACTTCTCTAATTATTTTGTCCACTGAAACCCTGTCCCTTTCTTACAATCGGCCTATACTTATACTACTTTTTTTTTTTTTTTTTTGTCTGTTTCAGTCTGATGTACATCCCAAAAAAACAAAAAAAAATGGAAGAAAAGATCTGCTATTTTAGTTTCATTGGGACTTTTATTTTTAAATGTTAAATGTTAAAAACTCTGCAGCCAGCTTGTTTTGAGCCGTAAATAATGCCATTTGACTAGTAATCACACAAATTTAGGACTTATTGCCAACTCAACCATGCCCCGCCAAAAAAAAAAAAAAAATGTTAGTTTTGACTTTAAATAAACAGGTGATATTTGGCCGCATCCCTTGTCCCTTTGGTTCTCTCCACTGTCTGCTCTTACTGTCATTTCCCGTGTCTATATCTGCATCTCTAAATTCCAGATGGCTAATCTGCCAAGCTTAATGCGCTAAAAATGTACACCACTCCTTTGCAACCCAGTGTCCTTAGCATGGCCTGGTGTAGTGAAAGATTCAATCCCCCTGCAGAATCCAATCCCCTTTGAACCTCAAGGCATAGCTGTTTGTAATTCCTGATCAGAGATGGAGGAGGATTTGTTCCTTTTGACAACTGTGTGTTATCCAGTGTTGAAATATTATATGTGGTATTATTATATATACTGTACGTTTTATCAGACAAACTTTAATGTTTTGATATGATTTAGCATCTGAACTGTATAGGACATGGATGATGGAATTTTAGCTAAACAAATGATCAAATTCAATGTCTATCTGTGTTTTCAGTTAACATGCCATGAGAGAGAGAGAGTGAGCAAGAGGGAGATTTGAAGAAAGACTGTAGAAAGAGAGATAGATGAGAGACATTACAAAAGAAAAAAGAAGGGTTATGATCAGGCAAGGGCTTTAGGAGCCACGTTATCAGGCACGTTATTGCCTGAAAACGGACGCCAAGGTTGAGTTTTTTTTGTTTTGTTTTTTTTTTTGCTTGATATCTGTGTAACATTGGTTTTGCTATGTTTCACAGAACCAAAATATGCTGTTGCTGTAATCTTAGCTATAGTAACAGGACAGTTTTGAGTGTCATTAGCTATGTTTCCATCCACATTAACCAATGAGTGCATTTACACTGGGAGCAGAAGCAGCACGTGAGTAGCAGTGAAGCTGGGGTTTCGGCGCTGAGTCTATTTTTGCTTCGCTGCTGACTCTCAATTAAAGTGAAAGCACAGTTCTGATGGACAAAATAAATATGACTTCACACAAAAAGTGCTCAAAAAGCAAAGAATATGCATGTCTAGTGTTTTTTTTGACAAGAATTGGAATATGTTAGAAAAGAAAATTAAGGATCAAAAATATTTATAGAAGATTTACCCATTTAAACTTGTTTTTAATTACTCAGTTTGGGTGAAAGTGGTGTAAAAAACTAAAGTAAACTAGCCAGAAAATATCATTATGTAAACATTCTTTTAGATATTTTACAGACAGGTATATAGGCAATATAGCAATACCCTAATTGAACCTGAGTTTGCATTCTTTTTCTTGCCGAGTTTGCCATGCATGCAGCAGATGATGTAAACAAAGCATGCCACATTTGTGTGCGGCAATATGACACAAGGCTTTTTTGTTTGTTGTTTACCGTTTACATGTGAATGTTGTATACACCTCCCCATGTTAACAAACTTTCAAGACTATCAAGTTTATGAATACCAATTTATAAAAACAAATTTATAGTTATCGTTGTAAAGAAATGCTCACTTTATATGTAGCTTGGAGCTGCAGCTGCGATGCTGTACAAACGCTTCCAGTGTGAATACATGCGTGTTTCTGCAGCAACGATGTAGTTACGCTGACGTGAAGCTGACGTGTGCTCACACTGGTGGTGTGAAACGCCTGTAAGATCGCACCCTTCCTTCAGAGCGCTCCTCAAAGCCACACCTCCTCCAAAACACATGAACATGCACATTAGAGTCTGCATTTTGTAATATTGTTTATTTTGTGTAGGCATATATCTGATTAAACTCATATAGGATGCATTTGTTTAAGAATGAACGCTTTATAAAGTGCGTCGGTGATCATCTTCAGCTTCATTGCATACAGCTCAAACAGCAGTGCACAACTAATAATAAATATGATTGGGACTGTCATATTACACAACATTATAATGAGAACACTATTGTAATAAATCATAGTGAATTCTTTGGGATTACTTGCTTGTTTCAGCACGTTGTTCCAAGAAGAGCGCGTCCACAACAGGAATTACACATTCTGACCAGCACGCATCTGAGGCGGCGTTGGTGTCAAGCTGTATTAGTCCTTATATTTGATTATTAAATTATTTAAGTAAATGATCAATCTACTGCTACTACAGTAGACTCATATTACATTATTAAGGCTAACAATTAATCGATTAATTGATCGTTAATTTAAACGGTGATCGATCATGGGAATTAGACTGCCTTATATTTAGAGAAATTCTAAACATGGATATTTAATTTTAATAATACACAGTGAAAGAGTAAGAAAATCTGTGTTATAGCTCGAGCTTGTGTGGTTTCTCTCTATAACAATGCAGATATATATATATATATATATATATATATATATATATATATATATATATATATATATATATATATATATATATATATATATATATATATATATATATATATATATATATATATATATATATTTTATATATATCTGTGTTTTTGCCTGTAATTTTTAGTCCTATAATTTGTAATTTTCATAATTTTCTTTTTGGCAAAATTGGCCAAGAATTGGCTAATTGTTTCATCCCTAAGATTTGTTCAGTTTTGAATGGTGATGCTTAAGGACATGTGCACACAGAGAAAGAGAGAGAGTTCATGTAACACACTCTTAGACCGTCCACTGCCTGACGTACATTCTGTGACTTCCTGTTGCCCTTTTTTAGTTGACTCATGTTTTCTATTCTTGTTGAGCACTTAAAACTCTTCTGTCATGCCAGTAGGTTGTTGGTCTTGTTTCCATGGTGTGCTCACAGTGGCCTATCCTCTCACCCCGGCACTACTTGATGCTAATGCAGAATGATCCAGGGTCACGTTAAAACGGCCAAAGGCATGGCGGTCATGTCTGTGCTGGCCATGAAGCGAATTTCTTGGCTGAGCGTTTCCAAAGCTGAGCCTGAATCTACTGGACATGTGCAATTGTGACCTCTATCATGTTCTCTCACCTTACAATGTGCATGTGTGTTTTTGTGATTAAAAACATCCAGTACCTTTTGAGGTTTTTACATCCTGTTTGTGTGCATGTGCAAACAAGCGTTGCAAGACTGTGCAAAAGATCACTTATGCTTTCAAAATTACAAATATTCTGGTCTCTTTCAGAGCGGCTACTGAATGTAATGTAGATCAGTATTTCTAACTTCTATACAATACCTTAAAGTATCAATATTTGATACCACGGGGAAGAACAGCCATATATACTGTAATATCTAATTTTGTTTTTCCATCCATTGAAAGTCTAGGCAATCAATAATTTCTTCTGAAGAAATATCTTTTTGATATCTTTCTGAATTGTGGGGACATTCCATAGTCGTAATTTCTATCCCCCTACACTACCCCTACCCCTAAACCTAGGGCTGCACGATTAATCGCATGAGATTAATGTCATAAATGTCATGCGTGTCTCGTCAGTAAAGCCGGTTCTGTGATTAGCGGTAAATGTCCATCACCTGCTTTCAAATGGAGCGGCACTTAATATACAGAGCCGTAGTTTGCGGACAAGCTACGCAATATCGCGTTCATAATCGCAGATGAATCGCCTTCGATTATGAACGCGATATTGCGTAGCTTGTCCGCGAACTACGGCTCTGTATATTAAGTGCCGCTCCATTTGACAGCAGGTGATGGACATTTACTGCTAATCACAGAACCGGCTTTACTGATGAGACACGCATGACAATCGCATGCGATTAATCGTGCAGCCCTACCTAAACCTTAGCCTGGTAATACCAGACTCTGCTACTTCACTTTGCTTCGTAGACAGAGTCTGGAATGGCATAATAGAGAAGTGTTTTCTCTCTCGCTAGGTCGCGCTTGTCTGAAGTTTAAAATCATTGGTTACCCGTAAGCCAATCAGATACGTTTAGTTATGACGTATGTTATGCCGCATCGAAGCACAGACATCATGCATCGAACTCAAATCTATGATTGAACTTCCACTGTAAACCTGTTGTAAACACATGATGATGCGAGCGAAATACCGTTTGAAAAAGAGTTGAATGTTCTCCATAACAGAGCGAATTGCATCCCGTGTCTCGTTTCCCATTTCCGCGGTCGTTTCGGTTTTCGATTTCTCTAACCTACAATGTAAAACTCGGCGCTTAGCATCTCCGTCACGGCTCTCAGCCCGCCCTCTGTTCGTTGATTGGCCCGGCTGTTTCCAGACCGGTGGCAAACAGAAAGCTCTGACGCTGTATCAGACTGAGTACAGAAGCGAAATGAAATTGAGCGGAAGTAGGAAGTCTGACGTAGTCAGGCTACCTAAACCTACCCATCACAGAAAACTGTGCACATTTTTACTTTTCAAAAAAAAAAAAAAAAAAAAAAAAAAAATCATTCTGTATGATTTATAAGCCTTTTGAAAAATGGGGACATGGGGTAATGTCCTCATAAGTCACCCTCTCCTTTCTATTCAGGTAGGTAATACTACAGAACTGAAGTAATGAAATGTAAAATAACCTTGGATAGTCTTCATTGTAAAAATTAAATACAGATAAATACAGAAGTTACAAGTTATTCAGTCAAGAGCAGTAAGTGATTTTCTCTTTTTCTTTTGTTGTTTTATGAACATTAAAACATGTTTATTAGGCTGCTGTCACTTTAAGACCTGATCCAATATACTGTTGCACATGCGTTTTCTTTCTGAACTGTTCACTTAGGACATAACCGATTGTGTTTTCTGTGAATACTTGGCAAGATGGACATAGTTACAATATTTTTGTGTGTATTATTTAACCATTTAAGTGCAACAAGCTGCCAAAAAGAAATCAATTTGGCACTTATGAGCTGTTTGAAAGTTGGCTTTATGTGTGCGCACTTTGGATGTGTGCACAGGAAAGAAAATTATGCACAATCCCCTGCAGGAATTCAGACCAACATTTCTTGAGATTTGCATTTTTATTATGAATTTGTTGTTATTAAAGACATCAGAGATTGATGGTATTTATAATGCTTTTTTTTTAAAGCAAAATCTTTGAAATAATTTGAAATAAAATTTAAGTTTTTTTTTTTTTTTTGTTTGTTTTTTTTTAAACACCACCCCTGCTCTCACCAGGCTCCAACCACCCTGGTTGGGAAACACTGATCTAGATCACTGGTTCTCAGCTGACCCTGTCAGAACAGACCTGTGACCTATTTTAGGGTCATGATCTACCAGTTGAGAATTAATGATGTAGATCTATATTCCTTTGAAATGTCAGTTAGTGATTGCTAGTTAAAGGTTGTTTTGCACTGAAGCATCTAGTTCTAATCAGGGATGGGCAGTATTTATGATACATGTATTTCAAATACAAAATAGTATTTTGTAATTTGTATTTGATGGGGTTGATGAAAATGGCTTTGTATTTTGTATCAAAATACTTTAGTGTTTTGTATTTTTGTATTTTTAAAATACTGTAAAATACTTTGTAAGAAGTCTACATGATGACATCATAAAATTGCAGCCTCTGATTGGTGCCTACTCAATAGTTTGCAGCGACTTGTTGCAATCAGAACAGAAAATTGATCCATATGGAAGAAGGTGGTCAAGAAACGTGCAGGCTGCCAGCTTTCTATCAGTTTTTTAGCATGAATTGCTATAATTTTTAACAGTTTGTGTTAAGTTTTGGTTGTTTATTTTGGTAGCCTAGGCTAAATAGTATACCAATTTACATAATGTTCTTGAAAACATTACCGAGCAGCAACCCCCTATATTTATGATTAACAATCAAATGATTAGTTGGTTAAAAACTAGTTGCTATGAATACAGGTGCCTATCAGTTGTCTTCTTTGAAATGAGTTGTTGTCATTGAGTCAGTGTTGCTGATGCAAAGTATGCCCTTCATTACCAACTAAATTAGGATACAATTGAGTCATTTGCAAACATTATACTGCTGGTTACTTTAAAACTAACCTTCATCTGGGAGATCACAGGGATATGTGAATATTTGATCTGTTAAAGCCACAATATGTAAATTTTCGCCTCTAAAGATCGCTAATTCAAAACAAAGGCGAAGCTCGATGGCACCTTGATTTCACGGAATCATGGGATGTGTTGTCTTAACGTCTACAGCCGGTGGAAAAGAATCAGGACAGGACTCAGGCAGAAATCATGTTCATGGAGAGATTATTAACGTTACTGTAGTGTGAAGCAGAGCAGGTCCGAATGCTGTGAGAGCAGTACCGAGCCCACTGGAGCGATTACTAATGAGAGACGAGTGCGACACACACACCCCAAGAGCATGCGGATCTTTTAGTATGCCACAGTCGCCGCTTCTGCTTCTTCCGGTCATGTGCACGTAGGGTAAAGCAGCGCTGCTTATCAGATTAGATACATTTGTGTGTTGAAAGTTGGTATAGTGCTACTCTGTGTGTTCACTCAGCGGCTGCTTTGAGACACTTGTTGCACACTGCAGTAAGCTAGATCGATATTAGTCATGGTAAAACATGGTACTCGCGATAAATCAAGAAAACGAGATTCAAACAAAAAGACTTGGGGCCAGATTTACTAACAGCTTGTGCCAGCGCAAACCCTCTTTTGGCATTAAAAATCTGCTGTCGGGATATACTAAAGACACGCAGTATAAAATTAGCGCTGAAAACGCGTGGACTGAGTTGTGTTTGCGGCTGACCTTATTGCATATGCATTTGTAGGAGTTTCCCTTTCAGATGCAAAATTTATAGGAGGAGAGTATTTAAATTAATTGCACAAAGCGATTTACTAACGTTTGTGCTCGTCAATTTACTGGTATTTACACCATTATTTAACGTCCTAAAAAAGCATGTCTGAACCCATTTTGTGACATGGCTGCAATTGTTGCTGTTAGGAGGAGACACCACAGAGAACAGAGAGCATGTGGTAGGATTATTCATTTCTTTGAAATGCCAGAGTAAGACCTTATCCGGACATATTGTTTGCCTATATCTATATCTATAGGCCAACATGGCTTGGCAAACTATATTATCCAGTATATGTGTATGTATTTGTCAGATTACATGTTAAGTTGCGCCTGTGTTGACCCGAACCTGATGAGAACATCAGCATCAGGATTCAGCTCTGTTTATTTGCGACTCAACTCTAATTTGCACTGCTCTTGGTATATTGCGTTAGTCATTATGTAAATGATCTGACCGTGTCTGTGTTCTTTTAATTTGCATGTCAGCAGATCACGTGCAAAACTTGCCACTCCCATCAACACATTTGTGGAATTGCGCTCTTACGGTAATTTGCCCCATTTAGTAAATTGTGTTTAGTGATATAACATGATTAGTTTTCTGTCGATAAATGTATCCAAACAGTTGCTTCCCTGTCTGATAAAACTCATAATATACAGTACTAAAGTGTCTTTGATGTTTCCATGGTTTTTCGACAAAATAAAACGGGAAATCGAGGGTAATGATGTCATTGATAGGCGACACACAGACAACGGTGGCATAACCTGATATTGCTGAGTTCAACATGTTCCTGGGTTAACATTTTTGTTGATCCTGGAACAACATTCAAATCAACCAATCAGATTTGAGGGACAAGTTTACAGATCATGTCAAGTTTAGGCTTAAAATCATGAATTGGTGCTTCTACATCAGTGTTATTCATCTATGATTTCCCTCTGATTTTTGGGATAACTTATGGGTAGGGTTAGGTTTAGGGGTAGGAATAGGGTTAAGGCTAAATTTTCAGACTAGAATGTTGTTCCAGGATCAACAAAATATGTTGACCCAGGAACGCATCTAACTCAGCAATATCAGGATAAGCAGAGGACATGGTGTGTGTCCTGGTTAAACTTGCTTATTTCTCTGGATTTAGAATTTCTTGGAAACATTTGGGATAATGTAAGTACACAAGTCAACAAAAGTTTTGTTTTTGCAATTTAGAATCTTTTGTTTGTCACAACTATTGTTACCATTCCCGAAGTTGCATGTTGGATTCACTGTTGCACGTGATTCAAACTATCATTGCTTGCACAAGCACCACAACTCAATGTTGGAACTCCGCTTAATGTAGAGAACTAAACCATGGCTCTGACAAAATGTTGGCTATATTCATGTATCTAACAGGAGCTGCTGAGTAGAACCCTTCCGGCACACTCTGTCTCTGCCGCCCACCGTGAGACATGTTAGTGTGACACCGGCTCATTCCCGACTCATAGACACACACCTGCTACTTTGTGCATTACCTCACTGATCTGGGCGACGTGCCCGAGAGCGGATTACAGGCCACCTCTTATTAATGTACTGCTACACGCATTTCTATCCACACTCACGCAGACTCCATCACTCTCTGTATCTCTCTTGGACAAAAATCTGGCATAGATGAATAGCCAGATGGAGCGATGGAGTGGAGCGTTGATTTTGTACAAAGCGTCATTTGTGGTCAGTGAACAGCAGCCGATGTTAAATTAATTTGTGTTGCTCTTAAAGGTGTTAGTTATGTAGTGGATACTGAGGAATTACATCACAGTGATAATCCTCATTACTATCGCTGTCATTCACTGCACAGATTATTTAATAGGTTTAACATGAGTCAGGTATTACAAATGTCTCTGAATGAATGTAGATCATCTAGTGCAGTTGTAACATCCCTCAAGATTCATGTACATTTGAAATGGGAATCGGCAGGTTATGACAGACCTCAAGGATTGGTTTGCTGTACTTTTTTTTTTTTTTTGCACAAAGTTGAGCATTTCTCTGCTTTTTAATGCTCTCACCATGTTCTCCCCCTGCTCCTGTAGAGAATGAATTGGAATACTTAAATTCAATTCAAGTCAGTAATACCTGAAAATGGTATTAGGGCTATCAAATCTCATTTATACTTGCAAGGTTTGTTGAACAAAGTTTCAAGTCAGTAATGCCTTTTGTGCTTGCATATGATTTTACACTTTGCACATCAATCGGTTATGAGATATGTCATAAAAATAGCAACCATTTTGTGAAGTCCAATCACACAAGGGTTTTTATGCAACAGAGCACTGAATCGCCATATATCAGATTGACATATAGTACGAGTTTTTGTTCTAACTTTTACTATGGTTATCACTTTCAATCGCACCTTTAAATATGGTTGTCAATCCAGAAACTTTGCAATGTGTAGATAGCAGAATGAAAAATGTATATTATATAGCCTACAGAAAGTGAGACAAGATCACTGCCATTATAATCACTTAAGCTGTCAATTACAATGCAAGGCAAACAAAGCTGCACTCTTGCAAAAACTTCTGTTATAATCCATGAAGCTACTATGGGCAATTAATCAATTATTGACATTATTGTTGGTTATAATGACAGGATTCACGAGCGCACTGAACTTACACTGTGTTTTGTGTGGTGTTGAGTGTTTTCTGACTAACTTAAACAAATCTGATTGGCCATTGCATTCACACTCTCAACAGATGTCTCTGATTGGCTGCAAAATAAAAAAAACATTGTAAATAGAAACCTTTGACACTCTTCACAGAGCACTTACACAAACACTCATGGGAGTGTTTCAAAGTGTTTTGGTACTGTAGAACGGCAAATTGTCACATCAAATTATCAAATAAAGATTCATTTTGGTGGCCACCAAAATATTTTCAATGCAGGAAAATCCCTGATATAGTTTCAAAGCATGCTTGTTTCTATGTTACAATTAAGAATAATCTGTTATCAGGTGACTGTGTCAAAGTAATATTGCAAAAATGTGCAGTTCTAAGACGATACAGATCATCCAGTTAGCTAATGTCATGTATTCATTTAAGCAGATACATCAGCAAATTAGCAAGCAGATCTTACAAAGTCCTGTAGGTTGCGAAGTGAAGCTGCTGTGGATCGAATTTGTTCCATCACATCCTACAGATGTTCAGTTGGATTGAGATCTGGGGAATTTGGAAGCCAGGGCAACATCCAGCTCTTCATGATGTTCCTCAAACCATTCCTGAACAATGTGTGACAGAGTGCAACAGGCCACTTCCACCAGAGAGCACCATTGTGTCATGAAGTGGTGTACCTGGTCTGCAACAATGTTGCTGGTCTGCAAAATTACCAGATGGGATAGCCTTCGTTGCCCTCATGCATTGATGAGCCTAGGGTGCCCAACACCCTGTCGGTGGTTTGTGGTTTAATTCCCACTTCTGATATGGAGTACAAGGTGTTGAGATGTATTATTTTAATGCTTGGCTCACAATTAGGGTTAGCATGGTCTCTAAGTTTGCATCATCACAAAAATATTATAATTAGCAACATTTTGGTCAAGCAGCCAAATCTGAGTAATCTGATTGGCCAAAACATTGCTTATTAAAATAGATTTGTAATGTGAACCTGAGCCAGAGTAGTGTGTGGGATTTAAGTGTGCATTGTTTTTTTTTTGTTTTTTTTTTTGTTGTTGTTGTTGTTTTTGTGTAATTGGCAAATAAAATGGTTCAATTCATGGGTGTGAAGTAGCTGTTATATTATTATGTGACAAAATATCTACAGTAAAATAAATTAGTATATAAATAAATGTATATTTTACTGTAGGTATGTTGTCTCACATAATAATGTAATAAAATGAGGAAACATTTAAAAGGAAGAAACATTTTGATTTATGAGATTCTTGGTTAAAGGGTAAATGAAGGAAATGCTGACTAAACAGTATCAGAATGATAATAAGACCTTATTAGTTAACATAACAGTATTTATTCATCTTTATTAATGTTAGCTAACAACAGCACAACTGTTCATTGTTAGTTCATGTTAACTCGGGTCTATTAAATATTAAAGGTGCCATCGAACGTTTTTTTACAAGATGTAATATAAGTCTAAGGTGTTCCCTGAATGTGTCTGTGAAGTTGCAGCTCAAAATACCCCATAGATTTTTTTTGTAATACATTTTTTAAATTCATGCTGCGGCCCCTTTAAATTGCGCGCTCTCTGCCCCCTCCCGAGCTCTCTACTCTATCACTGCAAACAAAGTTCACACAGCTAATATAACCCTCAAAATGGATCTTTACAAAGTGTTCGTCATGCAACATGTCTAATCGCGTAAGTATGGCATTTATTTGGATGTTTACATTTGATTCTGAATGAGTTTGGTGCTCCGTGGCTAACGGCTAATGCTACACTGTTGGAGAGATTTATAAAGAAATAAGTTGTTTATGCGTTATACAGACTGCAAGTGTTTAAAAATGAAAATAGCGACGGCTCTTGTCTCCATGAATACAGTAAGAAACGATGGTAACTTTAACCACATTTAACAGTACATAAGCAACATGCTAACGAAACATTTAGAAAGACAATTTACAAATATCACTAAAAATGGATCATGTCAGTTATTATCGTTCCATCTGCCATTTTTCGCTGTTGTCCTTGCTTGCTTACCTAGTCTGATGATTCAGCTGTGCACATCCAGACGTTAATACTGCCTGCCCTTGTCTAATGCTTCGATCATGGGCTGGCATATGCAAATATTGGGGGCGTACACCCCGACTGTTATGTAACAGTCGGTGTTATGTTGAGATTCGCCTGTTCTTCAGAGGTCTTTTAAACAAATGAGATTTATATAAGAAGGAGGAAACAATGGAGTTTTAGACTCACTGTATGTCATTTCCATGTACTGAACTCTTGTTATTCAACTATGCCGAGGAAAATTCAATTTTCAATTCGATGGCACCTTTAACAGATATAACTTTTTGATTTTAATAATCTATTAGTAAATTTTGACATGAACTAACTAAGATTAATAAATGCTTTTATTTGTCATTGTTAGTTCATGTTTGTTAGTTCATATAATGTTAAAGTCCCCCTGTAGTCAATTATTTTTTCCCTTAAAACTCATCTTTGATCACGAAAATTACATATTTTTTTAAAAAAATGTGAAAAAGTGAAAAAAAAATTCTTCATGCCTTAAAATAGCTTGAATGTAACTCTACACCCTTGCCTCATTTAATATACACGGATCAATGAATATGCAAATTAGTCCTGCTTCCACTCGCTCACGCCAGCTCGGAGAGTCTACTGTTGCTATAGTGATGAGCAATTTGCTATTTGCGTTGCATATTTAAGAAAAAAGCTTGCTTCGCTTCATATATTCAGTTTAACAGCTCTGCAACTGAACTGCTCATATTTTCTGACGCTTAAATTGTGTTTTAAATTATGAATTGGTAAAACGCCTTTGCAAAATGTTTGGACTGCTCTCTCACTGAATCACCTGAAGCGATTACTCAGTAAAACAGACAGTATCGAGAGAACAAGCAGCCGTTTTCCTCTGTGAACATGCACTAAATGGATGAGCCCCTATGCGCTCGCACACTTGGCAGAGCCCTTACGACGGTTCTGTCATTAATATGAATTAATATAATTAGCCTTTTGCTTGACTGTTATCAAACAGCTAATAATGTGTTGCTAACGTTACACACACCATTCCTGTTCTTCATCTCGGTCAGATAGCTGCCTTCTAACAATCAGTATCCTTACAAACTCTTTGAACAACTCAGAACTTCAGTGGAGAAAGGCATATAGTTCATCATAACATCGTAATAGACTTGCTATATTGTTAAATCTACACAATTTTTCATATCAACAGAAAATGTTCCAGGATAACCTGGCTTCTCTCGAGACTTTCCTGCTTCAGAGCAGTCATGGTTAATGATATGCTAAAGCCTGCCGGCACATTGATGTGATTGGTTAAAAGGTAGTCTGTGAGGTAGGGCTGGGCGATATATCGCATGCAATTGTCACGCGCATTTCGTCAGTAAAGCCGGTTCCCTGATTACCGCTAAATCGCCATCACCTGCTTTCAAATGGAGCGGCATTTAATAAACAGAGCCGTAGTTCACTGATAAGCTACGCAATATCGCGTTCATTATCGAAGGCGATTCATCTGCGATAATGAACACGATATTGCGTAGCTTATCAGTGAACTATGGCTCTGTCTATTAAATGCCGCTCCATTTGAAAGCAGGTGATGGCGATTTAGCGGTAATCAGGGAACCGGTTTTACTGACGAAATGCGCGTGACAATCGCATGCGATATATCGCCCAGCCCTACTGTGACATCACAAACACCCACGATTTCAAACCGCGGGTTTTAAGGTCATTGCACACTGAGTCCGAAATTCGCATGCGAAACTTTCGCACGTTAAAAAATAAATTCGACCTCACGTTATGTCAATCGCGTTTGCACACTGCCTCCGAAACTTTCGTCCGTCAAAAAAATATTCGGATCAGGTTCGATTTTCTGCGTTTTTCGCATCCGTGGCACGCATTTTGAGAGACGTTTTGACAATTCAGAGCCACCGTACGCGAACGCAAAAATCCATAATGCCATCTGACAAGTTGATCCACGTCGTCTACAGCACAAAAGAGCAGCACTGAATGACAAACAACGTGAGGAATACAAAGAGACCGAATATAAAGACAGATTGTGCCAGTAGTAAAGCATCAAACAGAGCCACTGACATCCTGAAGTAAACTTTGAAACGCTCGGATAATCCCGCAGCTCCTTGATGAGGTGAATTCTCCTTTCTCTCAATGCAATCTCGGGATTGAATGGACCCAATATTTCCTCTTTCTTTTTCTCTTTTTAAGAAGAGAGACGACAATCGTGCTCACTGCTTGAAGACTTCATTTTGTATTGTTTTGCGATTTTTTTTTTTTTTTTTTTTTTTTTTTTTTTTTTTTTTTTTTTTTTTTTTTTTTCGCAACGCATTAATTTTTACGCATCGGACTCAGTGTGCAAGGTCTCTGTGCGTGACGAATTTTTAGGATTGCGAATACGAAAAAACGCATGCGAAAATTTCGGACTCAGTGTGCAAAGGCCTTTAGACTGTCTTTGGTTTACTACAGTTTCAAACATAAAATACTCAACAATGGTGCTGACTTATGAATTTGCACATGGTTTGTCTTAAAGCATATTAAAAACACTACATAGATATATAAACAACATTAAAAACTTGATTTTCACCACAGGGGGTCTTTAACAAATTAAACCTTATTGTAAAGTGTTTTTCTGTTCAGCCAAATTCAGGTGCTGAATTATTGTATTATCGTAGCATCTCAAAATCCAGAAACCAGTATATTCTAGAGCTGTTTGCATTATGGGTCAGACAGCATTTAATTCAGGTCAGAGTCTGTTTTTGTGTACTGCGTGAGCAATGCTATTACAAAACTTGTTTTGGATGGGAAAACGTATGATTGAGGACTGTGTTTGGTCAGTTGCAGTTATATCAGTGTATTGCTGCAGAGAGAGGTACACAAAACCTGCCTTCCCTTTAAATCTCCTGATCGCGTCCCAATCCGCCCCTGCCATGCTGAGACGCCTTAAGCTGCTTAGGGCCTAATCTGGGCCCTGTGCTCTTAGGGGAGCACATGTATAGAGTCCAGAGAGGAGGGACTAAACTGCAGCATTTGATGGGAATGCACCTTCTCTCAGGTGGGCTTTTTTTAGCATGCATGCTGTGTTAAAACTATTCAGAGGCTGGATCTTGTTAATAACTTTTTTTTTTTTTTTGGTTTAATATCATACAAACCTATGCATTTTCTGGCAAGCTTTATTGCTGTTTTCAACAGTACTCAAAATGCATATAAACTGAATTGTACTGTCAACATTCAGAATGTTGGCTGCCACCGATTCTTTAACTGTCAAAGACATACACACTTCTCAAAAACATTGTGGCTGTGTTGATATGTACTAATCTCACACATACTGGGAATTAAATTAAGGTTGTACTCACACTAGGCACTCTGAACCGTGCCTGAGCATGTTTGACCCCCAAAGCCCGGTTTGTTTGACAAGTGTGATCGCTCCATTCCATGCTCTGGTGCGGTTCGTTTAACCGGCCCCCACCTGCTTGGAAGAGGTAGGCCAGAGCGTGGTTCGGTTTGCATGCAGTGCGAGCACTAACCGTGCCAGAGCACAGAACGGTTACTATTTTTGTGTGCGCTACTGTCATCATTATAATGGCAAACATCTATATTACTACTTTGATAGTACACTTATCAGTTCATGTAATTAATTCGAGTGTATTTGGGTTTTTTAACGGGTCTGGTTCTCACCTTATTGATGAACAGGAATTGTAGTTTGACATTAACATCAGCTGCCTTCATAATAATCCTCTGATACGGGCTATTGAAAATTGCTGCGCGGTGTAAATTATAAATAGCCAATATTAGGCAGTATCTTAGTGAAAGTGCATTTCTTCCTGTTTTCTTCCATTCAAAAAGCTACATCGTATATGACGTAAGCGTGCTCCGGCCTGGAACGTTAAATGCAATGTGAGTGCGGGCCAGCGGGGGAGTGGGGAGGGGGGACAGTCGCGCTCGCGTTCGGTTCAAGGCAACTGTGCCTAGTGTGAGTACATCCTAAGCCTTTTCAACAACTTTTTAAAAACAGATTTGCTTCTGTGTTCTATGGATTAATTAGTTATGTCTATTAGATGCAATGAAAATGAGAAGGACTGAGCAGGATTGAAATTCTGAAATTCACCACATACACTGCCTATGCTTGTTTGATGAAGTCATTAAAAATATTACATTATATTACTACAAAATGGCATTACACATTATTACTTTTTCACAATTTGACTTTTTAAAGGCCCCAATATACTTCAAATCGAAGAATGAACTGATGTGACGTCATTTCTAACAAAATCAGATTTGTTTTGTGTTTGGTTTGGGAGTACGAAATGGCTTGCCAAAGTGAACTCTCAGGAAAAGTTGCAGAGCTCGTGTTAACACACCCATGTTATTATGATCAGATGATTTTCTTATGCTTTCTATAAAAAAAAAATGCTGTTTTTGTTGTTTATTTTGTTACTGAGAGGAAAGCGCGGTGCAGCACATATTTACATATTCATCTAACCTTCGCTCTCAGCAGTGTGGGCAGCATCAGATGTTCGATAACAGTATATTGCTGCTCGCATATTTTGAACTTTGTTTTACCCCTAAAAGAATGAAAAAGAACTTCTTTGAAGTATATTGGGGCCTTAACTTTGCAACTTTGCATACAACAAGAAATAAAAGAACAAATATTAATTTGGTAAGGGAAAATTGAATGGATGATGTAAGACAAAAAAACAACAACAAAAAACAAAATAATAACAACAACAACAAAACACCCAAATCAATTTCCATCATATCTTTGGTCTGGATCTAAATGCCCATCTGGTTATGGGCAATAAAAATGATGCATAAATAAAGTAAACTTCCATTTTACAAATGTACTTTTATTGCATACAGTGCAGTTGGGTAGGTTGTAAAATTATAATAGAATAGTTATATTATTACTATTATAATAGTTACGTTTATCAACGCACCCCAGTGTTTACAGTCCTTTTGGATGTCAGCCTACAAATGGTTTTCTTATAGTGTCTCTGTAACATTACATACTGTGTAATCCTGAGTTTTCAAAAAACAGTTATCAGTTGTTATACAGAAGATGTTTTTTGAAAGAATGATGTGTTATTATGATGTGAGACAAATAGAATAATAGTTGAAAACAGCTTTTTCTAAAAACAGCTATTTTTAAACTAAAATAACATTATCCAATCCCTAATGTCACAGATCGCTCCCCAGAATGTGTGCTCAGGAAATCAGACACAAACAATTCTGAATATTAAGAGCCAACAACTGTGCATTTTAATAGAGAGCTCATTTGCAATTTAAATGCTGCTGTTGTGTAAGCCCTGATGAATTGCCTGTGATGATTCGCATTATTGTTTGTCCCTGTTAGGCTTAATGCTGTGGATAGGGGTTTTTCCCTTTCAGACCTTTATATCTGTACAGACTGGTTCGGTTGGTGTTCATTTACCAATTTACCATTTTATTTAAGATGAAGCTTAATACAGCTATAAATACCCTGTACTTTGCTCTGAATAGGAAATTGTGAATCACAGCACATAGCCTAAAATACTAATTGTTTACCATTGGTCTGTGTAAAACATAAGGGTGATGACCGAATCATTGACTTGAAATGTTTAATGTGGCCTCTGTTTGTCGAAGCAGGGTCTAATTTATTTGTCAAATAACATCCCACAGGAACAGTCATTCTGGCATCTCTAATGAACTGCCTAAGAATGAGTCAGAATTCCGATATGTACAATACATGGGTACGTCTCGCAAAACATACCCACAATGCACTACCTACGGAGCAGCAAACACTAATTGGCACTGTCACTTCTCATGGTTGTGGGGATTACTGAAGCAAAAATAGTGTGGACTGTGAGTTCATGTGTTTACATTGCATGCCTGCAGGTTTAGTGGTAAGTGAAGTTCTGAAACAAACAAATCTTGACCGTTTTCACTGCCGCTTGCTTAGTCAAGCACCATCCTAGCAACCACATAGCAATGTGACTTTTAAAAACCACCCAGACACTCTGGCACTATGAAATCATTTTCAAGTATCGATGGAAGCTCATTTTTGGTTGTAGATATGACAGATGTGTGATTACATGGATATCTGTAGCATACTGCATTGTTTTCTTATTTAGGAGTCATGCACAGTCACGTCTAGGACACTGCTGCTAACGTTCACTAAACAAATGTCATCACCATGGTAAAAGATCATTAGTTGTGTTCCAAATGACACGCTATACACTCTGCGCTTATACGCTATGTACTTATGCAACCGTGCATTGTATGAATTTTATAAGGTTATTTTGTCATTTAGCAGTGGAGTCTGATAGCCTCTCCCCCTCTGCTATAGCTGTGACCAAAGAGTGCATGAAGTGGTCCAACATTACACACTCACTTTTTTTTTTTTTTTTGGTTAATTATGCAGTTTATATTATGCAGTTATAATTGTGCAGTTTTTCTTTTTGGAATTTTCAGTGTGAACACACTACTCACACTGGGGGTGGGCGATATGGCAAAAATATCATATCACGATTTTTTTTCAGGAAAATCACAATTCACGATTTTGTTTTTACTATTTTGCAAGTGACTGAGCATTACAGCCAAACTAATTTCCCTATTTTAAAAACAAAGCCTTATGAAATAATCAAAGTATAAAATAAAAAATGGCAGACATTTAGGCCAAAGCGAAGATAAAAATCTTTGTCATTATTTTTTATGTTATTTGTTATTATTTGTTATAAATTTTCTTTGTTATTAAAAATAAGAAAAACATATGCTACACATTATACAAATGAAATTAATAAAATGATTTATTTTTTCAGCTACAGTAGGTGTATTTAACAGTAGCATTCAAGTAAAAAATTAAATGAACAAATAATATAAAAAATCTAACACTAGACTTCACTGTATAAATTATACATTGATTCTTAATAAAGCTAATGTATTAAAGTTCTCAGTCAAGAGCAGTGGGTGATTTTTCTCTTTAGGGATAGTTAGGGATAGTTACCCCCCCAAAAATCTGCCATAATTTACTCTGTGAAGTCGTTTTAAACCCTAATGAGTTTCTTTCTTCTATTGAAAATAAATAAAAGTTATTTTGAAGAATGTAACCAGACAGTTGCTGTATTTTATTTTGTGTTCTGCACAAGAAAGAAATTAATACAGTTTTGAAACAACATTACAGTGAGTAAATAATGACAGAATTTTCATTTTTGGGTGAACTATCCCTTTAAGGACAAGCGACCGCATGGTTAATATTAGGCTGCTCTGTCATTTTAAAGACCTGCGTATATATCTAATACAGCCACGCATCCAATTTTCTCTCAAATGTTTACTTTCACTTTAGACAACCAACTGTGTTTTTGTAAACTTTGTGCGTATTTGACAGTATTAGAGCAATCGGACTCTAAAGATAACTTAGTAGCTAATCAGGCACTGTTTGACAGGCTTTTAGTGCCTGTGCGCTTCAGGTGAACGCATTCTGTAAAACGCATGTCAGAACAGTGCATCAGCACGCAAAAGAAAAGTTTAACCGGCAAGACAAGGCACATGAAATTATGAACTTTTGTGGGTTGAAGTGTCCCACGGCGCAAATATTACTCTACCGCTGCATTAAAATGTGATGTGAATGTACGTCACGTTGAACAGTAAGCTGAGACGGAGGCGCTGGAACCGCAACTGATAGAAAACACTTTAGCACGATACTGCGATATTTCTTCTTAAGCAGATCGTGGAGACATTTTAATCATCCACGAAAAATCGTTATATCGCACACCCCTGACTCACACTATTTATACTACAAAACAGCATATATAATATAATATAATATAATATAATATAATATAATATAATATAATATAATATAATATAATATATATATAATATAATATAATATAATATAATATAATAGTGCATAAGTACAAAAATTTGGACACACCTACTATTGCTTATATAGTTGCACAACTAGTATTTTTACCCAGAGGCAAAATAGAACACTGCTGTGGCCTATTATGAAATTCAATCTTAGGGCCCTATCTTGCACCCAGCGCAATTGACTTTGTACACCGACGCATGTGTCCTTCCTATTTTGCACCCGCGCAAAGCGCGCTTTTCCCTCCACAGAAGCACGTCGCTAAACTAGTGAATGAACTTGCGCTCCCTGGGCGGTTCAGCGCAAAAAAGGAGGTGTGTTCAGGCGCATTGCCCGCGCATTGCTATTTTAAGGAGCTGAAAATAGACTGCGCCATAGACCAACTCAAACCTGGTCTAAAGTCAATGGCGCAATATTTTTTTGTTAGAGCGCGTTGGTAGAAACTGCGCCTCTGGGCGCGTCCACAGTGCGCGTTGACTTTGCTTATTACACACAGGGATGCGCATCACACAAACATGCCAAATATTAAAAACAAAAGGATTACAGTGTAAAAGAATATTATTGTGTACATAAATATAAAAATGTAATGATGAATAGTCATTGCGTGTATTAGAATTAGGCTACCTATTTTCAATTCAGCCTATTACTACTTATAATGATGAACGAAATTGGCTAATTAATTGAACAATCGTGCCAATACACACACACACATATATATTAACTGACTCATCGCGTGTACGCCATGTAAATAGCAATCCGCCATGGCGCGAGCGCATCTCGCTCTTAAAGGGAATGGGAGATGACACTCTGATTGGTTTATTTCACGTTACGCCCAAACCACACCTATGAATAATGAAGCTACTTCAGACCAACCCATTTTAGATTTGCGCCGGGAAAATAGCAACAGCGCCGAGACCCACCCACAAAGTTACTTGCGCTTCGCGCTTTGACACTTGCGTTTCAGATCGTTAAAATAGGGCCCTTAGTCTTAATTCAGGAGTATACTCGCCAATACGGGCATTTTTGACAGAATTTTGTGTGAATATGTTCATTCAAGCGCAAGAACATATGAAAGAGGACTCAATTAAGTATTTGTGGCTTTCTAGGCACGCTTCATATGTGTGTTGTGAGTACTGAATGCATCTTCTTGCACTTGAATATTTAAATTGGCAAATCTTAAAAACACATTCAAATGATAAACTTTCATGACGATGCAGCACTAGCCCGATCGGGCAAGTGACAGTTCAGTCTACTGTCCCGAGCGTCATTCACGGTGGGCCCCGGGCCATCGGGCTGTCCTTATTGTTAAGCCCTTGTAACGATCAGTCGAGTTTACATCAATTAAAATGAGGTCAGATTATACTATAAAACAACGCAATAAAACTAGAATAACTTAGGCTGTTAAAAGTCAATTTTCACCATACCCTAAAACAGTCCATAAGAAACCTAGTGTGTTGCCAGTCCCAATGTGTAAGTGTCCACTGGTGTATATATAAAGTTTAACTGTAGAGATAATCCAATGAAAAAATGATGTGGTTTGTTGGAAAGGTAAGTCTATAAAAGTAACTCCACAGTCCAACTTGTTGATCACCCTTTGGTCATTTTGGCAGAGACCTTGATTGTTTGCCATGCTGCCTCCTTTATCCTGCTTTACTTCCTGTTTCCTGTCATGTGATCAGTCACATGACAGGCAGACCCAGACTCATTTAAATGCATACACACATTCAAATGGTTAAAAGGAATAAAATGGCTAAGACAACATGTAATCCAATTAAAACTCAAATATATATAAAATCACAATAATATATTGAGCAGGTAAAACATGTGTCCTTTGTGACGGTCACACCCTGATATATTGAAAACATTTTAATATATTAATTATAATAATGCCCCTGATGAGGTTGCATTCCTGGATGGTAAATGCTTATCAAAACCCTTAAAATCACAGATTTTGTCTAAGGGTAAGGTATTTTGTGTGTTTCCCGTACAGGCGACAATGTTGTCAAAACGATCCCACTTCACATGGATCTGCAAAAAAAAAAAAACCCTGCTGTATTATGCATGCCTGGCCAGTAGTTGGCGATGTCACTTGGTAAAAAAACACTATGTGCCTGTAGACTGAATACGTAATACGCATGCGTCACCATTTTCACATTGTCTTGTTTGTAGTTTAGATGGACAAAAACTTGCACTTTGAAATCCCTTGTCATGTAAACAAACAGCCAAAACCCATAAACAATTTTCTATTTTTAGTTGAAAACTGTGTTATGTAAATAGTTTTTGTTTGGGGTTAATTTTGGCGTTTTTGCTTTTTATTTTATAGGATAATTAAAGGTTTTCAGACAAATGTTGTTTTTGTTTTAAGATATATTTTTGGCATTATTGGCTTTTCTTCCAGTAAAGTCTCTGCTGTCCTATAAATACTAAATTATTAAGATGCCAATCTGAACTGCTGACATAATCATTACATTTGTGCTGATTCACAAAATGTATATAATGATTGTAGGGACCAGGAACATTAATAAATGTAGTTAAATTTGTTTCTTTTTCCCCCCACAGATTATCTGTGTAGTCCAGAAGACAATTTGTACAATATTGACTTCACACGGTTCAAGATCAGGGATATGGAGACAGGAACCGTACTGTTTGAGATAACCAAACCACCAGCCACAGGTGAGTGTGAGCAGCCACTTCCAGCCAGTTACTGATTCCAGTCATGTGATCAGCAGTATGGAGAGTGTACTGGATCTTATGGGTCTTACATCAATATATTTGATCTACTCTATATACCTGGCATCCTCAAATAGAGGATTGCGGTTCGGTTCCCAACCCTGCCTTGGTTCCAACTGGACTGCGAGACATAATGACAACGGTAACACCATTTTACCATTTCTACAGTTTAAAGTGAGCAGTGCGTCAAAACAATTGAGCATTACACACCACAAGCGCTCAGGGTTGTTTATGATAATGATCTTTCGGCACTATATTCTCTAATATTTTTATCTAGAGCCAAGCACGCTTCATTCAAGCCTTTTCCGTTCAGTGCATGTCACTTCTCTCCCCCACTAAAGACGTAAAGCGCCACTTTAAGAGCTGCAGATGACGTGGTTGTTTTAACAACAGTAGCAGAAACACGGTGAGCAGCAAAATAGATTGGTACTTTTGTTAAAACACTGCAGAAAACGAAAATGCAGCAAATATATAAATTGTTTTCTGTCATACATATATGGCTGTGACTGTTTAAACCAGGATTCTGACAAGACATCTACATTTAGCATTATTAATCAGCATGTTAAGAGCATTTCATAATAAACAATGTTATATTTGGGGAAATTATTTGTAGATGGCAAGGAAAGACAACTTAAACTTTGAAATTACTAGTTTGTTTTCCGCTCATGATACTGGCCCAATATCCTCATCTTTGACTATTTTGACTTTAGGATTTTGTTTCTTTCTAGAAAAAAAACTAAACTTTTATTACCAGAGCACACAGGCTGGCTTGATTTTGACAATCAAGTCCATGTTTTGAGCCTCTTATGAGCCATGTTGAGTAACAGTCCTTTTAGAAAAACTAACTTGTGGGTTTCACATTTGACATTACAAAGAAAAGTTTGCATGTGTGGTTACAGATAAAATCAATTAATCAGCTGCAGCAGTGTGATGTGATATGCTAACATATCAGATAAATTTTGTCCCTAAAAAGGTGTTTGTTAGTGCGAGGTTACCTTTTACAGTATGTAGTTATTTAGCAAAGTCATTTGGCTTTGACATTTGTATATTACAAATATTATTCCAGGGCTTTATAGACACCATTTTGAGTTTCACTATTCACTTTGAGAAGTCATGGGTCCTTTTATTATTAATTTTATGATTATTGTTTTCCAGTTTATGAACACCTGCAGTCTGAACAGACGAATGAGCAAAAGTGTATGAAGAATCTAATGATTTCACAAGCATGATATTAGGCAGAGCAGTTCAAAGGTTCTTTTTTTTGTTTGTTTGTTTGTTTGTTTTTACCCAAGGTCACATACCAAGTTTTATTTCACTAGGTAAAACCATTGCAAAACAAGTACAAGTTTTTTTTGTTTGTTTTTACTAAAAAAAAAAAAAAAAAAAAAAAAAAAAAAAATATATATATATATATATATATATATATATATATATATATATATATATATATATATATATATATATATATATATATATATATATATATATATATATATATATATATATATATATATATATATATAATATAAAATATATAATATATTGGCTAAGGATTTCCAGAGTTATTAATAATTTTCTGACCACTAGGTAGTACTGTTATGGCTGGTGAACTTCGGTAAGTTCACCGAAATAGAACAGAAGACTGACTTAGGATGCGATTCATGAAGTAACTGTGCAGTGAATGTGAATGATGTGCATTTGCTGTAGAAAAAACACCCATTCACAGCTTCAATGAGGAAAAAAAAGAAAAACTCTGCTTGTCTCTGCTATCTTGACACTTGGTTACACAATCATATGCAATTATGAACAGATATACCTGTTCATCAATTTTGTAATAACTTTCTCATTGTGATGTTGGTTTTATTTATTTATTTTCCAGATAAAGGAGGAGATAAAAGAGATGTTGATCCAAATGCTGGACGGTTTGTACGTTATCAGTTTACGCCGGCTTTCTTGCGGCTACGTCAAGTAGGAGCCACGTAAGTAGTTTTAAAATTAGTCCGTGTATACACTACCATTTAAAAGTATGGGGTTAGTAAGATGAACATTCCTCAGATTTTGATACAAGGCAGGATGGATCCATGCTTTCATGTTGTTTATGCCGTATGACCCTACCATCTAAATGTCACAGCAGCAATCATGACTTATCAGGCAATGTTTTCTATTGTCTCATTTTAGTGAGCCTGTGTGAATTGTAGCCTCAGTTTCCTTTTCTTGGCTGACAAGAGTGGCACCTGGTGAGGTCTTCTGCTGCTGTAGTCCATCTGCTTCAATGTTCGACATGATGTGCGTTCAGAGATGCTCTTCTGCAGACCTTAATTGTAACGAGTGGTTATTTGCGTTATTGTTGCCTTTCTATCAGCTCGAACCAGTCTGGCTGACCATTCTCCTCTGACCACTTGCATCAACAAGGCTTTTTTGCCCACAGAACTGCTGCTCACTGGAAATTTTCTTTTCTTTTTTTTTTTTTTTCTTCTTTTTTTACCATTCTCTGTAAACCCTAGAGATAATTGTGTGTGAAAATCCTAGTAGATCAGCAGTTTCTGAAATACTCAGACCAGCCCATCTGGCACCAACAATCATGCCACGTTCAAAGTCACTTAAATCACCTTTGTTCCCCATTCTGATGCTCTGAACTTCAACTTGTCTTGACCATGCCTACATGCCTAAATGCATTGAGTAGATATTGGCGTTAACAAGCAGTTGAACGGGTGTACCTAATAAAGTGGCCAGTGAGCATGTATAGGAAAGAAATTAATAATTTTATTCATCAAGGACAGTAAACACATTTTATTATGTTACAAAAGATTTCTATTTTATATAATTCCTGTTCTTTTGAACTGTCTATTCATCAAAGAATCCTGAAAAACATCAGTTTTCACAAAAATATTAAGCAACACAACTGTAAAATATTAAGCAACACAAAAATTGATAATTATAAGAAATGTTTGAGCACCAAATCAGCATATTATAATGATTTCTGAAGCAATCACAGAATGATATATGTTAATATATGTTGAAATGTAAAATGTTTATTTTGTATAATAATAATAATAATAATAATAATATTTAAGAATATTACTGTTTTACTGTATTTTTGTTCAAATAAACTGGTGAGCCTTGGTAAGGAGAAGAGACTTTTCAAAAACTTGTTACCAAAAATTTTTTTTACCAACCCCAAACTTTTGAATGGTAATATATATTGCCCTTTATTGCACAATTTACCTAGAAACCATAAGGTCACGTTCAACCAATCAAAACTATATTAGTTCAAATTCAAATGTCTGTTAAAATAAACAGTAGAGTGAAGTTACTTAATGAACCCATGCAGAATATCATTAAATATTTGCATAACTAGATCATCACTGTAGTCCTGTCCTATCATATTGTCCTCTCTTCTAAAGAGATTACAAATTTAGAAAATAAACAGAGTAGCACATGAAATGACAGACAGTTGATATTTATTAGTGGAGCTGTCTCATATTCCTCTACAACGGGCGCATGCTTATTGAGGTCAGAAATAATAATCAAAACAAAGCAAGCATAAATAATTTCTCTAAATTAAACCTGTCGAATAAATCACATAATCATGCTAAAGGGCAGAATGTAGAGGTAGATGCCATGAAAGTTTCTCATTATAAATGATGAATCCAGTTCAAATAATACATTGAGGAAAGGAATGCTGAACAGTCATAGGAAATTTAACAAGTAAACAGCTATCTAAATTTCCCCAAGTGAAGATCTATATAAATGAACACTGAAGGGCCAAAACTCTGACCTTGTCTACCTTGTTTTTGTGTTTTTAGTGTTGAATTCACAGTAGGAGACATCCCCATCAATAACTTCCGGATGATCGAGAGGCATTATTTCCGTGAACAGCTGCTGAAGAGCTTCGACTTTGAGTTTGGCTTCTGCATCCCCAGCAGCAAGAACACCTGTGAACACATCTATGAGTTCCCCCCGCTCTCAGAGGATCTCAGTAAGTGCCATGAAAATTGTAAATGGAGGTTGGGAGTTCTGCATGCATGCATGAATTAAAAAATTTAAACACTTTGAACATTTTATCCTTTATATATATATATATATATATATATATATATATATATATATATATATATATATATATATATATATATATATATATATATATATATATATATATATATATATATATATATATATATATATATATATAAATACACACACACACACACATACACACATATACACACTATATTGCCAAAAGTTTTGGGACGCCTGCCTTTACGTGCACATGAACTTTAATGAAATCCCATTCTTAATTCGTAGGGTTTAATATAGAGTTGGCCCACCCTTTGCAGCTATAAGAGCCTTAACTCTTCTGGGAAGGCTTTCCACAAGGTTTAGGAGTGGGTTTATGGGATTTTTTGACCATTCTTCTAGAAGCGCATTTGTGAGGTCAGGCAGTGATGTTGCCGAGAAGGCCTGGCTCGCAGTCTCCGCTCTAATTCATCCCAAAGGTGTTCTATCGGTGGAGGTCAGGACTCTATGCAGGCCAGTCAAGTTCCTCCACACCAAACTTGCTCATCCATGTCTTTATGGACCTTGCTTTGTGCAGTGGTGTGCAGTCATGTTGGAACAGGAAGGGGCCATCCCCAAACTGTTCCTACAAAGTTGGGAGCATGAAATGGTCCAAAATGTCTTGGTATGCTGAAGCATTAAGAGTTCCTTTCACTGGAACTAAGGGGCCAAGCTCAACCCCTAAAAAAACAACCTCACACCATAATCTCCCCTCCACCAAACTTTACACTTGGCACAATGCAGTCAGGCAAGTACCGTTCTCCTGGCAACCGCCAAACCCAGACTTATTCATCGGATTGCCAGACAGAAAAGCATGATTCTTCACTCCAGAGAACACGTCTCCACTGCTCTAGAGTCCAGTGGCAGCGTGCTTTACACCACTGCATCTGACGCTTTGCATTGCACTTGGTGATGTAAGGCTTGGATACAGCGGCTCGGCCATGGAAACCCATCCCATGAAGCTCTCTACGCACTGTTCTTGAGCTAATCTGAAGGCCACACGAAGTTTGGAGGTCTGTAGCTATTGACTCTGCAGAAAGTTGGCGACTTCCGCGCACTGTGCGCCTCAGCATGTGCTGACCCCCCTCTGTGATTTTACGTGGCCTACCACTTCGTGACCGAGTTGCTGTTGTTCCCAATTGCTTCCACTTTGTGATACCACTAACAGTTGACGGTGGAATATTTAGTAGTGAGGAAATTTCACGAATGGACTTATTGCACAGGTGGCAACTTATCATGGTACCATGCTTGAATTCACTGAGCTCCTGAGAGTGACCCATTCTTTCACAAATGTTTGTAGAATCAGTCTGCATGCCTAGGTGCTTGATTTTATACACCTGTGGCCATGGAAGTGATTGGAACACCTGAATTCAGTTATTTGGAGGGGTGTCCCAATACTTTTGGCAATATAGTGTGTGTGTGTGTGTCCTGGTCAGAATTATTGCCACCCTTGGTAAATATGATCAAAGACGGCTGTGAAAATGGGGTCAGAAAGCCTAAAAAAATATATCAAACAGCACCTACATCAGCACATGTTGTTTGGGAGGGTTTCAAGAAAAAAAATCTTCTGCTCTCATGCAAAAACAAGCTCCAGCACATTCAGTTGTCAGACAATACTGGAACTTCAAATTGGACTGGGTTCTATGGTCAGATGAAACAAAACAAAAAACAAACAAACAAAAAAAGAGCTTTTTGGCAGCAAACCCACCAGATGCCTTTCTTGCAAACAGGGATGAAAAGTACCCCATGCCCACAGTTAAACATACTGAAATTGTGGGCCTATTTTTCCGCTATAGGTCCTGAACATCTTGTTCAGATACATGGCCTCATGGATTCTATCAAATACCAAAAGATAAATCAAAACCTGACCTCCTCTGCTAGAAATCGTATAATGGGTCATGGTTGGATCTTCCAACAGGTTGATAATCCAAAAACAAATCCCAGTCCCATGCCCTAAACCCTATAGAAAATGAAGGGAGGTGAACTGAAGATGAGAAGCACCAGCATGGACAGTGAATTTGAAAGATCTGGAGAGATTCTGTATGGGGGACGGTATCTGATGTCTTGTCAGTTGTTCTCCAAACTCATCAGGCATTATAGAAGAAGACTCAGAACTGCTATCTTGGTAAAAGGAGGCAAATAGTATTGAATAAAAGGGTTCCATTAATTGTGGCGGAAGTGTACAAGAGAAACATTTTTCAATTTATTTCATTTCGATTTATTTATTTCAATTTGTTTACTTAAATGAAAGGTTAGATTTGAGATAAAAAAAAAAAAAATAAAAAAAATTAATAAAAGATCAGCAGGATAAACAATGACGATTTATTTTTACAGGTTTCTTTTTTCATTTTGACACACTATTGTCTGTTTTTGCTGCATTTTGCCAAGGAAATATTAGCCTCAGCAGAAATGGTGTGCATCTCCGAGCAACACAGTAGGTGTTTTCCTCAATGTGAAAATGGCTTTGCGGCTGCGCAGGCTGATGTTAAATGACGTACCGCAAGAGCGATTAGAGAGCAGACATCTCTGTATCCTTTTAAATCTCTCCCGTGGTCACCGATCAGTCGACACAGCTCTGCTTCAAGATATCGGCCCCTATACCCTCATTCACTATTCCCTATTCCACTAATATCGTTTACTTGAGGGAGAAAATGAAAACGAGTGAGTGAATTCAGACACTGAAAGGACTGCTGCTTTTACATAGTTTGTGCTTGCCTTGTAATAATCATTTGAAATTTGCAAACTGGCAGCTACAGTAGTAATGAAAAGATTGATCTTGATCTCTGTCATGGAAGCTATGTACACAAAAACATTAAAGGTGCCCTAGAATTGACATTTTACAAGATGTAAAATAAGTCTGAGGTGTCCCCAGAATGCATCTGTGAAGTACACCGTAGATTTTTTTTTATTATACCATGTTTTAACTGCCTATTTTGGAGTGGCATTAAAAATGCTCTGATTTGGGGTGTGTAGACCTTTAAATGCTTGTGCTCCCTGCCCCCAAGCGCGCAACTCCAGTAAACATTGCTACAGACAGATATTTTTAAACATAGCACAGACTACAAGCGTTTTCAGGTTAAAAATGAAAATAACGGCATGGCTCTGGTCTCCGTGAATACAGTAAGAAACATGATGAAATATAAATGTGGTAACAAAACATTTAGAAAGACAATTTACAAATATCACTAAATATAACATGATATCATGGATCATGAACAGTTATTATGGATCCATCTGCCATTTTTGCTATTGTCATTGCTTGCATGCTTCACAATACCTGCAGAATGTTTGATTCGGCTATGCTGCTCCACGATGTTAATACTGCCTTGCCTTGAACATGGGCTGGTATATGCAAAAGTTGGGGGCATACATATTAATGATCCCGACTGTTGCGTCACTGTCGGTGTTATGTTAAAATTTGCCTGTTTTTCCGTGGCGTTTTTCAGGCACGAGATTTACATATGAAGGAGGAAACAATGGTGTTTGAGGCTCATGGTATGTCATTTTCCATGTACAGAACTCTTATTATTCAACTATGCCAAGTTAAATTCAATTTTCAATTCTAGGGCACATTTAAAGGAACACTTTGAAATCACATCGAATCTCAATGGGGAAAAATATGCTGGATATCTATACTGATATGAACTGGGTAATGTGTTAGGAATGAAAGGATGACCCACCCAAACTGGTCATGCTGAATAATGTTAGAGGCCGCATAACTTTCTCCATGGCTTCTCCAGACCCTTTCAAATCTGTCATATGTGCTCAGGGTGAACCTGCTCTCATCTGAAAAGCATAGGGCACCAGTGGCAGACCTGCCAATTCTGGTGTTCAATGGCAAATGCCAATCGAGCTCCACTGTGCCGGGCAGTGAGCACAGGGCCCACTAGAGTAGGGGTTCCCAAACTTTTCAGCCCAGACCCCCAAAATAATGATGACAGTGACTCGCGACCCCCACTATCCTCGGAGGTGGTTAAAGTATACAGACGTTGTGCGCAATGGCGCACACGCACTAACGCCTGTTTCACACATAATCTGTTTGCTGTGCATATGCGGTGTGTATTTTTTCCTTGCCCATATTAACGGATTAGAGCGTTCACACTGCACGTGAATGCAGTCCGGCAGTGCGTTCCAGGAGCGGTACGTCTGCAGCAGTGCAGCGATCATTTACGCACAGTCTATTTTTGCTGTGCTGCACCACGCTGAATCAAAATGATAGCGCACTGTTTGCATTAAAATAAACATGTATTGACCCGAAAAACTAGTAATTTCATGATAGATGCATATAATTTAAAGTCTCTGTTACATAGTCAACACGTGGCTTTTTTGCCTCAAGGAAAATGGCACCTTACCTGGCATTTAGGTGAACAAGGAGACATAATGGATAGCACTCGTCTCTTCGTGAAGGTGGAAAGATACATTTCTTTATGACTTGAGGGATTTCTTGTAAAAAGATTTAAAAGGAAAGAAAAGGCGAGAGTCACCTGTTTTTGTCTATTTTAAGTTTTAATTTAAAATGTTTGTGATTTTAACATAAAGCTTGTTTAAATGTTTTGCCACTTGCATGAGCAACGTAATATATAAATCTAAAGTATTACTTTATATAAATATAAAGTAATGAATTTAATAAAACGTTTAAATGTAGTGCGTTTAAATGTGACATCTATGAAATATAGTGTATACAAAGAGAATTGCAATGCTGACAAGCCATGTTCAGTAACAACTTTTGGATTTGAAATAAAAATAAGTAAATTTTGTGTTTGTGATAAGCAGCCACAGATCAGTTGCTCACTGCAAACATGGCATATGTGAAAGCACAATAGCGCGTGCTGCTCCGGCAACGTACTGCAAAGGCATGACGGTGGTGCTTCTCGGCTCTCCTCCGCTGGTCTCCCTGCATCGTCTTTGGTCGATATTAACCAATGTTTAATTTTGACAAAACTACTAGTGATCGACCGATATTGATTTTTTGTTTTTGTTTTTTTTATTTAGAACCGATACGATAATTTGTGTTTATGTGCCCGATAACCGATATGCAGAACCGATATTTATTTACTGTTATACTTCTGTTTTTGACATGATTACAACACCACTGAACTGAACAAACCATTTTATTTATAACAATCACTCCCTCCTTGCATAGAAAACAAAACAAATCTTATTTATACACCAATAAATAGAGGGGTATGAAAGTGCAAAAAATAAAAAAGTGCACTTTTACTAAACTGTTTTTGTTAAAAAAAAAAAAAAATCTTCGATGAGATAAAAAAACAAAACAAAAATATAGCTGCAAGCAGCAATGGCGGGCCCAAGCCCAGTGGCACTGCCAACCCGGTGGCTTCAGGGCAGTTGTGCAAAGCGGGCAATAGGCATTTAAAAGGGGTAAACATAAAAGGACAATGTCAAAGTTATTTGAATACACCACATTTACTGCAGCAGCTGGTGCCCATATGATCACAAACCACAACAGCCACATCCATAAGATTTTGATGAATTTAGATGAATTTCATGTCATAGAATGTCATAGGTCAATTCCAAATAAGTGCAGAATATCATCCTAATCTGCCATGTCTGTTTTTCACAGACAACCTCTATAAAAATTCCAGAGCAAATTATATACTGTTATTTGCTCAAACTCCACAGTGCTCTGAAAAATCTAATCCAGTTTTAATGCGAATGTCTGTGATTGCTGATGTTGTATTATTCGAACACTTCTCTTCATGTGTTTTTTGACCTCCCTGAACTATCATTTGTGCACCACCTTCTAAAATTTATAAATAGATCCAAATCACAGAAACTGTAAAGATGATTTTAATATCAGTCTCAGGTAATAGTAAGGTACATGTCTAAATTTTTCTGCTCACTTATGCAAGTTTATTTTAAACAGCCACTTTTATATAATAAAGTGAAATTTACTTAAATAGTGATTTTTAATAAATTTAAATAAACCACAGAGAGGGAGAGAGAGGGTGAAAAATCCACATTCAAACCAAAATATTGGACTTCCTGTTGGTCAGAGCTAATGACTATAAATTAAAAAGTTGTCCTGCTTAATTAGAACAATATGTGTACCGAGTTTGATGACTGTAGGTTAAATTAACCCCCCACTTTTTTCAAAAGGTGGCGCTATAGAGGCCCTCCTTCCTGCCCGTTTCTGAGGCTTTGCCCATGTCTACTGGATAACAATCCTGACATATGAGTTGAGTTTCATGCAATTTGAAGCATGCTAAGTGTCTCAAACCCATCCAAAACGAATATTGAAGTTTGATCTGTTGCTATGGCAACAGTGTTTGAAAAATATTAAAAATCTTTTTACAGGTCTACCAATTAAAAAAAAAAAAAAAAAAAGTAAACCACCTGAAAAAATAGCATTGCTATTTCACAGGAGTCATATCAACTTTGCAGTAGTGTTAATTTCGTCAGACGAGACGAGACGAAATATGTTCGTCAACGACCTTTTTTTTTTCATGACTAAGACGAGACGATGACAAGACTGCACCACTGTCCAAAAACGCTGACTAAGACTAAATTAACATGCATTATTGTTGACGAAAAAAGACGAGACGAAAATGTTTTGTATAAAATAAAAACTAAGATAAAACCTCTCACATTTTCGTCTACAATCGTCTCTGCTTTTTCATCAGCTGTTCAGAACGAGTTTGCGGCTTTGATACTGACAAAAAGTCAGAATGTGTCATCATAACTGACGGGAAACACTGCGGACAAAGAATTCACATTAAGCAGGTTATATATATTTTATGTTAACTAACTTATTTTGCCACATGCATGTGTGGGTCTTCACATCACGGGCGCGGAAAGTGGGGGTGCTGTAAATGCATGTTTGTTCATTGACATTTATTTGTAATAAACACTCTGAGTTGGCGATTTAAAAAGTTTTATTTTTATGTTAAATTATGCAAGGGATAATGCAGAGCGAGGCGGTTGTTATAGCTAATACAACCCCAACAGGCTGATTAGGCTGACTACCTACCAAATAATTCAATAATTTGACACAAAATTATGATTTAAAAAGGAGTTTGATTTAAAAACGATTGTATTGCTTCCGCTAAAGAAAATAGTGCACTCCGTCTCTACGGTTAGAGTCCTGTGTGTCCATGGCAATGCTCTGTTTTTCATGGCAACGGTGTGTTATAGTTAGCAGCGGTCTGTTATCAAGAAATAAAATAGTGTGTGCGTAGAAAGAATTCGTCCACACGCCGCTCAAAAAAAAAAAAAAATCCTGAGCGCAAGTCCACCGTCTAGGCAGGCTTTTTGTGTTAAATGATGTTTCCTGTCGCTGCGCAGGTTCTTTTATTGTACATGACAGCTTATGTCCCGATGACCAGTCTTTGCATTACGATTAAAAGCAGTATCAATAAAGTAAAAAAAATGTGATGTGCAGTCAAGTTCGAGTGTATGCACTGTTTAAACGAGTGTTCTCAACTTCTCACTGATACTTTTGTGATTCGCGGAGTTTTGACAAGTTTTATAGCCTTGATATTGTTTCTTATTCAAAAGTGGTGACAGAAAAACTAAGCACCCCCAACCTGAAACCTCTTCCCATGCCCCTGTCACAATCACATCATAATCAAAATAATAATTAGGCTTAAAAGCAAATGTATATGTAAGGGAATCAAGTTTAACAATTACATATAATATTGCTCCAAATATCATCAATAATGGTGTGTGCAATACCATGTATAACTTGCATTAAGTTGGTAATTTACTTTATACTTATATATAATATAGTTTTGATCTTAGGCTTTTCATTAAGTTATTTATTTCCACTATAACACGTGTGTTCCTGATATTATTGCATTTAATGAGGCCTCGTTGTATTTATTCTTACAATAGCTTCTAGATGTGGTCAAGCAACCAGCCAGGAAAGAGGAGAGGCCATCTATGTCTGACTAAAAACCTTTGTAACTTAAGTTGTCAGTCTCAGTAATAATGTGTTATTTTAAAAAAAAGACTAAACATTTTTGACTAAAACTAGACTAAAATTAAAAGACTTTTAGTCGACTAAAACTTGACTAAGATACCTTGAGTTTTCTTTTGACTAAAACTAGACTAAAATGATGAGACGTTTAGTCGACTAAAACTTGACTAACAAAAAAAGATATGTGAATGACTAAATATGACTAAAACTAACAAGGACATTTGCCACAAGACTAAGACTAAGACTAAATTAAAAATAGGTGACGAAATTAACACTACTTTGCAGAAATGTAATACTTCATTTTAAACTACAATTTTAGTAGATTTATAAGCTGTTTAATAGGCTAAAGAGTGAAGAATAATTTGCTGGATAATGTTAAATAACTGGATAATATTCTCTGGAATATTGGAATATAACAAACAAAACATTGTATTTTTTTGCATTTCTCAACTGGTATGTTATATCAGAATTATTAATAATGTTTTTGTCATTCTAGATTATGAAATATCTGCTGACAAAGTGCTGTTTATGCATTTACACAGAACTATACTCAAACTGCGATCGCTCGCAGAGATAATAATTAATTTCCATAAGTTGTGTTTACTTGGATGTTTATTAGCGAATTAATGGTTATATAGAAAATGTTTATACAATTACGGTGTTTTAAACAAGTGAATCTTGTTCTACCTAGAGTAACTGCCTGTCTCCTGGAATATACTCCATGCTCTTGAGACTGTGTTGGGCAACACAGCAAACCTTCTGGCAATAGCACGTATTGATGTGCCATCCTGGAGGAGTTAGACTGGTTGTGCAACCTCTATAGGGTTCAGGTATCGCCTCATGCTACCAGTAGTGAGACTGACCCCAGCCAAATGTAAAACTAGTGAAAAACTGTAAAAAAAGGATGATTAGGGATAAAAATGTCAGTGGCCTCCACCTGTAAAACCATTCCTGTTTTGGAGGTCATCTCATTGTTGCCCAAGCAGCTGAAACTGATTAACAACCCCCCTCTGCTACTTAAACTCCTGGGATATTGATCTGGTCAGTTAACTCTCGTGACTCTCACAGGGCATTATGGGTGTTCTCTAGCCATAGAGCATACATCGCTTGTACACTCATTATTGTGGTGCATTGTGGGATTGAATGAGTGCACTCGATAATGTCAACTATGGTTTTGGACACCACTGCAATCGAGTGAACCGATGGTTCAATGGCCCATTCTTAAAAAGAGCCATTTACTTAATTCCTGAATTAATCAGCTGTTTGTTTGAATGAATCGAATGAATGAATGATTTAATTACTTACTCATTTAGGCATTTACCGCCACCTACTGGCAGTTTTAGTTTCTTAGGGTATCACTTCATTAAAAAAATTCATTAAAAAAAATTCACATTATCTTCATATCTTAGTGGTTGTTTGAGCTCTCTGACGTGTTTTCTCTTGTTTCAGTACGTGAGATGATCCTCCATCCTTACGAGACACAGTCCGACAGCTTTTACTTTGTGGACAACAAGCTGGTCATGCACAACAAAGCAGATTACTCATACAGCGGAGGCCCGTAGGACAGCGGTGGGATGGGACTGAGGCAAAGAGTTTGACTGACAGACCTAAGAACCAATCACATGTCTTTGTCCAGCAGTCACGCCCTCCTCGAATCAGTGTCATAGACGACCACCTGCAGTGCGCCATGCCTGTTTTTGAAATCTAGTCGTCTCATAAGGTCTTGTCTGATGCATACATATCCTACTCTGATTTCACACTGCCATTGTTCACATCAGCATATTATATTTTGTAACTAACCCCAAACATGAGCAAATTCACTCCAGTCCCATGTTTTTTATGGGCAAGGCGCTGTAATGTGAATGGTACTTAGGTGTTGCTATTCATCTTGTACGCGTGCACGTGTGTGTGTGTGTGTGTGTGTGTGTGTGTGTGTGTGTGTGTGTGTGTGTGTGTGTGTGTGTGTGTGTGTGAGAGGGGGGCGTCTAAGTGGGCCGTCCTCACAGTTTAACACAGATACGACCATTATATATTGTTGATGTTGAGTATTACTTTCCCTGTCGGAATAAGTTACATCAGAATTTCATACTTGTGAACTTTTCATCCTAAATAGAATATAATAATTTTATGGTGAGACCTTGACATAATTGATAGATTTGTGTTGCATTAGATATATTTTGATACATGAACAAACTTGCTTAATTTTGAGATGTTGATTATTTGTGTGGAAAACAAAAACAAAAATCAAGCAAAAAATGAAGTCAAATCAATTTAAAAGGAGTTCATGGTGCACATCAGTCATGGATCTGCGGATACTAGGAACTTTTGCGTTCATAGGTCCTGATTATACATAAATCATGCTGCGAACCTCATGTTTGTATAGATTAAACAACATTTGTGAAAAACGTATGCCGAAAAGGGAACATGGCACACGTTACAAGCCTTGACATTTCAAATGTTCTGGTTCATGTGGTTTCTTTTTGTCTTTGTAAAAACAAAAGGAAAGAAATATCTGTTTTCAACTGTCTAAAGAAAAGTAGTTCAAAGAGATCAAGAGATGGCGCCTCTTCTCATCTCTCCATCACACATTCCAGTGAGCCAGCCCCTCACGGCTGTTTAGTGCACATAGCAGAGGTTAGTTTTAATGTCTTATCCAAGGATCCTTGTGTTCATAGTGCAAAAAGTGCATTTAGGAGAATGATTTAAAGAGAACCTATTTTTGGTTTATAAGTAAAGGAGGCTTTCAGGACTTAAGTGTGTAAAATGGAGGAATAACTTGAAAAAATGTTTCTAGTCATACATGTAACAGCTTTATTTATAATTGTGATTTATTGTAAATGATTTTGAGAGGGGAGAAAATGAAACGTATGTTTTGGACAGTTCAAACGCCTGTCTGGAATAAAATAAATAAATGTTGATTTTCTTTTGGAGACTACTGAAGTTGTCTTTTTTTTCTTATAGCCATTCATTTTCTTAAAAATAATTATTTTTAATTATTATTGTTTAGCACTAGCAAATTTAGATTTTTTTTTTTTCTTATATTTGAATTTTAACATTACAGTTTTTTTTTATTTTTTTTTTGTTTTTTTGAAAGAAGTTAGTGCTTTTATTGAACAAGGAAAATAATTTTAGAATTTTCTATTCAACCAAGCATGTTAATAAAAGTATCATGGTTTCAGCAAAAATGTTAAGCCAAACAGCTGTTTTCAATATTATTATTAATAATAATAATAAATAAAGACTGGAGTAGTGGCTGCAGAAAATTTAGCTTTGCCATCACAGAAATATTGTTGTTTTTTTTTTACTGTGTTTTTAAATCAAGCAATAAGCATCTTCTTTAAAAAACATTCAAAAAATTTAAAAGAAAGGGCCTTCCACCCAGTGAACTCCACTGAAGTCCACTATATGGAGAAGAATCCTGGAATGTTTTCCTCGAAAGCCTTAATTTCTTTTTGACTGAGGAAAGAAAGACATGAACATCTTGGATGACATGGGGATGAGTAAATTATCAGGAAATTTTCATTCAGAAGTGAACTAATCCTTTAAATATCCTCCCATTTATCATTGTTACTGTAGGTGCTGTAAAGAAAAGTTCTCACAAGTTTGCACAAAATTAGTTTTATTTGACAAAAAAAAAAAAAAAAACGCATTCTGAAAAATGCTGAGAAGTTTACATTTAAGTATTTATATTACTTCTAATTAATGGCATTTCTTTAACTGTGCTACTTAACAAATTAAGATTTATGATTCAACTGTGTATTAAAATATATTAAATAGACAGTGATCCAAAAAGGGATCTAAAATATAAAAGGTCTTATCCAGACTCTATAAATTAAATAAAATTTCGTGAACCAGCACAAATGGAAGACCAGAAAACCTACTTGTGAAAACCAAAGCCACAAAGTATGTAGAAAAAAGGTTCTGTATAAACCTGAACTTAGATGAACTTAGGGCAGCAAAAACACTACATGGAGCCAAGTCACATTTAAGAAGTCCTCATACTTGAGTTACTTTAGAGATGTAAATAAGTGATACATAATGCCTTACACTAAATGGAGGCTCTAAATCCTTACCAACCACTTCAAATAGTGCTTGAAAAGGTACTGTCAAGAGGTTTTGAGAAAAACTAAGCTTTTGCTCCATAGGGCACTGATGAGGGGATGGACGCTATACGCACTCTAACACTGCATACTGACACTTTTGTGTATATGATGATGGTACTTTTTTTGTTGGATTAGCTTCCTTTCCCCCTTTATTTCCCTTCAGTATTCTCACGAAACCAAAGGAATTAGTTGTAAAGATGTTCATGGTGTACTTGTGCTATTTGTGGCATTGGCCCATGCGGGAAAGGTTCCTAGCTTAAACATGGCTGCTCCCCATGTGTTGATGCCGAGGTTGATGCACAGAATGCCAATGATGTTGAGAATGAAGCCCGCCTTTGCCTTCAGACAGAAGGAAAATACAATTATCCACTCATTTTTCCATATACAATGTCCCCAAAATGTATTTTCACATACATTTCCCAATTATGCAATGGAAATCAAAACTCATGTAAAATGTAGTGAACCATACCATGTCCAAGACTTTGAGGTTGCCATAAGAGAAAGCGATGGCGTTGGGTGGAGTGGCTACGGGAAGCATGAATGCCAGCGAAGCACTGATCGTGCAGGGCAGCATCACATAGAGAGGATGGAGCCCAATGGTTGTGGCCTGAGAACAGAGACCACGCATTATTACCACTTCCTTACTTGTTAGCAAGTTAAAAACATCAGCTTCGAAATTCACTTTTAGGAGGAATGAATGCGTGTAATTTATATTGTAAAATTAGTTTGGTAGGTTTCTGTATACTGTGTACTCACCATAGAGGCAAGAATGGGCAAGAATAGCGTGGTGGTGGCTGTGTTGCTGGAACACTCCGTGAACGTTCCCACCAGCAAACACAGAATCAGAGAGATGGCGAAGGGTGGAATGCTCTGCAGAGGGGCCAGGCTTTGACCCAACCACAACGATAGTCCAGACGCCTACACAATTATTGAGAAAACATTTATTTTAGAATAAAATAAAAAAATAAATTAACTTTTTGACTCCCGGGCCTCTCATTGTTTAAAACAAAAAACAATAATCGGAGGCCCCATCATGTACAGTAGGTCAACTTTACATATTTTTTAATCATGACAAAGCTGTTTGTTTTCAAACTTTTTTATTAACAAACTAGGAGTATCAATAGATTAAAGTAATTGTGTATTTTTTGTTTGTTTTTTTCATAATTACACGAATTTCAATATTTGTTCTTCAGTAAAAACAACAGTGTCTGATTTGGTCCACAATTATGATTAATTATTGTTTTTTGCGCAATTATTAATAATGGTTCATATTATCTTCAGTGTTGAAAACAGCTATTTTTGTGGAAACCAGCATTTTCCAGCATTCTTTGATGAATATGAAATTCAAAAGCATTTATTTGAAATAGAAATCTTTTGTAACGTAGTGTTAATTTCGTCAGACGAGACGAGACGAAATATGTTCGTCAACAACCTTTTTTTTCATGACTAAGACGAGACGATGACAAGACTGCACCACTGTCCAAAAACGCTGACTAAGACTAAATTAACATGCATTATTGTTGACGAAAAAAGACGAGACGAAAATGTTTTGTATAAAATAAAAACTAAGATAAAATCTCTCTTCATTTTCGTCTACAATCGTCTCTGCTTTTTCATCAGCGGTTACGCCTTTAAAATATTCAGAACGAGTTCGCGGCTTCACGCTGTTGCTCAAGTTAAGCCTCGTTGAAGCCTTGTTTACACTGCATGCGTGTGCGGCTCCGGCAAGGTGTTGTTCCGTCCTCTGCGCGATGTCAACTCAAACAAAGAAATTTCAAGTTTTTCAACTTCGAATCTCTTGTTGTCAGTTTCTAGTGATGTAAAATATGAGCGGGAGTTTACACAGGGTGATTATTTTGACTTTGTTTTGTATTTGAGCTTTGCGTCTTGGAGGCGAGGTGCCTATCTTTAGCGAAGCGGCGCGTCGAGCTGCTTCTGGGACGCTTCTCAAACGCACCGCGGCGCGGCTGGTGTAAACACAAGCATTGACTAGAGTGGCCGTGTATCAGCTCCGGTAGCCGCGTCGCAGCTGTAACGAGCCGCACACGCGTGCAGTGTAAACGAGGCTTTACAGGTCTCATACGCCTGTGGCTGCAACACGAAACTGCTGAACACAACACCCAAAGCGAACACGAGTGACGAGCGACGACGACATGCTAGCTTTTGAATTGTGTTGGTTAAAATAAAATACTCTTCAGAACAGGTTAATCATTTGTGTGTGTCTCCTAAATCAAAAATTGAAAACCAGACACGTTTAACATTTGCATTCAACAAAAATCTTTCAACAAGTGTATTTTGTCAGGTAATTATGACATTTAACCAATGTTTGAGATATGTGAAACACTTTTTTTTACTGAAATGTTTATCAGTAATAATCTCAGTAATAATGTGTTATTTTTTTAAAAAAAGACTACAATTTTTTGACTAAAACTAGACTAAAATTAAAATTAAAAGACTTTTAGTCGACTAAGACTTGACTAAGATACCTTGAGTTTTCTTTTGACTAAAACTAGACTAAAATTAAAATTAAAAGACTTTTAGTCGACTAAGACTTGACTAAGATACCTTGAGTTTTCTTTTGACTAAAACTAGACTAAAATGACGAGACGTTTAGTCGACTAAAACTTGACTAACAAAAAAAGATATGTGAATGACTAAATATGACTAAAACTAACAAGGACATTTGGCACAAGACTAAGACTAAGACTAAATTAAAAATAGGTGACGAAATTAACACTATTGTAACGTTATAAATTTCTCTATGGTCACTTTTCAATGTAATATACATTGTAATAATATTTCACATTATTACAGTTTTTACTGTATTTTTGATCATATAAATGTAGCCTTGGTGAGCATAAGAGACTTCTTTCAAAAGCATAAAGAAATCTTAATTATTCCAACTTTTGACCTGTAATATGTGTGTATACATGTGTATAGCATTTAACCCTCTATGGTACGCAATATGATATCAATGAGGAAAAAATAATTTTTCCTGCTTAAAATTGGACACTTTAACAAAATCAATAAACATTTTCATAATTTTTTAAATTTATTTAATTTTTATGAGTTTGTTGCCTCGAGGCAACATTGTACCACAATGGAAAAAAAATAAACATTTGGCATTTTCATGTAGAAAAAAGAAATATATTTATTGAAAGCATTAATTTCTTTAACTAGACACTTAAACAAACAAATTTATATAGTTTTTAATGTATTAAAAGTTTCATATTTAATAAAAAGTAAAATTTTATATCCAGCTGTTGCCCTCGGGCAACATTGTACCATAGTGGAACACAAATATTACCAAACCATCATATGTTTATGTTATTATATCAAGTTATCATATCCATATTCATCCTCATCTCCATCTTCTCTCTCATCCTCAGTCTCTTTCTGATGGATTGTCACTATGATTTAATCTTCCTCATCACAGTATGACCACTCATTAACTCCCTCATAAACTGGCTTTGCTACCTGTGTTTTATACCTCTTTAAAGTGCTATAGAAAATGTGCAGATCATAATATATGCAGATATGGTATGTGAATTAGTATTCTTATAAGTGCATTACAAAATCATGTGAAAATGCCAACATATTTAGATAATTCTAACTCTTTTCCTTACAAATATGATACATTTGTATTCAAACCTATTATGCCTGTATGGCCTTATGCGATTCCATTATGGTACAATGTTGCCTTGAGGCAACACACAGTTTTTTGTTATTTTCTCTAAAACATTTGATGATATATAATGTAAAGTTCTTAAAAATACTTCTTTACTTGCCAGTGAAGGTGACTCATATTTTTTGTGGGTGATTAAATGGTTACAAACAAGTGAAAAAGGCACTTTTCAATGGAGAAAATATGGAGTCATGTGACATGTGCACATGTGCTGAAACAGGACACAAAATGGACACCTGTTGGTCATGTTTTGGTCTTTTTTGCACTTTTATTGATTAGTATTTGAGTTATTCTGTCCTGAGATACATTTGATCAATCAATTGGTGGCTTATTTTTTAAAAAACAAACTAAAATAGACCATGTTGCCTGGAGGCAACACCGTACCATAGAGGGTTAAATGAAGTTAATGGATCGATAATCCATTATTGTCGATAGTCCACTTTAGACATTCTACTAACTGTAAGTAACTTTGCAACTACATCAACTAACTCTCATTAGAGTATTAGTAGACTACAGTTAGTAGAATTATTCAACATCAGCACACAACTTTTGTAATTTTACACATGATAAAAATCAATAAAAAGACCCTAGCCATCCAAATCTCCCCAGCATTGTGGTGGCATGTTTGCATGGGAGAGTAGCACTCTTTCTCCTTTTCTTCAGAGAATATAAAAAATCTACTTTTAACTATAATTATATTCCATAAAAGACTAAATATGCATGTACAGAATGCACGTTTAATTGAAATTGAAATGGAAATTTACTGCCACTGTAATGTGTTATTCTGTCATCCTCTTACCTCACTTCCACTTGCCAAGGCAAATCCTCCCCCAAGGAGCAGGACTATGTTCCAGGGCATGCGATCATGCACCACCTTCCAGTTTAGTAGAGTGGGCGTACCCTTCAGTTTCTTCTTCTTTTCCTGTTTTGCTCCTCCTTTATAAAACAGATGGACCAGTAGTTCTGGTTTAAGACCTGGTTTAAACTGATAGCACAGTATTCTGTGCGAATACTCTGAAGGCAGAAGCACCTTACCTTCCTGCTCCGCTCCTTCAGCTTCTTCATCCTGTTCATCATGCGATTTGATTGAATAGAGAAAGTCTATCCGAGATGGAACGACGAAGAATAGGGTTGACATGAAAATGGCCACGGTGCCATCAGTGACATATCTTTACAGAGACAAAGAGAAAATTGGAAGAAATTCATATGCAATGTCCAGAACTTTTAATTTTATTTATTTAAAAGTAAACTATTCCTATAAGTTTTTGGGTGAAGTGTACTCACTGTCCGTTTTGGTTGAAGAGCACAGTAGCCCATCCTGGCATGAAGCCTGGTTCTCGTGTGAACCACAGGATGACCAGGATCACAAAGATGACAAGCACTGCGCCCTCAGCAAAAGACATCGAACCCAACTTCTTATATTCATTCTTCATCACTCTGTAAGCGTCTTTGTCTCCCTCATTCTTCGAACCGCAGCCAAAAGACTTTTTAAAACTGGCGAAAAAAAGTCACCATACATGGAATGAAGAGACTGCTTAAACCAACCTCAGATGTCTACCTTAAAAACTTCAGATTAACATTAACAATCATTAAAAAGCTTCTTTTGAGATAATATTTCATGACCAGCTTTTTCCATTAGGCACATCTACTCAACTCAACTCAAAGGGGGCCACAAGATGGCTTAAAATTATTTAACTTGATATTCTATAATTATTTAAATTAAATTATGTGGTTATACATACAATCAACAAGAAAATTGTAGATTGAATAAAGTAACCCTTTGAGTCAAAAGGGTTGAGAATCACTGGTCTAACTAATAACACTCTCTGTATGTCTGTATTTAAAGGATGCAAGTTACTCACTTAAAGCCCAAGTACATGAATTGCAGCCAAAGCCAAGACAACGCAAGCATCAGCACCATGTTAGGAAAGGCAAAACCGAACCAGCTGGCAAAGTTGATCACATCATGGTTTTCTGGAAAAATCCTGTAAAAAAAGTGAAAATGTGTGTGCATTTTAAAATTTGGCTCCAATACAGTATGCACATATTTATGTTGTAGGTCTAACAGACTGTGTGCACAACAATGTATAACAAAAAAAAAAAAAAAAAAAAAAACTACGTTTTCAACTTTTTCAAGAGAGAAAAATATTGTAATAATTATAATATTTATAATTATCAAAATTATTTTTATTAATTCTTTTATCATTAAAGAATAGTTTTATATATACAATACAGATCAGAGTCATAAGAGGATACTTGACAAACATACTCATCCATCTGGCCCTTGAGAATTAGATTTGGTGTGGTGCCCGTTAGGGTGGCAGTTCCTCCAATGCTGGCGGAGTAACACACAGATAGGCTCATTCCTTTAAAGAGACGAAGGTACTTCGCTTCACGTTCTTTCCTCCTGAGTTCAGAGAGTGTATTTAATCTTGCCTCCAGATCTGGATTTTCTGTCAAGATTAAGAACAGGTGGGATGTAAGTTTTAAGACTGTGCTTTATTTCCACTGATTCTGATTGGTTAATAGTGGAAATGCTGTATATTGTCCCGCTCATTCAGGTGACTTAAACCGGTGTTACACCAAATTCAAATAGTAGGTGCTATAGTGATGGTAGGGGTAGGGGTAGGGTTGGAGTTAGGGTTAGGGTTGCAACAGCATCTTCTACGATCACAGAATTCGTTAGGTCACAGAATTGGTATAACACTGTCAATTCTCTCGAATCTGAGGAATCGCTTTCTCTTGTCACCACCTGGCGTCTTCGTTATCGACTGTAGTCAAAATGAGCTTTTCGAAACTCCAAATCAATTGAACTAAATGCTTTTTCAAAATGATTCATTTTTTCGAAGTGTTCAAAGCCCTGTATTCTAGCAACTGCCGGACAAAACGGTATCAAGCCACTGAGAACACAGCCCAAAAATGCAGAGACATTTTGCAAACAAGTTGCAAATGTTCATGAAAGTCTAATCTACAGATAATTGAATAAACACTGAACCTACATTATAAAACTGTCCCGAGATCAGTTAGAATCATATATTAGACACTGGTACACTGGTTTACAAGATCAACACCCTCTAAACGGAATTTAGAAATATTTCGAAACCTAAACAGTTTGATGTAACAAAGTTTCATTTGTTGAAATCACATGATACATTTGTAAAGTAAAGTCTTGTGAGATATTTAAGATAATGTACAGGTTAACATTATGAACTAATAAAATAATAGACATACTGTTGGGTTTGTCTCCAGAGACATTGTCCAAAGGATGCTTGACGTTGACCTCGGTCAACTCAAACGCTTGATTATCTTGGCCTTCCCTCAGCTCTTTCTCATCAGAGTCTGCTTCTGTGGCACTGAGCTGTTCAAGAACAGCTTGAGCAATGGGCAACATCATGGCTGTGGTGGCCGTATTGCTGATCCACATGGAGAGGAAGGCCGTTACGATCATGAACCCCAACATCAGCCTGCAGAAGTGGACAAACAGGTGAGTGTGTGATTGAGGATGAAATAAAGCATACGATTTCATTGAGAATGATCTTACAAAGCAGGCCGGACTCCAACTATCAGGAGGACACCCAGAGCGATGCGCTTATGGAGATTCCAATGTTCAACGGCTATAGCCACCAGCAGACCCCCAATAAACAGCATGTTGGTGTCCTTTAGATACTGAACACACACCTGAAAGACAAAGTAACACACTCATATTTGGCTCTGGTTAACATGGGTTGGGTTAAAAATGCAGTTCTAGCCTTTTTTATAGTGTACTATGGAACCACTGAAGGGACATGATGATGGGTGGACAAATTGAGAAGGGAGGAAAAAGTATATTTAAATGCTTGTGTTCTCATACAAAACTTTTGCATTCACCCTAAAAAACTGCATTCCCTTACAAAACTTTTGTGATGCAAATAATATGAGAATTCTAGGTAACACTTTATTTCGATAGTCAGTTCTCTTTAAAGAAGGAAAGATAAGGAATCTAAAGATTATTATACTCTGTCTAGTGACATGTTCCAAGGGTGTTCATAAAAACCGCTTTTATGGTCCATAAAGTTCTCAAATCATTAGAGATAACGCTTGTACAAATAGATCTCATGCTGATGTAGCTAAATCTCTCTGGCCTTGTGATCAGTCATTACTTTAGTAGTAGTTTTCCATGTTTTCCATGTCTTTTGTGCTTGTGACAACAATAATAATCGATCATCTCTTATAATAACTCTAATGATAACTATGCATATTTATTTTAAACAATTGTTATGTGAGTAGATAGATAGATAGATAGATAGATAGATAGATAGATAGATAGATAGATAGATAGATAGATAGATAGATAGATAGATAGAAAATACTTAAGTATTTTAAGAATTTGTAGGAATTCAAAATGCTAATCATGCAATTTTTTTCTTTGAACAATACCTTTGCAGATTCCATAATGCCCATCATGGGGAAGAGGACGACAGGCAGCAGGGCAGTGACGGCCAGCGGCATGCACTCTGTACACCAGTACAGTGCCATCAGGATGATGGCAAAACCACATCTTGCCTCCTGAAGAACAGAATTGTCATACATGTCAAAAGGTAAGGGAATACACCACCTATTCACATAGCATAGGACACATTTCTGTATAAGAGAATTGTTGGATGTGAAATTAGATGCATTACACATCTAATATGTGATCTCAGGTCTATGGCAATCCTCTCATCCTAGGTTGTCAAAAGGGAGGAAAGGGTGGGATTTGATTATGATCCCTTACATCTAGTGGCAGGGGTCAAAACTGTATCTCTTGAAGACATCTATCACTCTCAGAATGCTGATAAAAGTTACCCTTGACCATAAACGACTATAAACAAATTTTAATTCATTTACTTTTATGGATGCTTTTATTTTATGGAGGAATTTTATCAGGCAGTATTTTGTGTTTAACCCTGTAAATCCTGTAAAGGCCAATACGGTGATTTGCAATGCAATTGCAATACAATGATGATTGAGTATCATATTTGATACTCACATTTTAACATGATTCTTCTGAAAAATTATCAATAATCAAGTTAATTAAGCTGATTCAGTGCAGTATATGTTTATCTTGAAATGTTACTTCCAATATAAAAGTTATTCTTGAGTTTACTTTATAAAATAATATATAAAAAAGATTTCACCGCAAAAAAGAACATGGACAGTTTTAAAATGAAACTAAAAGGCCTTTTACTTGCTTAATTAAATAATCAATCAGAGGGCAGAAGGCATGTAATAGATTGTGTACAACAGGTTTTTCTGAAAAGTTTTGATCTGATAATTTAGAGGCCTTAAAATTGTGCGTATCAATTATGATACAGTAGGCTTTATAAATTATGGGTTTAAATTATTTTAATAAATATAGACATTTTAATAAGAGTATGAAAGTACTGTGGTACATGATGGATTTGTGTGTGTGTGTGTGTGTGTGTGTGTGTTTTAAAGAAATACAAAAAATAACACTAATATAGTAATAGTTTAGCCACTTTAGGGGGTCTTAAATGTCTTATAATTCTTTTTTATTAACATTACAGTTTCAATAACTTATTCAAATAGAGAACAGATTTTTATGCATTATTTTTTCAGCTGCAGTTTTCAAGGTCAGAGTAACCTGGTCTTAAGATCTTGTGTAACTGTGGGCTACATTACTTCATTTTCTTTGTTTGTGACTTGTGGATGACCTCCGCAAGCTGTGTAAATATAGTGTCAATCCTAATCTCCACAGATCATAAATAATAGCAGTGTGGTTTTCTGCCATCATTCATCTGCTTTTTAAATGTTCTGTTGTCACATTGTCGTATTTCAGTCATTTGGCTGTTAAAAATTCACATAACACAAACTGTAGATGCATAAAGAAACTATTTTGGTTAACATGTTCAAGAGCTTTGCAGAACATTTCCGCAAAATACTCCTGCAGAAAAGCACTTACCGGTGTTGGGAGGACCAGCGGCAGGGGCAATATAAGAAGGGGGGTGATGAAGATGATCAAGTAGTTTCTGTGAAGCCATATCCAGCGTAGAACTAATGCCCCATCTTCTGGAATCCTTGGAAGTCCCATGTCTTCTGGCCCTCAGCTGCAAATGTCAGGTGTGTTGTGGATGGAGTGCTGATGATGTGAGCACAGCAAAGAAGGTTGAGCGTGATCAATGTGTTTATAGTACATTGTCACATAAGAAAAATTAAACATTAACTGTGTGAACAAGGGGAGGGTAAATAGGGGTAAGAAGGAGGGGATGGTAAAAGAGATGGCAAACAAAAAAGATTAACCCTTTTGTTATCTTTTTCTAAAGCTGCAATTCATTGTATTGTTGAAACACTGACTAATGAATTTATTAAAAGCACATCTGAACTTTTCACATTTTTTCACAATGTCATCATGGAAGAGCAGGTGTCACCCTGACACAGTCTCTTTTACACCAGAGATATGCAAAAAATGTTTCTCATCGTTCTCTTCTGGGAAAAAGACAGACGAATGTGTGGGAATATAGGAAATTATAATTGTGCCGTTGTGCCGGTTTGTAAAGTCACTAGAGTTGTTTGGATTGAATAAATGAAAGAATAATTAAATTATCAAGTAACAAAACACTTTACAGTAAGTTTCATTTAATTAGCATTAGTTAGTGCATTAGGTTCAGTATCATGAAATAACATTAAATAATTTTACAGAATTTATTATGCTGTTATTGTTCATTTATAGATTTATGTTCATTCATAATACATTGATGTAAATTTCTACAAATGTTAATTTAACATGAACTAACCTAGAGTAATAAATGCTTTGAAAATATTTGTTAACAAATTGAACCTTATTCTGATGTGTTATGATTCATAGTGTTATTTATTTAATGCCAGACAAAATGAGAGATTGTCCATATCTATGGAATCCAAAGAATTTTCTTTGCAGTTCCTAAGCTGTTTGTTATTTAAAGTTTAAAAGCAGGAAATAGATTGTAAATGGATATGTAAGTAATTCCAGAAAGGACACATCTGGTTTTAATTGTTACGTATATGTTCTGTTTTGGTTTTGTTCTAGTTCCTCTACCTGTTGCATTTGTTCCCTATTTTCCTGCTTTTCATTAGTTGTCATAGTAATTCATTAGTTGATTGTTTAGTCCCCCCCTTGCCTTATTACCCCTCATTATTTTGTGTATTTAAACCCTCCTCAGTTTGCAGTTCAGTGTCCTGTGTTGTCTTTATGCTATTTAAGATGTTACATTTTCACCAACTCCTGAGTTTTGAGGTTTTATTTGTATTACCTTCTTTGTGTTTGGTTTGTTAATAAAACAGCTGGAATTGTATCTATCTTCTTTCTTCATCACCATCCTCACTGTAAAAAATCAAAAGTTGAGAAAACTTAAAAGTTTAAGGCAACAAACTTCAGCAGATTTTTTAGTTTTCTCAACTTTTTGTTGTATAAACTGAATACAACAAGTTGAGAAATCTCAAACCTTAAACTTTTAAGTTTTCTCAACTTTTGATTTTTTTATGACAATAATAATAATAATAATAAATCTTTCTTGAGCATCAAATCAGCATATTAGAATGATTTCTGAAGGATCATGTGACACTGAAGACTGGAGTAATGATGTTGAAAACACAGGAATAAATGACACTATAAAAAAATATATTCAAATATAAAACAGTTATTTTATATTGTAATAATATTTCACAATATTACTGTTTTATTTTATTTTTGATTATATTGATGCAGTCTTGGTGAGCATAAAAGACTTCTTTTACAAACACTTTATTTCGATGGTCCAGTTTAGACATTCTACTAACTGTAAGTAACTTTGCAACTGCATGTCGACAAAACACTTTATAGTAAGTTTAATTTAATTAGCATTAGTTAGTGCATTAGGTTCAGTATCATGAAATAACATTAAATAATTTTACAGAATTTATTATGCTGTTATTGTTCATACATTGATGTAAATTTCTACAAATGTTAATTTAACATTAACCTAGACTAATAAATGCTTTGAAAATATATGTTAACAAATTGAACCTTATTCTGATGTGTAATGATTCATAGTGTTATTTATTTAATGCCAGACAAAACGAGAGATTGTCCATATCTATGGAATCCAAAGAATTTTCTTTGCAGTTCCTAAGCTGTTTGTTATTTAAAGTTTAAAAGCAGGAAATAGATTGTAAATGGATATGAAAGTAATTCCAAAAAGGACACATCTGGTTTTAATTGTTACATATATGTTCTGTTTTGGTTTTGTTCTAGTTCCTCTACCTGTTGCATTTGTTCCCTATTTTCCTGCTTTTCATTAGTTGTCATAGTAATTCATTAGTTGATTGTTTAGTCCCCCCCTTGCCTTATTACCCCTCATTATTTTGTGTATTTAAACCCTCCTCAGTTTGCAGTTCAGTGTCCTGTGTTGTCTTAATGCTATTTAAGATGTTACATTTTCACCAACTCCTGAGTTTTGAGGTTTTATTTGTATTACCTTCTTTGTGTTTGGTTTGTTAATAAAACAGCTGGAATTGTATCTATCTTCTTCCTTCATCACCATCCTCACTGTAAAAAATCAAAAGTTGAGAAAACTTAAAAATTTAAGGCAACAAACTTCAGCAGATTTTTGAGTTTTCTCAACTTTTTGTTGTATAAACTGAATACAACAAGTTGAGAAAACTCAAACCTTAAACTTTTAAGTTTTCTCAACTTTTGATTTTTTTATGACAATAATAATAATAAATCTTTCTTGAGCATCAAATCAGCATATTAGAATGATTTCTGAAGGATCATGTAACACTGAAGACTGGAGTAATGATGTTGAAAACACAGGAATAAATTACACTATAAAAAAATATATATATTCAAATATAAAACAGTTATTTTATATTGTAATAATATTTCACAATATTACTGTTTTATTTTATTTTTGATTAAATTGATGCAGTCTTGGTGAGCATAAAAGACTTTTTTTACAAACACTTTATTTCGATGGTCCAGTTTAGACATTCTACTAACTGTAAGTAACTTTGCAACTACATGTCGACAAGCAGTCATTAAAATAATAGATTGTTTGTCTGTAGACAAATAATAGTAGAAAATTATCTGCTAACACTTTATTTTGATGTTCCCCCAACAGACATTCTACTGACTAGAAGTAACTTTGCAAGTACATCAACTTATTCTACTTACCCTAACTGTAACTCTAACTTAACAGTCTACTAATACTCTAAGTATAGTTAGTTGATATGTAGTTGCTTATAATTAATAGAATGTCTAAAGTGGACCATCAAACTAAAGTGTAGCCAAAAAGTTTACCGACCCTAAATTTTTGAATGCTATAGTGTAAATGGTATGTTAATAAATTACAATAATTTAGTGAAATCTGGTTTGAATAAATCAAGTTTATTGGAACAGACAACTAAGTGTTTCTAATGAAAAATAATGTAATTTTAAAAGATGTTTTATTCTATGGTTAACTATTTAATATTAGCCACTTTTCATATCTGTATAACAAAATAGATTTGTCCTTTCTTTTCTTTTCTTTTCTTTTCTTTTCTTTTCTTTTCTTTTCTTTTCTTTTCTTTTCTTTTCTTTTCTTTTGCATAGAAAATGTTTTGTATCTTTCCAGTTTGACTTTTACAGTTATATAATTTCACTTTTAAAATGTCAAAGTTTTATATAGCCTTGTGCAAGAGCAATTTGACTTTTATTTTACTTTTCACAAAACTAAGATAAGGGTTAATGAATGTTGCATACAAAATTCAGTCTTTTCGTAAAACCCAATTCATGCATAAGAATAATGGGCTAAGATGGATTACTGTAATAAATTTAGATTAGTGATGAACAGATCAGTCAAGCATGTGATACACCTGATAATCTTCAGTTCAGTACAGTCTGAGACCGGTGCCTTTACTTGCACTTTTATCAACATTAATTAGTAATCTTTACAGACTTTGAACTCTCCGTTTGTAATTATTAAGGACTTAATGTGGAAATTGAATCAAGAATGGCCAGTATCATCTTTGCAGCCCATTGACCAACACAATGAAAATATTTCATCTATTATAACAGCTTGTGTGCTCCAATATATACATTTGTCCAAAGCTTTGATCTTCTTTTAGCATATAGATTCTGTTCCTTAAAGATAAAGCTCTTGTGTGTTACATAATCTCACTTACACAACCTTTGTACTGCGTGATGTGAGGACAGCTTCCAATAAAACCTTAACTTTACCCAAATACAATAGTTTCAAAGCCTCAAATGTCTTTTACATTGATAGTAAGTGCAATTCATGCAAATGTTACAGTGTCAGGTTCTTCTTCCTCGTCTAGGTTTCCTATAGGCACTGAGAATACATAATACTGCTCTCACTTTACAAGGTCATAATAACAGTAGCTTTATGGAGCTGTTCCGCATTATTATAGATGATCTTCTTCAGTACACTGAGCTTTGATGCTAGACCTTTACAGATGACTCTGTAGTCATCTTTATGGCTGTCTTTCAAACAGTCAATTGGGAAATAATCTCAAGGTCATGAACTATTGTTTCTAAATCCATGCACCCCCCTTGAGGAATCCTTGTGGAATTTAATATTTCTACACATGCTCTGGGTCATAATTCATGTCAAAGACAGCTGGGCGTCTGCATTTGTCAAACAAATGTCAGGGTTCTCCTGAGATATTCTGATTAACAATATTACATGACATATCGGTTACACTCAAATGGACTTTAATTTGACAGTGGCCATATATGGATTAAGTCAAGATAATACTTTTAATGGCGAACTTCCTTGTTCCTGAATTTGATCTTTATCTTTTTTCAATGACCCACTTATGGATTTTGACCTCAATAAAAGACAAAGTCCATTCATTCTACATTATCATCTATCTTACCCATAGCAATTTGTGTTATTTCTGAATAATAACATCTGGCAGGACATCAAGTTACAGCCTAAAAAAAAAGTATAAAGGAAAAAACGTGATATGAGTTATCTGAGATTCTAAGTTTACTCCAGTACAAATTAATAATTACTTACTAACCTAATCGTGATACTAAAAATGAACATAATCTGATTGTTTTAAGCTATTTTCAGATGAACTTAAAATCACATTAAGTCAATGTTTCAGTTTATAGCCTAACCATATCAGTAAAATCAGATGGTTAGGTTTCATTAATAGGAATATTGTTAGGTTACAGTAGTAACCTGAGACGCTTATTCTAATTTGTTCTGATTATCTTTCAGTCTATCAATAGAATCTGGTCTAAAAATGCAATGCATTAATACAACATTTAAAGAAAATGTTATATTTATATCCAATATTTATATATTTTTTTTCTGTCTGCTCTTTTTTATGAAATAGTACAAAAACAACTGTACAAATGTGCAAAATATTAAGTGCAAATATTAAGAAGATGTCTTCACTGTCAGTGATATTTTGAATGCTGAAATGTAAGGCATTACAAGTGAATAGGGTAAAAAATATAACTAAAATATATCATCATATTGTAACTATGGCGATTGAAATTAAAGGATGATACATCCAAAAGCAGCTTTAAATATGAGTGAAGTCAAACAGGCAGAATGTCAAATACCAGCAAACAGAATCAGAAGAGGCAAGGCAAGGAGTAGTCAAAAATACAGGCAATGGTCAGGGCAGGCAGCAAACGAGCGAAAACAAGGAGTGAGTCCAGGGTCAAAAACACAGATAGGCAAGGCAGAACACGGAAAGACAGAAGAAGCAGCAGTGGGTGGAAACGTGACAGGCACCAGCGGTGGATCATCCATGCTGGATGCTAGTCCTTGATGTCTGATGGCGGGTTCCCCTGACAGAACAGAGGAGAGTTGCGGTACGCCAACTGCAGGGATGGGAGACAACATGTGGAGAGGTTCTAGAAGGTCTAATGAGATGAGAATAGGCTCTGGAAGATCTGATGAGACGAGACAAGACTCTAGAAGATCTGATGAGATGATGCTCTGGAAGATCTGATGAGACGAGACGAGACTCTAGAAGATATGATGAGATGATGCTCTGGAAGATCTGATGAGACGAAACGAGGCGAGACTTTAGAAGATCTGATGAGATGAGACGAGGCTCTGGAAGATCTGATGAGATGAGACGGGGGCACCCTCTGTGGTCATGTCAAGACAGACAGGAAACTCAGGGATGACCACAGAGGCTGGATTCTAGGACTGGACCAAACTCTGGACTGGAATCATAGATTAAAGCAAGCTCAGGAGCAGATTCTGGAGCAGGCTCTGGAGCAGACTCATGGATTGTAGTTAATGTGTGCACAGCCCACACACACCCAATAGCAGTGGCCATAATGGCCAACGCTGCAAACTTTGAGGGCTCAGGCGTGGCAGCCATCTTGGCTGAGGGCTCAGGCGTAGCAGCCATCTTGGCTGAGGGCTCAGGCGTGGCAGCCATCTTGGCTGAGGGCTCAGGCGTGGCAGCCATCTTAGCTTTTCAAAGATATTCCTTTGCCCGTGAGTGCGGAAATCATTCGGCGCATGCACACGTGCACCATCCATGGTCACAAAAAAGCGGTCACTATTCAAAGAGTCATAGTCCACACAGTCTAGTAAACGTTTCTGAGAAACATCATGAGACAGGAGACATTGCAGTACTGAACACTGAATGGTATATGCATGTGCATTTGGATAAAACAGGTAATCGCTTTGATGCAATACTTGAACACCGTTTATCCCTTCACAGAGGCATATAGTGGACAGGGCACGCAATGCTATAAAAATTGTTTTATTCTTCTTCTTATTATGCTATTTAAAATAATATTGTAATTAATTTGCCCTGCGATATCATAACGCATCCCGCATAACCTCATAACAACTTCAGAGTCAGAGATGAGTTCCATGCGAGTGAAGGCGGAGCCTTGGCGCACACCTCCTATTACGTTATCGTCACGGACCAAGGGTAGTATGAAGGTGTTTTGCAGCTGGAGCGAACTTTTCCTGAAAGTTCGTTTTGGCAAGCCATTTCGAACTTCCAAAAAGAATACAAAACTAACTTTGTTTTGGCCTGATTTTGTTTGAAATGACATCACATCAGTTCGTTCTTCAATTTTGTTTGAAGTATATCGAGGCCTTAAAGTCAAGTGACCTCGCATGCACATCATGCAGAACTGGTGTGAATCATCCACCTTGATAAAGCGGGGGCATGGTGTCACACATTTTCTATAACATAACCCTGCCATTGTACAGACTAATTCCTGACTGATTTCACAGACACACATGATTGCGGACTACACTCAACAATGTATGGCTTCTAAAGACAAAGAAGCTGTCGATGCTAGGGGTGTGACGAGATCTCGTGGCACGAGATCTCGCGAGACTAATATGTGACGAGATTTCTCGTCGAGGCGAAAAGTAGTCTCGTGATGTTGTTGCCATGACAGAGTGTTAGGATGATTAGGAAAGAATATGCCACTGTTACGTTTACATTACGCCTCCACTGTCGTTTTGCTTTGTATTTAAATAAAAAACATTTAATTCAGTTGGATAACGGTTGCTGCCGCTCCATATTTACAGAGTTACGCGCGATCGCTAAAAGTGAAAGTAAACGCGAGCGCGCATTCAAACGCGATTTCAATACCCCGCATTTTGAAAGCGGCTCCCTGATGAATGCAAATATCTCTCAATATGAAAGCTATTTTAGGCTGGGCAGTGTAGTTGTAACCATCTCTTAGCTCTGTATCAAAGACAAATTTGGTCTTATTTGCACTTTGAATATTGAGACAGTGTGATTATGGTTACTGTAATGTGTTACCATAAAAACGAATAACAGTTTCTCTTAATCTTATTAAGCACAAACAATAAGGTTTCATTTGTTAACATTAGTAAATGCACTGTGAACTATCATGAACTAACAATGAATGATTATTTTTATTAACTAACATAAACAAAGATTAATAAATACTGTAGCAAAGTTATTGCTTATTGTTAGTTGATGTTGGTTAATACATTAATGTTAATAAATGAGACCTTATTGTAAAGTGTTAACATTTTTATTTATACTGTTTTCATTTCTATGATCAGTTTGTGGAAAGGTGTTCAGTTAGGAGGTCAAAAGTTGTAGAAGCTCATAAATCATGTACAGTAAGGTCTGAGAAGACTGAAATCATACAGGAGAGAAGCCAGTTGAGTTTGTGGCAAAACCTTTTACAGTACTTGAGTATTGTTGTCTTTAACTGCATATGATAATTCATACCAAGAAAGTAGAACTAAAATGACATTCATTACGAGATGATTAGTTAAAACATTTCAAATACACCTGCAGAATATTTTTTCTAGTCATGTATTTCGCCATTAAGGATTTCTTAAAAATAGTGTGTAAAAATCTTGTCTCGTCTCGTCTCGTGAACTCAATCTCGAGTCTCGTCTCGTCTCGTCTCGTGAGATACCCGTCTCGTCACACCCCTAGTCGATGCACATTTCTGGTGTCTTTTTATATACTATGTCACAACATAACAACGTGTCGTGGAAATTCCCAATACTAATCTGACTTCACCACTGACAATTCAAACAACCTCCAGTTGTCAATATAATATAATACAATATAGCAGTACCAATACAGTACAACAGTACCTTCGGGGTATTTCCCGTCCCGAATATAATTCAATACAATACTATAATACCAATACAATACTACAGTACCTTCAGGGCAATTCACATCCCAAATATAATACAAAATAATACTTCAGTAACTCGAGGTAATTCCCTTCTCAAATACTTCTAATACATTTCCAATACTTTGAGGTAATTCCCCTCCCGAAGGAAGGTGACGGCGTCCCGTCAAGAAGCTACTATCACTACCTCAATCACACATGAGCATACAGGTCTTTAGCATCTATACACTTGTACGCTTGTCCGACACAGGATCTTTAATACTTACTCCGAGTATTACAGCCTCACCCTGAGGGCGACTCTATAGTCTTCCAACACTATCACTGTCTCTGCTGTGGTCTTTTGAGGGTAGAATCTTTAGTACTTCTATTCCTTAGCTGTGCAGCATATACCTGACACATATATAGTTGCTCTTTGTTTTATTTACGGCTGGGAGGTCGGTGGTCACAACAATGAATCTCTGAACAAAAATATACATGCACATTTTAAGTTTTACAGTTGAGTAAAAATCAATGTCTTCTTCACTGTGATTTGTTCTGGTGATTGGTTTGTAATGATCTAAGCAAATCATGTGACTGTTAGTTCTACGTTGTACTGTGTTAAGCACTTTTTTGGGCAAGTCTACATGGTCTTTGACCTGAGCATCGGCATTTTCTGTACATTTCATGTTGACATAAAATATTTCTATCACAGTAGACACGTTTCAGACACCGGCTCACCCGGAGGCGTTCCCATAGCGTCAAGGCTGTGACACAGCATCGAGTTCCACTCAAATGGGAACTGTAAGGTATGATGTATGTAAGTGATAATGAAATGGAGATTCCTCATACGGTGCATGAGAAACAGTTAATTTTGAGAAAACTGATATGTATTGTAATTGAAATCTACAGACACAAAAATAAAGTATTATAAAATAAACAATTAAATGTGTATTTTGGATGTTTTCTTTATAGTTGGAAAGAAGTTATAGAAGCAAAATAGCCCCAAAATTGGTTTTGCTAGTTGTGGCGAGGGGGGCGTGGTTCAGCGAAGTCTGCAGCGGGAGAGAGAGGCAGGAGACGAGCGGTTGAGTGAGTGGGTTAAATGCAAATGACGAACACCTGTTTCTTGTTTCAGTAATTGGCGTGGAGAGAGTATATAACGCCAGGAGAAACAGGAGTGGCTGAGAGAGAGAAGGACTACTGACTGCTTACCTCCTGGATGCTGGAATTGTTGGCTGGAGTTGCTTATGTTATATTGGACCGTTTTGTGCCTGTCTGCACACCTGTTTTGTTATTTTTGAAAACCAAATAAAGCAGTCAGTAGTCAAGCTGACCCTGTCCTCTTCCTTCCTGACATTGAACTTTGTTACACTGGTGCCGAAACCCGGGAAGGGAGAGGAAAGCCGCCGCCATGCAATCGTCCTCCGGAATGCCATTTGCGGAGATTATCAGCAGCCTCGCGGGCCTACAACAGGAACAACATCAGGCCCTGCTGGACTTGCGGAGAGATCAGGAAAGATCTTTTCAAGTCATCGTCCAAGCCCAGCAGGAGGACCGCGAGAGGTTCCGGAGCTGGATTGACCGGGAGGTTCGACCGGAAGCCACGGAACATCGCGCTGTGCCCGCCCACCTGCCATTCAACAAAATGGGATCTGCGGACGACCCGGAGGCATTCCTGGACCTTTTTGAAAAGACGGCCGAGCTGTCAGGCTGGCCACGGGACCAGTGGCCGATGCGCCTGGTCCCGCTGCTCTCCGGGGAGTCCCAGATAGCGGCACAGCAGCTTCCGGTCCAGAATCTCCTGGTCTTCGACGACCTGAAGAGGGCCATCCTCCAGCGGGTCGGCCGGAGCCCTGAGGAACACCGACAGCGTTTCCGCTCGCTCGAGCTGGCTGAGTCCGGCCGACCCTTCGTGATGGCCCAACAGCTCTGGGACTCCTGCCGCAAATGGCTGTTGGCTGAGGGAAGCGACGTGGAGAAGATCGTCGATCGAGTGGTGCTGGAGCAGTTTATCACTCGGCTACCGAAGAAGACAGCCGAGTGGGTCCAGTGCCACCGCCCCACGTCGCTGGACTCGGCCATCCATCTCGCGGAGGACCATATGGTGGCGTGCCCCGGGGTCGGCGAACCCCTCCCATCTGCTTCTCTCTCTCCCTCTCCATCTTCTGTCCCTCTCTCTCATCCTGTCCCTTTACCCAGGTCACGGCCGCCTGGATATCCGCGTGTCCCGCCCCGGGGGCGGGGCGGGTTTGACCAGAGCCAGTCCGGGACTCCACGTGCCCCGCCCAGGAGGGCGGGACTGGTTTCCACGGGGGGGGATCCCACTCCTGTTTCTCCGCTTTCTCCACGGCAATCATTTACCCCACCCCCTGCCACTGGGGCGGCGGGGAGGTCTGGGCCGGCCTGTTGGCGTTGCGGGGACCCGGAGCATTTCATAGATAAATGCCCGGTGATGGAGGTTGGGACAATGGTTCGGGTCCCGGACGCCCCGCAGGCTGCCCCCGGTCAAGCTGGCTGGTACCAAATACCTGTGAGTATCAAGGGGGGTACCTATCAGGCTTTGGTGGATTCAGGATGTAACCAAACCTCGATCCATCAAAGCCTGATTTCATCCGGGGCATTGGATACAAGCCGCGTGGTTAAGGTGCGGTGTGTGCACGGGGATATAATGGAATATCCTGTAGTGTCAGTCATTATCCAATTCCGGGGACAAAAACATAGTGTTGAGGTGGCAGTTAATTCGCACCTCCGGCATCCGTTAATTCTGGGAACAAATTGGCCAGCATTTTCTGAATTATTGGGTTATTTATGCACGGATGCCTCTTGGGGGAAAAATGCGGTGGATGTGGAGGCGCGGGTGCAGGCGGGAGAGACTGATCGGGGACCACTGAGTGCTGCTTCAGGGGAACAGAGTGAAATCGAGAGAATAATTCTCTCGGAGCGCGATGATTTTCCCCTGGAGCAGTCTCAGGATGAGACGTTGAAACGTGCATTTGAACAGGTCCAAGTCATCGACGGTCAGCCTCTCCAGCCTGGACGCGCGCTTACCTATCCATATTTTGCAGTTGTGAAAAATAGGTTGTATCGGGTGACCCAAGATACCCAGACAAAAGAAGATACAACCCAGTTGTTAGTTCCAAAGAGCCGCCAGGGAAATGCTTTTTCAGGCGGCTCATTCTAATCCTATGGCTGGACACTTAGGACAGGCAACAACACTAAATCGCCTCATGACCCGATTTTTTTGGCCGGGCATTCATGAGAATGTGCGCAGGTGGTGCGCGTCTTGTCGTAAATGTCAGCTGGTGAATCCACCGGCCACCCCAAAAGCGCCTTTGCGCCCACTTCCATTAATGCAGGTCCCCTTCGAGAGAATTGGTATGGACCTCATCGGGCCATTAGAGCGATCATCTAGAGGACATCGCTTTGCATTAGTCATTGTGGATTATGCAACACGATATCCTGAAGCAGTGGCTCTCCGCAGCATTTCTGCTAAGAGTGTTGCGGACGCACTGTTCAGTTTAATCTCCCGGGTGGGGATTCCAAAAGAAATCCTCACCGATCAAGGCACGGCGTTTATGTCACGTACGTTACGCGAACTTTATGAATTATTGGGCATTAAAACGATCCGTACCAGCGTCTTTCACCCACAAACGGACGGGCTGGTCGAACGTTTTAATCGCACGCTTAAAACCATGATTCGTAAATTCGTTCAGGAGGACGCCAAAAATTGGGATAAATGGTTAGAACCCCTGTTGTTCGCTGTGCGAGAGGTCCCGCAAGCCTCCACGGGGTTTTCCCCCTTCGAGCTTCTCTATGGACGCCAGCCCCGCGGTGTTTTGGATGTTCTAAGAGAAACTTGGGAGGACGGACCATCTCAAAGTAAGAACGAAATTCAGTATGTCATGGACTTGAGAACAAAACTTCACACTTTGGGGCGGCTGTCAACGGAGAATTTGTTACAAGCCCAGGACAAACAGAGCCGGCTGTATAACAGGGGGACTAATTTACGAAAATTTACACCGGGAGAGAAAGTGCTTGTATTGCTCCCTACGTCAAGCTCTAAATTATTGGCAAAGTGGCAAGGACCATTTGAGGTCACACGGCAAATCGGAGATCTCGATTATGAGGTAATACGGTCTGATAGGAGGGGGGCACGTCAGATATATCACCTCAATCTCCTCAAAAAATGGAATGAGGCAGAGGCAGTGATGCTGGCGATGGTGATTGGTGGAGAGGATGATCTTGGGCCAGAGGCGATTTCCAAACCTCAATCTCTTGCGCTGGCTCCGGGAGGAGATCATCTCTCGCCCTCCCAGCTCACTGATCTCACTAAATTACAAGCAGAATTTGCGGACGTGTTCTCCCCCCTACCGGGCCGTACTAATCTGATTCAGCACCATATCGAGACAGAGCCGGGCGTGGTAGTTCGCAGCCGGCCGTATCGCTTGCCTGAGCACAAGAAAAAAGTGGTTCAGACAGAATTAGAGGCAATGCTTGACATGGGGGTAATAGAAGAATCCAGCAGTAACTGGGCGAGCCCGATAGTTTTAGTTCCTAAGACGGACGGCTCGGTTCGGTTCTGTGTGGATTATCGCAAGGTGAATGCTGTGTCGAAATTCGACGCGTATCCAATGCCACGGGTGGACGAACTGCTTGATCGGCTCGGTACAGCTCGTTTTTATTCGACACTGGACTTAACAAAGGGATATTGGCAGATCCCCTTGTCGCCGTTATCTAAAGAAAAAACAGCTTTCACAACGCCGTTCGGATTACACCAATTTGTCACTCTTCCGTTCGGGCTGTTCGGGGCACCGGCTACCTTTCAGCGTCTCATGGATAGGATTCTACGGCCCCATGCTGCGTATGCTGCAGCCTATTTAGATGACATAATTATATTTAGTCATGACTGGCAGCGGCATATGCAGCATTTAAGGGCCGTCCTGAGATCGCTGAGAGGAGCTGGGCTCACGGCCAACCCGAAGAAGTGTGCAATTGGGCGTGTGGAAGTAAGATATCTGGGCTTCCACTTGGGACATGGACAGGTGCGTCCCCAAATTGATAAGACTGCAGCAGTTGCGACCTGTCCGCGCCCCAAGACCAAAAAGGAGGTGAGACAGTTCCTGGGGCTGGCGGGATATTATAGGAGATTTGTTCCTAATTATTCGGACCTCACCAGCCCTTTGACTGATCTCACTAAAAAGGAGGCGCCAGATACGGTCCAGTGGACGGAGCCGTGCCAGCAGGCCTTTACCCAAGTGAAGGCTGCTTTATGTGGCGGGCCGCTATTACACTCTCCTGATTTTTCTCTCCCATTTCTGTTGCAGACAGACGCGTCGGACAGGGGGCTGGGTGCGGTCCTGTCCCAGGAGATAGAGGGGGAGGAGCGGCCGGTGCTGTACATTAGTCGGAAGCTCTCAAAGAGAGAGACTAAGTACAGCACCATAGAAAAGGAGTGTCTTGCCATCAGGTGGGCCGTCCTCACCCTCCGATATTATCTCCTGGGACGGGAATTCACCCTCTGTTCGGACCACGCTCCCCTGCAGTGGCTCCACCGCATGAAGGATACCAACGCGCGGATCACTCGTTGGTATCTAGCTTTACAGCCTTTTAAGTTCAAGGTGGTCCACAGGCCGGGTGTTCAGATGGCTGTGGCCGATTTCCTCTCCAGAAATGGGGGGGGGGGGGGGGGGGCTGCAGGCCGGATGGCTCCCCGGCCTGAGTCGGGCGGTGGGGGTATGTGGCGAGGGGGGCGTGGTTCAGCGAAGTCTGCAGCGAGAGAGAGAGGCAGGAGACGAGCGGTTGAGTGAGTGGGTTAAATGCAAATGACGAACACCTGTTTCTTGTTTCAGTAATTGGCGTGGAGAGAGTATATAACGCCAGGAGAAACAGGAGTGGCTGAGAGAGAGAAGGACTACTGACTGCTTACCTCCTGGATGCTGGAATTGTTGGCTGGAGTTGCTTATGTTATATTGGACCGTTTTGTGCCTGTCTGCACACCTGTTTTGTTATTTTTGAAAACCAAATAAAGCAGTCAGTAGTCAAGCTGACCCTGTCCTCTTCCTTCCTGACATTGAACTTTGTTACACTAGTGTCTTGCCTTAACGTAAATTAATGGGAGGTTTTCAAACAAATCTTAAAATTTTGTTATATAAAATATAACATTAGAAGTAAAAAAATATGTAAATAAATATATAACACCAAATACTTATAAAAATAAAATAATAAAAAAGTAAAAGTTTTATAAAAAAACCAATCCAGAACGTCAGAATGTCAATATCTGCACAGTAATGCAGCGCAAGCCCAGTAAAAAATTTAGAAATTAAAAAAAGAAACAATATTTCAACAACAGAAATTATTGTGATACTAATTTAGAGATACTACATTTACAGCAGATAGTCAAGATTAGTTAGCAAATATTATAGTTCTTATTCCTACAATTATTTCAGCACCTTGGTCAGCTCACCTGTCATATGAATCAGAACAGCCTTTTTCACCTTTTGATGCAAATATTTCTGTAGTGGGGTTGAAGAGCTTCCTCCAACAGGGCCTATAGCTTACGGCTCTTCTAAACAGTATAAAGTGGTAATAATCTTTAATTTTTCTCTTTAGAAGGTTAAAAACTGAACATCAGCCATTTCAATACAAACAGGCAGTTTAGCTGCTCAGACAGTGAAATCAATAGTAGCCAGCTCAATAGTAGTTCCATACTATATTTAGGCCATTGAAACAGTCCCGCTTATTACTGTCCTATTAGCCTTATACATTTCAGACCACATTTGGTTGCAGTTTGTTAAACTCTCTTAACTTTAAATAAGCTTATAGGCTTTTATCATAACATGCAGGCCTACATGTAACAAAACAACTTTGTAGTAATCATTGATTCTTTCAGACAAACATGGGGGTGGGTGACTTTTGGAACCATCGATCGGCACAGATGTCTGAACTGTCCTCTGTCGTTCTTTCACACTGGTGTTTCTAGAGCAGTTTAGTCACTAACTGTTGACAGATGTGGCATTAAAAATGAAATTTTTGATTTTATTATCCCTTGTTTTGGTGACTTGTTTCGCTGCGGAGGGTAAGTGCCCCACAAACTGCTTTGTTATTATTAGACTGCTGAAAAATTCACATTTTATTGCATTTTCCACAGAAACATGCATGGGACGCTGTCAGAGTGGCTTTGATCCTACAAAGAAATGCCAGTGTGATAGAATGTGCAAGTACTATGGAAGCTGTTGTGAGGATTTTGACAGCACTTGTCGGAAAAAAGGTAAGAACTTATTGCACATTCAAATAGTAATTAATGTCAAAGTTTTATTGATGTATTTTAATACACACTACGGTTCAAATGTTTGAAGTCTGTAAGATGTTTTTGAAAGTAGTCTCTCATGCTCATTAAGGCTGCATTTATTTGATTAAAAATATCACTCACATGATCCTTCAGAAATAATTTAAAAAAATGTTCAGAAGCTTCAGAAACAGTTGTGCTGCTTAATATTTTTGTGGAAACTGACACTTTTTTTCAGGATTCTTTGAGAATAGAAAGTTTAAAAGAACAACATTTATTTGTAAAATTGTAACATTGTAAAAGTCTTTGTCACTTTAGATCATTTTAATATATCCCTTCTGAATAAAAGGAAAAATCTTGCTGACACCAAACTTTTGAATATTAGTGTACATTTGTATATATTTGAATGTACTGAATGTTCTATTTAGCTTGTTATAGCTGAAGTGCATTTTATCTAGTTTTTCATTTCCTAGTTTATTATGTAGAGACAACTATAAGTACACCGTTAATGGGATGATTTCCCTGAAAAGTGTAAACACTGTGTTGCTACATTGCTCTGTTTGTTTGAGCAGCTTGAGCAGTCCTACACAGCAACACTGGCTCATCCAGTAGTGTGAGATTGGGGAGGGGCTTTCTGTTTTGCCTGCCCAATGGCAGATAAGGGGGTGTTTGAGAAACATGTTTACAAAAAGGTTTTGCAATAACTATGTGCACTTTTGGCCCTTTGTGGACTTAGAAAATAAACTTTTAAAACACACTTTTTTCAGTCCCAGTTGTAATTTAATTTGTCTACAAATGAGTATAAACATACATTGTCTTGCTAAATCTAATTCTATTACTCTTTTATGTATCCTAAATACACACAGTTAAATAGCATTTTCAAACTTACATAATAACTATAAAATAACTATATATTTTCAAACATAACTATAAAAACTCAAAACATAAGATATACAACATAGACAACAATAAAATAAAAGTAGAAAGAAAAAATTCAATAATACACATTTAACCCCATCTCTGATTAAAAATATTGGCTTGAAGAGACCTGAAGTTTCACCTGCATTTGTTCATTCAAATGTTTCAAACATTTTACAAATTTACAGCTTGATTGGAAATAATGCTCAATAAAATAAAATATGCTGTTGACAGGTGATATTTACTGTAATTCCTTGATTTTGCTTTGTTTTGTACACACATCACATGTCTCTTATCTCAAACTTGCACTTCACTGATACTAATTATGCTCTTGGTAAACAACTACACTAAACTTTGATCAGACTTTATTACTCACAAAATTGTTTGTTGTGGAAGAAATTGTGACTGTGGTACACTGAAAATTGTTAATAATATACTTTATGCTAATATTGGAATGCTTAAGTATGTCTTTGACTGGATCATAATAAGGGTAAAACATCAATGTAAGGTAGTAACAAAATTAATGATGATAACATGTGTCCAAGCACTTTTAAGACTCCAAGACCCATGTTTTATTGTGCTCTTCACTATAATAAAAAGTAAAAAAAAAAAATCTAAAATCTGTTACTTTTCATTAAAATCAACCCCTGGAGCATACACACTTAGAAACTTGGGTTCTATAAAACCCTAGGGTTCTTGAAGAACTCTTTTCTAAAGGTTCTATAAGGAGAAATGTTGCATAATGATTGCGTAATACTTTCAAGTTTAACAGGTTATTTCAAATTTTTTCTAGTGATAAAGTATATTTATGAGCTGTTTAATTCATAGAATTTAATGAAGATTAAAAAATGAATTTAAAAAAGTAATTAATTAAAATTAAATCCATAAAATGACCTTTTCAGGAGTGTATAAAGTTCTGGAAATTCTGTTTGGTGAATAAATACACATTTCACTTTTAATATCTTATCAATGAAAAGAGAAGCAAACATTGTGAAAATGCGGTACTAATTGAATATTTTAAATTGTTCCTCAGTTGCCCGAGGTGACATGTTTGAGGTGCCTGAGGAGGATCTGACCTCTTCAGTGACACCAACAGAAGAATCAAATGTGACAGTCACCACCTCTCTGCCCCTTACCACCATAAATCCCACTCCTGTGTCTCCTACACTTCCACCCGATCCAGAAGCCGTCACCTGTAGCGGCCGTACCTTTGACGCCTTCATGCAATTGAAGAATGGCTCAATCTATGCATTCAGAGGTGAGTTTAGAGGTTGAATGCAATCACTATGGCTTTTTACACTATGGCCTACACAACCCTGTATTAATTTGTGTTTCAGGAGACTATTTCTTTGAGTTAGATGACAGATCTGTCATGCCTGGGTATCCCAAACTCATCAAGGATGTGTGGGGGATCTCCGGCCCTATTGATGCTGCTTTCACACGCATCAACTGCCAGGGAAAAACGTACATATTTAAGGTCTGTTTATTGATTTTATTTATTATTAAAGAGGACCTATAATGCTTTTTTGACATTTGACCAATCACAACACAGTGATCCAGCCGACCAATCAGAACACATTGTGCTTTTCAAAAGGAGGGGCTTCATAGAGACAGGAACTAAACAGAGAGACTGGGAAGAGTGCTGCAATAAAATAAAATGTTAAAAATAATGTTTTTTTTTGTTTGTTTGTTTTTCAACATTCAAGCATGAAAACTTATTCCAGCAAAATAAATTTGTTTATTTAACAAAATAAAGACTATGTAAAAGGGCAAAATATGTCCTCCTTAAGGGTTCAGTGACTTGACTCTTTTTTTTTAAATCCAAATCTATTATTTTATTCAAAAATATTTTAAAATAATGCAATTCATACATATAGTAGAACGACTTAGACCCCATCTACAACCTCATTAATTTTTTTAACTAAAAGTCATTTACTAAAGATTTTTTGGGGTATAATGTCAATTATGTGGTGCAACCAATATACAGGGGAACCTATTATGAGGTGGATTCGACTTTGCAAAAAAATCTAAACTTTTATATTTAACTTAATGATATTTGTAAAAATACCTTGAAAATAATTACGTTTACTAGTGTATTCAAGGTGTTTTTGCTTTTTACTTGATCGGCACATGGTATGTGTTACGTAATGTGGTAGTAGTAAATTGCACGATGAGGAAGAATACAAAGTAAACGGAAGAAATACACAGTTACATTAACGAGATCACACAAAGACTGAGGGAAAATAAAAGGTATAAATGCACAGGGACTAACTAGATAACTAATAAGATGACAGGTGAACTAAATGACTAATCAATTAGAAGGGAGAAAACTAGGTCATAGGACAAACCAAAAACACAATGAAGGAGGGAGACACTGACTAGACATGTAACATTTTGCCCCCTCCCAAGAAAGCACGTTCTCGCGCCGTAGGAGAGTCCAACTGAGAAGGGTTCTGGAGGAGGACGTGGAGCAAAAAAAATAAAAAATAAAATAATAAAAGAGAACATAAAACTGTCCATGGAGGTGTGCAAGGTGGGAGGAGCCAGAGAGGAGCCAGGAGCAGGGGAAGCCAGGTGGTGGTCCAGAGACCAACCAGGATGAGGCCCCAGGTTAGAGTCGAAGGTGGGAGGAGCCTTGGTGGAGTCGACTTGGTGGAAGATGACACCCTGGGGAAGACCAACAAAGATGCAGCCAAAGATGGAGACCCAGATGGAGCCGATGAATCTACATGCAGCCGATGGTGGAGCCCATGGCGGAGCAGACGGTGAACGGACTGAGGTGGAGCTGGGGGGGAAGGCGGAGCCAGACGGAGCCGTAGGTGTAGGCAGGTTGACGACTGACCAAGGCAGAGCCGGATAGACGAGGGAGCCTGGAGAAGTCAGTCCTGGCTCATCCGTCGCGGCTGGCTGACCTCCTTTGTCTGCGGTGGGCATGTGTGTCTCAGTTGCGTCGTTCGCTGGTGGTGGCTGGCTGGTCTCTGGCGGCGCTGGTGTCAGAGCGGAGCTGGTGAGTTCATCCTCGGCAGAGCAGATGGTGAACGGTGACACGTTGCTCATCAACACCCACTCGGCGAACTTGGTGAAAGATCCCAGAGGACCCACACCGGACAGGAGAGCCTTTGTGCGCTTGTTCAAACTGGCCAGGTAGAATGCACACAGCGAACGATCAGGAAAGTTTGTAAGGCTCACCACATAGAGAAATGCACAGGTGTGGGCCTCAAAGCTTTTCTGCTCCTGCTCCAGGCATAGCAGTAGTAGAGCAAGTCCATGCTGTCTTCGGTATTGGTCTGATGTTCTGTTATGTAATGTGGTAGAAGTAAATCGCACGACAAAGAAGAATACCAAGAGATAGGCTTTAATAGCAAAAAACATAGGAACAGGAGAAATACACAGTTACATTAAGGAGATTGGACAAAGACTGAGGGAAAACACAAGGTATAAATACACAGGGACTAACTAGATAACTAATGAGACTACAGATGAACTACATGACTAATCAAACAGAAGGGAGAAAACCTGATCATAGGACTAAACCAAAAACACAGTGAAGGAAGGAGACACAGACTAGACATGTAACAGTATGACATTTTAGAATAAATAACCCCCCCCCCTGGCAAATTTGTTTTTAATCAATATTTATTTATCACTGACACTCATATGTGTCATTGACCAAGAAGATATTTTGACAGAAACTAGAATTTAGAGCAAAATGTCAAAGGTTATGTCACTTCATACTTAATGAATCACAGGGCAACAAGTACTGGCGTTTTGATGGTGAAGTCTTGGATGAAGATTATCCAAGAGACATATCTGTGGGCTTTGAGAAGATTCCAGATGACATTGATGCTGCATTTGCAATCCCAGCTCCAGGCCATCATGGGAGGGAAAAAGTGTATTTTTTTAAAGGTATGCAAAAGTCAAATAAATGTCATAATAGACTGCTTTGGGGATGATGTATTTTTTTCTAGGCCAAAACCTGGAAATTAGTTAGCATTTAAGCACTTCCAGTTCCACCCTCCTTAAGTCAACAGGTTTTTTGAATGGGTTTATGGTTAAATACCAGAAATAAGGTTTGTGGTTTACACAAGCAAGAATCCTATGGGTTTTTGTCGAGGGAACCAGGGTGATTCTGACTTACGGGTTGGCCTTCAAAAATATGTCATCAGTGCAGCACTGAAATATGGTTATGCACCTCATACATTGAATTTATTTAATATTTAATGTTTTCGTTTGTCCCACAGGGGACCAGTACTACCAATATGAGTTCAAACACCAGCCTTCCCATGAAGAATGTGACCGCATTACCAAGTCTGCACCCTCTGTTGCCTTCACACGTTATACAAACCTGTACTGTGACTTGGATAGCTTGTTTGCTATGCTCTTTCAAAACAGTAAGTTTTCATGCATATCTTGTTAAGCAGAGGGTTCAATAAATGGTTTGCTGAAATGTTCCCTGTCATCCCAGTTCAAGGGCATCACAAAGGGCCACGCTTCATTTCCAAAGACTGGGTTGGTATCAAACCTCCCATAGATGCTGCAATGGTTGGCCGACTGTATGTAAACCCTGGTCCCTCACCATCTCCAGCCAGCAGCCTGAGCAGAGGCCGACCTGGAAGGAGAAAGAAGACCTGGGGTCGAGGAGCCAGAGTGAGCCGCTCGCTGTTTTGGGAAGACTTTGGATTGGACTACGAGGAAAGGTTTGTTAATTATTGAGGTTTGCTGAGGGTATTTTTATACAGTAGATGTATAGATTATATGTATCTATATGCATTATATAGGTATTATGGAGCAGAGAAGCGTGGAAAAAATCAGAAAAAAGGCCGTGGAAGACGTCCATCTTTCTTTGACGTGAGCTATGACCCGACAGACTACATAGATGTGGAGGTCGTTCAAGAGAAGGCCACGCCTGTGCAGAACGTCTACTTTTTTAAGAAAGGTACTTCAGGTCATGACAATATTCTGTTCATTCTGTTAGGATGAATCTAAAACATATTTATGCTAAATTTTCCTTTTAAGTTGAACTTTGGAGATGGGAAAAATTTAGGTTTGCATCATAAAAACATCTTAATTATAAAAGTAAAGGGCAATTTTATGTTTCAATCACAAATGGCAGTAGAGAAGTTACATGCACTAAAGTTTAAAATCAGTAAGTGCTTTTAAAGAAATTAACAAATTAACACTTTTATTCAGGAAGGATGCAACAAACTGAATAAAAGCGACTTTAAATACATTTATAATGTTACAAAAGATTTCTATTTCATGTAAGAGCTGTTCTTTTGAACATCAAAGAATGAACAGACTATTAATCAAAGAATCCTGAAAAACATTTATCACTGTTTCCACAAAAGTCTGACGCATCACAACTTCTTTCAAAAACATTAAAACAATCTTATTAACTCAAAAAATGGTAGTGTACATGTTTTAATGGTAATAAAACATATTGTATTTATATATTTTCCAACATTTGTATTAATATTGTGGCATTGCTCCTCTAGATAAATACTACAGGGTGGACCTGCAGACCAAACGGATTGACTACGTAAACCCTCCTTACCCAAGATCCATTGGCAAATATTGGTTGGGATGTAAAGAAAAGGACATGTCAGAAAAAAGATAAGAAACAAGTTTTCCATATTTGCGTTAATCATAAAGATTTTAACGTTATTGCTTAATTAGAAGCCATTTGTGAGGATTAATTAGTACTATCAATATTATAGTTCGCTAAGTATTCCTGATGTGTTACATCACAGTTATATCTGACATTTGCATGCATTGGGATAAAGCTTCTGATAAACTTATTTCTATGATTCAGTATTATATGATATTGAATGAACCTATGAACTATTCTTGTTATAAGTATAAAAATGCTGAATAATAATAAACTGTCTGTTCAGTGCAACCAGTATTGTCGTATTTTTTTACATTTGTCATGTTTTAATATGTGCCTTGTCATCAGTGGGCTTAAATCCTTTAAGATCTTGAATGTATTTTTTATTCATTTATTAAATAATTTAAAGTTGCTAAAGAGGATCTTTTCGGCGACTAAGAAACCAAAGACTGTTAGTGAGTTTTTTTAAATGAGCGCATGCGTAAGAACAACCCCTCTCCTTCACAGCTCATTTCAAGGGAACGCCTCCCAAAACTCATGCACGAGTATTGGAACACGAGTGTTTACCACCGGCATTCGCTGTGTCGTGTTAGTGGATTCATTATGTCGGACTCACCACAGGTAACTCATAATCTGCAGTTGTTACTCCTGTCTCCTGACAAAAACATTGCATGCGGCGCCTGTGGAGTGTGGAAAGTTACTGGAGCGCGCAGCCGCGCACGTCTCGCACAAGGAACGTCATGGCAGTGATTGACAAGCCAGAGGGCCAATCTGCGCACGTCTGTCACAAGGAACGTAAGGGCAGTGATTGACAAGCCAGAGGGCCAATCGTTTACGCGATTGGCTGATGTTTTTAAGGCCCTACCTCGTGCACAGATGATGTATATTAATATTATTCCTTTCAGTGCACCTAATAAATAGTCTTTTATCAGTTAGTAAAGACAGTTTCAAGTAATATTGCAAAAATGTATAAAACAAAACATCCTCTTTAGCACCTTTAACTTGTTTACTGAGATACTTAAAGTCAATTTTTGGTTTATGTTGACATTATTTACTTTCTTATTGCATGTAACTGGTCCTATTGTGCAGGATTCATCAGGGCAGCAGAACATGATTTCACCAAGCACAACATGTTCCTAAATCAACATCTTTGTTGATCCTGGAACAAAATTCCAAGCAACCAATCAGATTTGAGGGACAAGTTTACAGTTTATGACAAGTTAGGCTTAAAACCAGGGTTAGGTGCTTCTACATCAGTGTTATTCACCTATCACTTCCCTCTGGTTTTAGGGATAACTTATGGGTAGGGTTAGGTTTAGGGGTAAGGATATGGTTAATATTAAATTTTTGAACAGGAATGTTGTTCCAGTATCAACAAAATACGCTGACCCAGGAACATGTCTAACTCTGCAAAATCAGGACAGTGCACAAAAAAACAAACAAACAAAAAAAGACAAAACTATCTGTCCTATTTTGAATCTGCTCTCTTACTGTTGAAGCTCAGCAGGACTGGATTCCCAGCATGTTTGTTGAGTCACAGCCCCTCTTGAGTTCTCTGCCCAGGGGTCTCAAAACTCTTGGAAGCATTTAGCATAACATATAATTCAGATCCCTTTGGCGTATCAAGCAACTTTGGCAAACAATTTATATTACACAATACAATGTATCTGAAAGGTTAAGGGTTTTAGAGATATCTCTTTTTTTAATGTATATTATTTACATGCATGAGCTTGCAATAAGGCTATTTATAATTATGTAGCATTTGATGTTTCATTTACAATAAATTAATAAGTTATTGATTTTGAAGATGCATCAGATAATCTAATGTACTGTATGAAACAAGTTTATAGAGGTGTGAACTGCATATAATCAGAAATAAATTAAATAAATGCAAATGATTGATTATGGTCAATTTATTATATTAAAAAGGGTCTTTTCATGAGTAAGTAAACTTTTTTAAAAACTATGCCATAGTGTGCTTTTTTTCACAAAGGTGAACTGCAGAGAGTTGCCTTCACACGTTATACAAACCTGTACTGTGACTTGGATAGCTTGTTTGCTATGCTCTTTCAAAACAGTAAGTTTTCATGCATATCTTGTTAAGCAGAGGGTTCAATAAATGGTTTGCTGAAATGTTCCCTGTCATCCCAGTTCAAGGGCATCACAAAGGGCCACGCTTCATTTCCAAAGACTGGGTTGGTATCAAACCTCCCATAGATGCTGCAATGGTTGGCCGACTGTATGTAAACCCTGGTCCCTCACCATCTCCAGCCAGCAGCCTGAGCAGAGGCCGACCTGGAAGGAGAAAGAAGACCTGGGGTCGAGGAGCCAGAGTGAGCCGCTCGCTGTTTTGGGAAGACTTTGGATTGGACTACGAGGAAAGGTTTGTTAATTATTGAGGTTTGCTGAGGGTATTTTTATACAGTAGATGTATAGATTATATGTATCTATATGCATTATATAGGTATTATGGAGCAGAGAAGCGTGGAAAAAATCAGAAAAAAGGCCGTGGAAGACGTCCATCTTTCTTTGACGTGAGCTATGACCCGACAGACTACATAGATGTGGAGGTCGTTCAAGAGAAGGCCACGCCTGTGCAGAACGTCTACTTTTTTAAGAAAGGTACTTCAGGTCATGACAATATTCTGTTCATTCTGTTAGGATGAATCTAAAACATATTTATGCTAAATTTTCCTTTTAAGTTGAACTTTGGAGATGGGAAAAATTTAGGTTTGCATCATAAAAACATCTTAATTATAAAAGTAAAGGGCAATTTTATGTTTCAATCACAAATGGCAGTAGAGAAGTTACATGCACTAAAGTTTAAAATCAGTAAGTGCTTTTAAAGAAATTAACAAATTAACACTTTTATTCAGGAAGGATGCAACAAACTGAATAAAAGCGACTTTAAATACATTTATAATGTTACAAAAGATTTCTATTTCATGTAAGAGCTGTTCTTTTGAACATCAAAGAATGAACAGACTATTAATCAAAGAATCCTGAAAAACATTTATCACTGTTTCCACAAAAGTCTGACGCATCACAACTTCTTTCAAAAACATTAAAACAATCTTATTAACTCAAAAAATGGTAGTGTACATGTTTTAATGGTAATAAAACATATTGTATTTATATATTTTCCAACATTTGTATTAATATTGTGGCATTGCTCCTCTAGATAAATACTACAGGGTGGACCTGCAGACCAAACGGATTGACTACGTAAACCCTCCTTACCCAAGATCCATTGGCAAATATTGGTTGGGATGTAAAGAAAAGGACATGTCAGAAAAAAGATAAGAAACAAGTTTTCCATATTTGCGTTAATCATAAAGATTTTAACGTTATTGCTTAATTAGAAGCCATTTGTGAGGATTAATTAGTACTATCAATATTATAGTTCGCTAAGTATTCCTGATGTGTTACATCACAGTTATATCTGACATTTGCATGCATTGGGATAAAGCTTCTGATAAACTTATTTCTATGATTCAGTATTATATGATATTGAATGAACCTATGAACTATTCTTGTTATAAGTATAAAAATGCTGAATAATAATAAACTGTCTGTTCAGTGCAACCAGTATTGTCGTATTTTTTTACATTTGTCATGTTTTAATATGTGCCTTGTCATCAGTGGGCTTAAATCCTTTAAGATCTTGAATGTATTTTTTATTCATTTATTAAATAATTTAAAGTTGCTAAAGAGGATCTTTTCGGCGACTAAGAAACCAAAGACTGTTAGTGAGTTTTTTTAAATGAGCGCATGCGTAAGAACAACCCCTCTCCTTCACAGCTCATTTCAAGGGAACGCCTCCCAAAACTCATGCACGAGTATTGGAACACGAGTGTTTACCACCGGCATTCGCTGTGTCGTGTTAGTGGATTCATTATGTCGGACTCACCACAGGTAACTCATAATCTGCAGTTGTTACTCCTGTCTCCTGACAAAAACATTGCATGCGGCGCCTGTGGAGTGTGGAAAGTTACTGGAGCGCGCAGCCGCGCACGTCTCGCACAAGGAACGTCATGGCAGTGATTGACAAGCCAGAGGGCCAATCTGCGCACGTCTGTCACAAGGAACGTAAGGGCAGTGATTGACAAGCCAGAGGGCCAATCGTTTACGCGATTGGCTGATGTTTTTAAGGCCCTACCTCGTGCACAGATGATGTATATTAATATTATTCCTTTCAGTGCACCTAATAAATAGTCTTTTATCAGTTAGTAAAGACAGTTTCAAGTAATATTGCAAAAATGTATAAAACAAAACATCCTCTTTAGCACCTTTAACTTGTTTACTGAGATACTTAAAGTCAATTTTTGGTTTATGTTGACATTATTTACTTTCTTATTGCATGTAACTGGTCCTATTGTGCAGGATTCATCAGGGCAGCAGAACATGATTTCACCAAGCACAACATGTTCCTAAATCAACATCTTTGTTGATCCTGGAACAAAATTCCAAGCAACCAATCAGATTTGAGGGACAAGTTTACAGTTTATGACAAGTTAGGCTTAAAACCAGGGTTAGGTGCTTCTACATCAGTGTTATTCACCTATCACTTCCCTCTGGTTTTAGGGATAACTTATGGGTAGGGTTAGGTTTAGGGGTAAGGATATGGTTAATATTAAATTTTTGAACAGGAATGTTGTTCCAGTATCAACAAAATACGCTGACCCAGGAACATGTCTAACTCTGCAAAATCACGACAGTGCACAAAAAAAACAAACAAACAAAAAAAGACAAAACTATCTGTCCTATTTTGAATCTGCTCTCTTACTGTTGAAGCTCAGCAGGACTGGATTCCCAGCATGTTTGTTGAGTCACAGCCCCTCTTGAGTTCTCTGCCCAGGGGTCTCAAAACTCTTGGAAGCATTTAGCATAACATATAATTCAGATCCCTTTGGCGTATCAAGCAACTTTGGCAAACAATTTATATTACACAATACAATGTATCTGAAAGGTTAAGGGTTTTAGAGATATCTCTTTTTTTAATGTATATTATTTACATGCATGAGCTTGCAATAAGGCTATTTATAATTATGTAGCATTTGATGTTTCATTTACAATAAATTAATAAGTTATTGATTTTGAAGATGCATCAGATAATCTAATGTACTGTATGAAACAAGTTTATAGAGGTGTGAACTGCATATAATCAGAAATAAATTAAATAAATGCAAATGATTGATTATGGTCAATTTATTATATTAAAAAGGGTCTTTTCATGAGTAAGTAAACTTTTTTAAAAACTATGCCATAGTGTGCTTTTTTTCACAAAGGTGAACTGCAGAGAGCAGCAGATGTATACAAACAGCCTTTAGGATCAGTGATGAAGAGTACAGCCCTCAAATATTCACCAGAAATTGTTGATACGAGGAGAAGAATATAATATCAACACAATAGCTTCATTTGAAGTGTTCCTTAATATCAGTTCCTGGAGTGTTGCTTAAAAATACAAACTCAATTTAAAAAAAAAATAAAAATAAAAAAAATAACACGGTGAACTGCAAACTGTCTAACAGGGCTCTGGTGAAAAACTTCATTGGCAAAATTGAATTCTCTTGTATTTACTTGGATTTTCTGTGACGCAGATGACCATATATGGTTAAAAGAAAGAGCAGGTAACACCCCCTACCCCCAACTACAGGCAGAATATGTTATTTAGCATTATTATTATTTTTATGTCAGTCAACATTAGAAATTCATATGTAGGCTGACGCATGGGGATGCATTGATTTTCAGGATGAAACTGATGTCTGCCGCCCTCATGTGGCTGTGAGAAAAAAACACAACTACTTCCCACGAGCCACTTAAGATGAATGATATAATAATCTAATATCCTATGAACTAAAAAAAAGAGAGAATAAGCAACAGAGAAATTCAAACCTGGAATATGATCAGGCTATGAGAAACATTACATTTTAATTATCTGTCAAAACCCTAATGAGTCTGTTTGTGTTCATCACTTGTGAAGTTGTCTCAAGAGCAATATCTCACTAACTGTAAGGTTTTGAGGGAAAAAAAATCACACACTTTCTTTAGTAGTGTTTTATGTTGGTTTCAAACACTAAAACACAAAAGTATGATTTTTCTGAATTCTTCAAACTAAAATCCCAAATATGATCATATTTTTGTAACAGCTTTTGGGAATGCATTCAAATGTGTCAACTTTGTATTTAGACAAATCATCCACACATACATCCTATATGCTCTTTCAGGTCTAACTCCATCTCTTCATTTATATGCGACACAGTGGTAATCATGCATCTGTCCCAATGTTTTTGGAGTGTGTTGCAGCCATCAAAATCAAAATTTGTTTATATTTACAAAATACAATTAAGTTGGTAAGTGAAAACTTTGGAAATCTTCTCTTTGTAAAAAAAATTGTAACGTAATCTAACACATTACTTTCCATAAAAAGTAGCGCAATAAGTAAAGTTGTTATGTAATGCATTATATTTAAAAGTACATTTAACTTTCCCCAACAGTGCACATAGCTCAATACTATACAGCTCCGTCTCTGTGAGTGAAACACTCATTTGTGCCACTAGAGGATGCACTTATCATCCTCTTCATTGCTCAACTGCTTTAATATTTCAGTTGCTTTTTCTACATTTGTTTCATTTCAATAAAGAGTTTTGGATTGTTTTGAAAACCAGTCTGTCCAGTGAGTGTGTTTCCCTGACAAGACCAGACCGAAGACAGTATCTGGCAACATGAGCACATCACAATGCGATATGTTTCAGGAATTTGTGGATTTACTTTGCCATTCTCTTTCCAACTTAGCCGCTGCCACACCAGTCACTTTTCGGTAAGCCTGCTGGGGATACTTCCATTGGTGATCAGCTTTATCACTTAAAGCAAGGAAAAATGACAGTCAATAACTATGCCCTCAAGTTTCACACTCTAGCAGCAGTAAGCGGCTAGAATGAAAGCTCTCTCACCAACACTTTCAGACAAGGATTATCTCCCCAACTCCGGCTGCATCTCGCTGCATACAGTGATTCCATCGACCTCGAGAAGTTCATCCAGCTAGCTACCCGAGTAGCCCATCGTATGCAGGGTTGTGTGGAGACCTCCCAGAGCCAGCCTAGCACCTCCTCCTCTTGTCAACCAGAGCAAGCTAGCTCTCCAGAACCTGCAAATAGAATCAACACATTTGTCTTTGGCAGAACGTAGGAGACGGCTGACCCAGGGGTTATGTTTATAATGCAGTGCATGAGGGCATGTGATTCTCGAGTGCCCCATCCGACCACCTTAACCCTCAGGGGTCTGAGGATTTTTGGGGCCCTGGAGAAGTTTTGACATGCCCTAACATTTGTGCTTTTTTCAGTTGTTCATAAACATATTAATGGAAAAAGTGTCATTACACTGTATTCAGCACAAACTAGGCTACAATAATATGTGAGGAACATGTATGTACATGTTTGTGTTTTTAAAAGAATAACGTTTATGCGTGGTTATTGAAAAAACAAAAAAACTTAAGTCACTGAAATAAAGCCAAAAAATATATATTAAATCTGTGTTCACAAGACTTCTGGGTACTGGAGGTTGTAGACTAGAGTTTTTGCTTCAAAATGAGGTAAAAATTATGCTGCCTGCTTGTTTATATAAAACAATAGAGAGATTTAAATTTTCTAAAACATCCTTGGTCAAGAAACAGCATGCGTGGAGGTGTGAATCATCATGAATAATGGGTGATTCTCACCTGAGAAGACAAAAGAATCTCATAAATATAAATAATGACCAGCATAAATAATGAGCTCTTTCAGTCAGGTAGGCTGTGAAAAAACCCTTTGTGATCATGTCTCAAGCTCATCATGGTGTAAATCAAACATACATAAAAAACAGCGATACTGTGAAATATTATTACAATTTAAAATAATGGTATTCTATTATATACTTTAAAATATAATGCATTTCTGTGATGCAAAGTGTCTGAACAATTATGTTACCTCTATGGCATTTCATATAGGCTTTTAGCTTAAAAGCATGCACATTTGGAGAAATATTGATGGATTCTCATATGTTTGTCAATTTTCTATACAGAGGAGTAATATTTATTCAGTATTTATTGTCATCACTGTGAACGCTGGATACTGTGTTTTCAATTCATACTTGTAGCCGGAGGGCGCTCTGTACATTTTTAGTCCACAAATTCTTCTAAAGAAGAACAGGAACCAGGAACTAATGGCATGTCTTCTAGAGGTCACTAACCATGTCTTTAACATCCAGATAAACACTTTTCAAGACAATAAATAAACGATTGAGACAATGCATACAAGTATTGCCTCAGAATTTGCCTCTGAATAGCGCTCGCTCCATGGGCGTGGCCGCATTAGCGGATAATAAGCTGAATCACGGACTTCTGACATGGCTCTCTTTTCATACAGATTACATAAACACAGAATTTTTGTTTTCGATTTGACTTACACAATTTAAAACCTGGCATTTCAATGTCTTTTTAGACATAAGTCTATTTTTTTGTGATTAGTATTCACTAAGTTACACTTCATTTTCTGAGAACTATCAGATTGGACTTCGTTCAGCGGGAGACGAGAGATCAAGCATCATGTTAGTTTTCTTTATTTTGCAAAAACAACATTTTGTTTTTACTCTGAGTGTACACAAATAAAAGAAGATATTCCACAGATTAAAATGGTGTATAGCTCTTAATTGTATGTGAAACATTGACAGAGTATTTTGAGTCTCTTTCACACTGGTAAGAAAAAAAACGCGGTGGTATCGCCGGCGTGACCGCCGACCCGAGGGAGTTAACCTTTGGTTAGTGTTGTTTAAGTGGTGTTAGTTCATCACCTCTTACTACCAAAGTATTCATTACTGTCTATGATATATCCTTTTCAGTCACCGCACTCATCGTCTCTGGGTCAGCCAGGAACTTTATATCCAGTGACCTCAGCCATCAGCTTCATCTCCAGAAGAACCCATATTAAAGACATTACAAACCCCAATCCATAACTGGAAAGCCCCTGAATCATGCCAACATCTGGTATAGAGTGGGTCCACTTCAGTTACGTATTAGAGTCCTTCATCAAGAAGAGATTCATTTACTGGTTCTGGAGAACTCCACCACTGGTATCATCCCAGGGTGACCATGGCAAATAAAACATCAACCAGAGCTCTCTTGGGAAACCGGAGAGATAAAGAAATGGAACAATCTTTGTTACCCCTTCTGTTTCTCTAAGTTACCACTCCAATTCAAGAAGGTACTTCGATCAGTAGCTGCCTGCTCCACTTCCATTGAAAGCCCCGTTCATCAGCGGTCCGTTAATGTCCCTGATTGTTACTACCAGTTCCAAGATATCTTCTGACCCAAATGAGCTTCCCAGCTACCACCCCACCAGCCATGGGACTGCACGATTGATCTCCTTCCAGCTGAACCAGTACCCAGAGGCAAGATTTATCCTTGCCCTGCATTGACTATCATGCCCTCAACAAAATCACTATAAAATTCCAGTACCCCCTTCCTCATGTCCGGGCGGCATTAGAGAACCTCAGAGGAGCCAAGATCTTCACTAAGTTGGACCTCCGCAGTGTGTACAACCTCATCCAGATATGCGAGGGGGACGAATAGAAGACGGCTTTTGTGGCCCCTACTGGCCACTTTGAATACTGCATTATGTTGTATGGGCTAGTAAACTCTCCCTCCATATTCCAGGATTTCATGCATGAGGTCCTCCGGGAGTTTCTTCAATGCTTTTTCCTGGTTTACATAGATGACATCTCGATATAGTCCCAGAGCCTGGCCGAACATCGCCAACATGTGGAGGTGTTTCAGAGACTTTGGTATTTCAACCTGTTCCTTAAGCCTAAGAAGTGGTAGTTCCACCAGTCCGAGATCCAGTTCCTTGGATACATCATCAACAATAATGGTATCTCTTTGGACAAGAGGATGGTGGAAGCTATCCACAACTGGCTCATTCCCAAAACTGTCAAGGAACTTCAGAGATTTCAAGGATTCGCCCACTCCATTCTTAACTACAGTTCCATTACCTGTCCTCTGACCTCCCTGCTCCGTGGTAAGCCCAAGTCTCTATTCTGGTCCCAAGAAGCAGAGGCTGCATTCAACTCTCTGAAGCAAGCTTTTTGCAATACACTGCTCCTAACACATCCTGATTCAAACAAGCCTTTCATCGTGGAGGTTGATGCCTCAACAACTGGAGTAGGAGCGGTGCTTTCACAGCAGCACGGGACTCCTCCCAGACACTATTCATGTGCTTTCTTCTCCCGTAAGATTAACCCGGCGGAGAGAAATTACGTCATCGGTTACTGAGAGCTGCTAGCCATTAAATTGGCCTAGAAGAATGGAGGCACTGGCTTGAGGGAGCTCGCCATCATCACTATTTTTCACAAGATTTGATTTCAAGATTGCATACCATCTAGGTTCCAAAAGCTGCAAAGCCAAAGCACTGTGTCGCATTCACACCTCTGATGAGTCTCCAGAACAACCTTAACAGATCCTTGATCTGAAATTGTTTGTGAACCCCATCCAGTGAATCCCCGAGGAAAATCAAGCCAGTGCCCCAGAGAATACTCTGCCGGGTTGTCCTCCTGACCGGCAATATGTACCGAGAACTCAACAAACCAAACTCATTCATACTGCTCACTCCTCTGTTGGTACTGGTCACCCAGGGGACAATCAAACCCTCTCATTACTTCAAGAGCGTTTCTGGTGGCCCAGCATGGAATGAGATGTTAGAAGGTTCATGAGTGGATGTACTGACTGCGCCATTTCCAAATCTCCTCGCCATCTTCCATTGGGCAAGCTCCTTCCTCTACCCATTCCCAATTGCCCCGGTCACATCTATGGGTGGATTTTATCACTGATGTTCCAACCTCTCAAGGAAATACCTGCATACTGGTAATTGTGGACCGATTCTCCAAGTCATGCCGCCTCATTCCTCTCAAAGGACTACCAAAAGCTATGGAAAGTGCCACACTCCTTTTTAACCATGTTTATAGATACTTTGGGATACCCAAGGACATTGTGTCGGATATCTCCAGGGCATGGAGAGCATTCATGTGACTGTAAATCTGTCATCTAGATACCACCTTCAGACTAACGGGCAGACAGAACGAAAGGTGAAGGAAATCTGTCATTTCTTCTGAACCTTCTGCCATAACGACCAGAACTCCTGGAGCCAGTATCTCGCCTGTCACGGAATCACCAGGCTCCACCCTCACCCAGTCACATCACTCACCATCACCTGAATTCTAATCATCACCAGCTGTTATCAATCACTTCAGCACCAGTTTAAAGGACTTGCCACACACACACACACTTTGTCTGGTCTCGTCTATGCCTCGGACTATATCCGTTTGAATTATTACTTACCTGAAGCTTACTTACCATTTTGTTCCTCTCCTCATCCCCGTTTCCAGTCTCCAGTTCCTTGTCTCCCTCCAGTCTCCTTGTGATCGTCCTGTAAAAGAAAAGGAAAGTTATTTCTGTACCTCACAGTGACTGTTCAAAGGTGTGTGTGGCTATTTACTATTCTTCATTCAACACTATTCTCTTTACTGCCCAACTGCTTTAATATACACTGCTCAAAAAAATGAAAGGAACACTTTTTAATCAGAGAATAGCATCAAGTCAGTTAAACTCCTGGGATATTGATCTGGTCAGTTAAGTAGCAGAGGGGGTTGTTAATCAGTTTCAGCTGCTTTGGTGTTAATGAAATTAACAACAGGTTCACTAGATGGGCAACAATGAAACAACCACCAAAACAGGAATGGTTTTACAGGTGGAGGCCACTGAAATTTTTTTCCCTACTCATCTTTTTTGACTGTTTTTCACTAGTTTTGCATTTGGCTAGGGCCAGTGGCACTGCTGGTAGCATAAGGTGATACCTGACCCTTACAGAGGTTGCACAGGCAATCCAACTCCTCCAGGATGACACATCAATACATGTCACTCCCAGCACAGTCTCAAGAGCATGGAGGAGATTTCAGGAGACAGGCAGTTACTCTAGGAGAGCTGGATAGGGCTGTAGAAGGTCCTTAACCCATCAGCAGGACCAGTATCTGCTCCTTTGTGCAATGAGGAACAGGATGAGCACTGCCAGAGCCATACAAAATGACCTCCAGCAGGCCACTGGTATGAATGTCTCTGATCACACAATCAGAAACAAACTTCATGAGGGTGGCCTGAGGGCCCAACGTCCTCTAGTGGGCCCTGTGCTCACTGCCTGGCACCGTGGAGCTCGATTGGGTAATCCACATTACCCAGTCCATATCAGTATAGATATCCAGCATGATATTTTTACCCATTGAGATCTTATGTGTTTTCAAAGTGTTCCTTTGATTTTTTTGAGCAGTATATATTTCAGTTGCTTTTCCTACATTTGTTTCAATAAAGCGTTTCGGATTGTTTTGAAAACGCACCAGTCTGTGTGTGTGTTTCCCTGAAAATAATATACTTACGTGCGAAATAAATGTAATGTTTTTAGACACTTGATTGCATATTATTTAAGTTTTTTACAATTTAAATGTATATTAAATGCAATTAGTTGACCTTAAGGGTGCTTTTGACCCACTTAAAGAAGACTTACAATTTTATTTGTAATTTCATAATTACTTCTATTGTCTTTAAAACAGGGTTACTGCTGAATGTACTGACAACCATTTATGGTAAACTAAAATAGACTTTAATGTAATTGGGTAACACTTTATTTTAGTGTCCTTGTTACACATGTTACATGTAGTTACTATAGTAATAACTATAAATTATAACTAACTACATGCAACTAACCCTAAACTAAACCCTAACCCTATAGTAAGTACATCATTGTTATTACTCAGTAAAATGTATAATTACACTGTAAAGGATATCTTAATATAAAGTGTTACCATATTGTAATGTATTTAAATATATTTTGAATACAAAAAAATGCATTTGTGTAAGACAAATATCCTTATTTAAAACTTTATAAATTAAAATAACAAGTTTCCAGTGCAACAGCCATACGCATTCAACGTTGTTACAACACAGATGGGTTGGGGACACAGGAAGTACAGTAAATGGTGTTTATTGAACAACCAGTTGATGCAACAGTGAAGCAGGTGAGTATAAGGTGAATCTTCAGCTGAATTGAGTATAATAGAGGAACGATTCTGTCCTTTTTGTTGCAGAGACTGTGAACTGGCAGATGGCTGGTAACGTGGAGCACAGATGTCGCTGGAGAACACACAAAGACGAAGGACACAGAGGGAGAACTGGAAACACGCTGGAGACAGGTAAGTAGTCAACTGGAGTCCTTAAGGTGAGCATGAAGGTAAGACTTGATGCTAACGAGACCGGACAATGAGAGTATGTGTGTGTGAGTCCTTTATACTGCTGCTGATGACGGTGATGATGAGGTGCCAAACGTGTCGAGCAGGTTGGGGTCGAGTATGTCGTTTCTAGGTACCCATGAATGTTCCTCGGGACCGTAGCACCTCCCAGTCCACAAGGTATTCCAGGAGACCACCACAACGCCGGGAGTCCAAGATGTCATGAACTTGGTAGGCGGCACCGTCTTCTAGGATGAGAGGAAGGGGGGGTTCCACGGCTGCGCCAGGCTCTGTGGAGACAGAAAAAGAAGGGTGGTGAGGTTTCAAGAGTGAGACATGGAAAGTGGGATGAATCCTGTACTGAGGTGGTAACTGAAGTTGATAGGTGACTGGATTGATTTGCCTCAAGATGGTAAAGGGGCCAATGAATCTTGGACTTAACTTTCGGCATGGCAGACGCAGTCTGATGTCCCTGGTAGACAGCCAGACCTTCTGTCCTGGCTGGTAGTTGGGAGCGTTGGAACAACGAAGGTCTGCTGTCATTCTGCATCTGCGCAGGGCCCGTTGAAGTTGGTGGTATGCAGAGTCCCAGACCCTCTCACTCTCTCGGAACCAGTGGTCGACTGATGGTATATCTGATGATTCCCCTGGCCAGGGGAACAGTGGGGGTTGGTAACCGAGTACGCACTGGAAGGGAGTGAGACCAGTGGTGGATTGCTGCAGGGAATTCTGTGCATACTCGGCCCAACCCAGAAACTGGTTCCAAGAGTCCTGGTGGCCATGATAGAAGGTACGAAGGAAGCGACCGATCTCCTGGATCTTCCGCTCCGTCTGCCCGTTCGACTGCGGATGGTATCCAGATGAGAGGCTTACGGTCACACCTAGGAGAGGGAGAGAAGGCTTTCCATACCCTGGAGATGAATTGGGGCCCTCTATCCGACACAATGTCCTCAGGGATCCCGTAGTATCTGAAGATATGGTTGAACATGCGTTCAGCGGTCTCAATGGCTGTGGGCAGTCCCTTAAAAGGAATCAAACGAACAGATTTAGAGAATCTGTCAATAATCACCAAGATACAGGTACAGTCATTGGAAGCAGGTAGGTCTGTGATAAAGTCTACTCCTAGGTGTGACCAGGGTCTGTTGGGAACGGGCAGATGATGGAGTTTACCGGAGGGAAGATGACGAGGGCTCTTGGAGATGGCGCATTCCTTACATCTCTGCACGTACCTTCTGACGTCTGCTGCCATGTTTGGCCACCAGAAGAGCTCTTTCAGCAGCGAGAGGGTTTCAGTGACCCCAGGGTGGCCAGTGCCCAGTGACGTGTGGGAGGTGTGGATGAGGGGATGTCCGGGTGATGTACTGCAAACCGGGTGGGCAACCCGGCGGAGTGTTGGTGGAAGCATTGGAGGACTTACTATGAGCTTCTCAGGTGGGATGGGTTCATGTTCTTCGGTGTTCTCTTCAGGACTGTAGAGACGAGATAAGGTCAGGACAATAGGATATGGTGAAATTGAACCGAGTGAAGAAAAGCGCCCACTGCGCTTGTCGTGGGTTAAGCCTCTTTGCGTCTCTGAGATACTCAAGGTTCTTGTGATCCGTCAACACCAGGAACGGATGTTGTGCACCCTCCAGCCAATGCCTCCACTCTTCCAGGGCCAACTTGATGGCGAGAAGTTCCCTGTTGCCGATGTCCTAATTAACCTCCGCCGGGGTGAGTTTGCGGGAGAGGAAGGCACATGGATGGAGTCTACTTGGATTCGCCTGCTGCTGAGACAATACCGCTCCCACTCCAGTGGTTGAGGCGTCAACCTCCACGACGAAAGGTCTGTCTGGGTCAGGGTGAACTAGGAGGGGAGCGGTGATGAAGGCTTCCTTCAGGGTGTTGAAAGTGTGGGTGGCTGCTGGAGTCCAGGACAGAGACTTGTGCTTGTTGCGTTTGCGCTTGTGCTTGTGCTTGTTGCGAGACTTGTGCTAGTAGGTTTTTTAAGTGGACTGGAGATGATGCTGTAGTTCTGTATGAAGCGGCAGTAGAAATTGGCAAATCCTAGGAAACGTTGGAGTTCTTTTATGGTGGAAGGTGTAGGCCAGTTCTTGATGGCATCCACTTTCCCCTCGTAGGCTTTTTAAGTGGACTGGAGATGATGCTGTAGTTCTGTATGAAGCGGCAGTAGAAATTGGCAAATCCTAGGAAACGTTGGAGTTCTTTTATGGTGGAAGGTGTTGGCCAGTTCTTGATGGCATCCACTTTCCCCTCGTCCATCCGGATGCCACTGCTGTCGATGTTATATCCAAGGAACTGCACTGAGGGTTGGTGGAAGGAACAATTCTCTGCTTTGAGGAACAGGTGGAATTCCCTCAGGCATTGCAGGACCTCCGCAACATGGTGACGATGTTCGGCCATGCACCGGGAGTATATCAGGATGTCATCTATATATACCAGTACGAACTTGTGAAGGAACTCCCGGAGCACCTCATGGATGAAATCCTGGAATACGGAGGGGGCGTTGACAAGTCCATACAGATGAGATATTCGTAGTGGCCAGTAGGGGTCACGAAGGCTGTCTTCCACTCATCCCCCTCACGTTTCCAGATGAGGTTGTATGCGCTGCGGAGGTCCAACTTGGAGAAGACAGTGGCACCACGGAGATGTTCTAGGGCAGCTGGGACGAGAGGAAGTGGATAACGGAACTCGACGGTGATTTTGTTGAGTGCCCGGTAATCGATGCAAGGCCGCAAGCCTCTGTCCTTTTTAGCCACAAAGAAGAAACTCGAAGCAGCAGGGGAAGTAGACGGGTGGATGTAACCTTGCTCCAAAGCCTCCTTGATGTATTCCTCCATGGCCGTCTCCTCCGGTAATGACAGAGGATAGATCTTCCCACAGTGCACTGACTCACCCGGAAGCAGATCGATGGCACAGTCCCATGGCCGGTGTGGAGGCAGCTTGGAGGCTCTCTTTGGGCAGAAGACATCGCTGAAGGGGGCGTAACAAGGAGGGATATCCACAGAGCGTTTCTCGACGGGACTCTCAATGGAGGTGGCACAGACAGACAGATGTTTGGAACGTGGAGATGATGGCAGGGGTAATGTCGAGAAACAGCTCGGGATGCAGTTGTCGCCCCACTTCAGGATCTCGCCGGTTCTCCAGGAAATGACAGGGTTGTGCTGCTCCAACCATGGGCGCCCTAATATCACGTCAGCGGTGGATTCCTCCAGAACCAGCAGATGTAGTTGTTCGAGGTGCAACACTCCAACTTGCAGTAGAATGGGTCCAACACTGTGATTTACTTGTCTTCAGCTGAGAGGTCTTCCCGTTATTGAGTGGATCTGGTAGGTGGACAGCATATTTGCAGTCTTGAGCTTGAGCTGGTGGCAGAGGGCGCCAGAGATGAAATTGCTGGCTGACCCAGAGTCGAGGAGGGCATTGACTGGAATAGAAACATCAGCAGCAGTAAGGTTTACACTAATGGTGAGTGGCTTCATTGTATTCATAGGAGGAAGGATGGCACTCACCATGGGACGAGGAGGACGAATGGGGCATGCGGAGAGTGCATCCCCCAGAGATCCGCAATATAGGCACAATTTTAGGGTCAGCCACCTCTTCCGCTCAGTAGGTGTCAGCCGAGTGTTCTCCAGTTGCATGGGTTCGTTGGCTGGTTCTGGAGGGCTGACGGATTCTGATCGGCGGAGGGAGATGTGAAATAGTGGCTGGCCCTGGTGCTCACGACTGCATACGATTGGCGAAGCGTATGGAGAGTTGAATGAAGCGTTCAAGCCCGATGGAGTCCTCGTATGCAGCGAGATGCAACCGCACTGGTAAGTAGTGACTGTTCGTTCCATCCACTGGCAGCTGCAAGAGTCCTGAACTGAAGAGCATATTCATTCACAGTCATAGAACCCTGTTTTAAATGATACAATTGCTCACCAAATGAAGAATCCCATGCTGGTTTTCCGAAAACCTCTTTGAAATGGGCGATGAAACTGGTGAGTGACTGGGTGATAGTGTTCTTTTGTGACCAAAGAGTTTCTGCCCAAGCCGACCAGAGAAGGGCGCCGGTTTAGCCATGGGACTGGCGTATACTGGCGGTGAAGGAGTGATGGTGGCGTGGTGATCGCTGGTGGATTGGAGGTGAATGTTCGGTGCAGCGCGTCGACAAGCTCCTGAAAGGGATCCGAGTTGCTCATGCTGGTGTTCTTCGGTTATGGTCCGGTCTTCTGTTACAATACAGAAGGGTCGGAGACACAGGAAGTACGGTAAAAGGTGTTTATTGAACAACCAGTTGATGCAACAGTGAAGCAGGTGAGTATAAGGTGAATCTTCAGGTGAATTTAGATGGCTGGTAACGTGGAGCAGAGAGGTCGCTGGAGAACACACACAAAGACAAAGGACACAGAGGGAGAACTGTAAACACGCTGGAGACAGGTAAGTAGTCGACTGGAGTCCTTAAGGTGAGCATGAGGGTAAGACTTGATGCTAACACGACCGGACAATGAGAGTATGTGTGTGTGAGTCCTTTATACTGCTGTTGATGACGGTGATGATGAGGTGCAGGTGTGTGTGATCAGTATTCGGGTGAGGGAGTGCGCTGTGATTGGGTGATGGTGGAGCCTGGCGTGTCTTTGACAGATGTGCGTCCAAAAAGCATTAACTTCCACGATGTAGTACAAAATGACATGACGTTCTACACAATGACATGGCGTAATATGCATTATAGCATAGGACGGAGCGTAGTATGTCATGGCATAGTGTAGAACATGTCGTATAAAGTGTTAACATATTGTCATGTATTTAAATATATTTGTAATTACACATTTTTTTAACGATGAAGTTGCAGTTTAGTACATTTAAAATGTACTAAACTTTAACTTTATCATAGCCTACTTGATTATAATGTTAACTCTAGTGTGTCATTTGACAACAATAACATTCTACAGTTAACATTATCAAGTAGGCAATGTTAGTCCAAATGCACCAAAATAAGTGTACTTTTTTAAAGCATGAAAAAATATTTTTAAAACATGATATAAAATGTGCTTTAAAGTAAAACGTATTTTGTCTGCAAGTACAGTTTTTTAAAAATATACTTTTGAGATTTTAAGCATTCTGAAAGTGTACATATACAATTATGTGCACTTATTTTTCACAAGGGCACAATCCCAAGTAAGTTTCAAACACAGTGCACGATATGATATCCTCTAAAAAAAGCTAACTCACTTTTATTAGAGGCTTGTTCTGTATGGGTAAAGTCTTCAGATATCTACTGAGGAATGCTGATAGCAACATGTCACAACATGCTTAACATTCTTCCTCATTAATATTAACTGACATAACTACAGGTGCTGGTCATATAATTAGAATATTATCAAAAAGTTGATTTATTTCACTTATTCCATTCAAAAAGTGAAACTTGTATATTATATTTATTCATTACACACAGACTGATATATTTCAAATGTTTATTTATTTTAATTTTGATGATTATAACTGACAACTAAGGAAAATCCCAAATTCAGTATCTCAGAAAATTAGAATATTGTGAAAAGGTTCAATATTGAAGACACCTGGTGCCACACTCTAATCAGCTAATTAACTCAAAACACCTGCAAAGGCCTTTAAATGGTCTCTCAGTCTAGTTCTGTAGGCTACACAATCATGGGGAAGACTGCTGACTTGACAGTTGTCCAAAAGACGACCATTGACACCTTGCACAAGGAGGGCAAGTGACAAAAGGTCATTGCAAAAGAGGCTGGCTGTTCACAGAGGTCTGTGTCCAAGCACATTAATACAGAGGCGAAGGGAAGGAAAAGATGTGGTAGAAAAAAGTGTACAAGCAATAGGGATAACCGCACCCTGGAGATGATTGTGAAACAAAACCCATTCAAAAATGTGGGGGAAATTCACAAAGAGTGGACTGCAGCTGGAGTCAGTGCTTCAAGAACCACTACGCACAGACGTATGCAAGACATGGGTTTCAGCTGTCGCATTCCTTGTGTCAAGTCACTCTTGAACAACAGACAGCTTCAGAAGTGTCTCGCCTGGGCTAAAGACAAAAAGGACTGGACTGCTGCTGAGTGGTCCAAAGTTATGTTCTCTGATGAAAGTAAATTTTGCATTTCCTTCGGAAATCAGGGACCCAGAGTCTGGAGGAAGAGAGGAGAGGCACACAATCCTTATTATTTGAGGTCCAGTGTAAGGTTTCCACAGTCAGTGGATGGTTTGGGGTGCCATGTCATCTGCTGGTGTTGGTCCACTGTGTTTTCTGAGGTCCAAGGTCAACACAGCCATATACCAGGAAGTTTTAGAGCACTTCATGCTTCCTGCTGCTGACCAACTTTATGGAGATGCAGATTTCATTTTCCAACAGGACTTGGCACCTGCACACAGTGCCAAAGCTACCAGTACCTGGTTTAAGGACCATGGTATCCCTGTTCTTAATTGGCCAGCAAACCCGCCTGACCTTAACCCCATAGAAAATCTATGGGGTATTGTGAAGAGGAAGATGCGATATGCCAGACCCAACAATGCAGAAGAGCTGAAGGCCACTATCAGAGCAACTTGGGCTCTCATAACACCTGAGCAGTGCCACAGACTGATCGACTCCATGCCACGCCGCATTGCTGCAGTAATTCAGGCAAAAGGAGCCCCAACTAAGTATTGAGTGCTGTACATGCTCATACTTTTCATGTTCATACTTTTCAAGATTTCTAAAAATCCTTTCTTTGTATTGGTCTTAAGTAATATTCTAATTTTCTGAGATACTGAATTTGGGGTTTTCCTTAGTTTGTCAGTTATAATCATCAAAATTAAAAGAAATAAACATTTGAAATATATCAATCTGTGTGTAATGAATGAATATAATATACGAGTTTAATTTTTTGAATGGAATTAGTGAAATAAATCAACTTTTTGATGATATTCTAATTATATGACCAGCACCTGTATATCAAAACTGCCTGCTAGTTTTCATGGTTCTATTCATTATGATTTGATGTTCTTCCAGTTGTGGGAGAATAAATGGGTTATTATTTAACTGATGTTCACTTTTAATTTTAGTAAAGTGCCTAAAATGTTTTCATGGACATTTTCCATCCTCTCTCTGGCTCTTTGGATGCTGTTGTGTACAATATTACAACATTATATTAAATTTGTAATATTTTTTAGAATATATATGGCTATTCATAATGTTTGTTAATAATATTATAATTATTATCTAATTGTATATTTAGTTGTTTATGCATTGTGGAGTTTATCTGTGAGTTATATTTAAGTACTTTTGATGCTTCATCATCGCCTTTGTGTTTGTGTTCCCTACAACCCGTGACAATAGGCTATTCCATCCTTCAAAATACAAATTATGCAAATTATTGAAAAAATGTATAATAAATATTATGAAATTGCATAACTGTCCTACATTCTAAATTTGATTGTAATTTAGGTTTTCTAATTTCAAAATTCTGATGCTTCAATAAAGACTTAAAAATGGTAAAAAAGTTATTTTGTGTGTATATGTCTACTCAGTGTATGAGTGCATATATGCCTGATATGTGGGAATGTGTCTGTTTGCATTCATACATTTTCTTTCCAATGGATCTTCTGTCTTTTCCTGCCCTCAGGGCACAGTAGTGTCACAATGGTGCTAATGACGTGTCATCGCAGCTGCGTTCCTCTCCCTTCACAGTCCGCAAACACCTGAGGCCGGCTCTTTGTTTGATGTGAAAACATCTGCCATTTATTTTGTCAGTTTGGGGAAATATTTCAAGGAGTTCGGCCAGTTTTCATACTTTAGAGGTATAGTGCTATACTGAGAAGAATTTTTGATACAAAGCCAAAATTGTGCCACAGAGATCCACCTGAAAGAGGAGCTATGATAGATTATGCACAGATCCTCGTGGATGAGGAACTGTTTTCACAGCTGCTGTTGCAATTTTAAAAGTAGTTTATTAGTTGAATTCTGTAATTTTATAATTATATTTTACTTTAAAGAATTTGTATGACACAATATCTCTAGAGTCTATAGCAACATGGTTGCTAAAACACTGTTAAGAGTGACTGGCATGAAAAGTGGCCAATTAACATGCTTGTTTGCTTCCTGCTGACCACTAAAAATGTAGAGAACTTAAGTCCAACAAAAGGTACAAAAGAGATCCTGTCTTGTACTGCTTTAAATGTTGAATGAATATCTTTGCAGAACCAAACTAGGCTATTTAATCAAATCTTTCTGTAGTTTATTTTAAAAAGAATTGATGATGTATTATAAGCTGGTTTTAATGTGAACATTTTTACATTGGTGGTGTAAATTGTCATATAATCTGCACTGTTTAATTCCAGTTTGCTCCTCTGAAAGATAATGTTTGTATCAAAGCTCCATAAAAGAAAACATTTAAAAAATGCCATACACATACAGCTACCATATTTGTTAAATACAATATTTAAATAATATAAGATTGCTCATATAAATGCTCACAGGACAAATAAACATGCGCAGTCACATTTGTGACAAGTGGGAGAGAACATAGTCTCGTTTTTCTGTCATTAACTGATTCACTTTATTAAATTAATTAATTAATTTGCAATTGTTTGCCATTTTCTGTTTCTGTGTAATATTTACCTAACAAATTTTGACTTTCCTTTTTGTAAAATTGGCCAAGAATAAAGCACATAGAGCACATGTTTTAATTTTTTTTTTTTTTTTTTTTTTCATTTTGTTTCAATTTTGTTTCATTATATTATCAGAGAAGTAAAATACATGACATGATCTCACTACTTTAGCATTAAATGAGTTAAGGCAGAGGGAAAGCATGATTCTGAAAATATCATATCCGACGCAATAACCCAAATGCAACGTAGCATGCTCTAATATCCTTTGTCTGTGTGTTTATTGTACCCAAATACACTGCCTCCGGGCTGGCCACGCCCGCTGTCGCGACTCCGCCCCCTCCGCTTGCGTTTCTACTGTTAACGGAACAGCAGTGTTTAATGTTTACCATCGTTCAGCTTGACTGAGCTATCTGATCCGGAGGCTTCATTTGATCGCCACACAATATATATACAGCGAAAGGCGTGGACGCACTGTGAAATAACCCAAGGTAATGTACTTAACCGTAAGGCTTTTCGTTGTCGTTCTCGAAAGCTTATTAATCGATTTATGTTATTAGGCTCCAAATGCGCAGAGATGTCGTGCATACAGTAAAAGGAAACTGAACCCGTTTTGTCCCATTTCTTTTCCTGTGATTCCAGCCTGTTATAAACTTGTAATTGCAACTGCGTAAGGCAGTGAGACATTAGGCACATATAGACATCTTATTCAGGACTCAGGAGGGGGTTATATGAAACACTTACCGTATGGACGGCTAATAAATACATTATATTATAGTGTCCATACATGCACGCATTAGAATGACAGTCTCATAGTCCGCTATATGTGTTGCATAACTTCTACGGTGCATTCTGCCAGACTAATCAACGCTGTCACGTGACTACAGTTATTTTTTTTTTTTTATTAACTACTATCAATTTTTATGATAATAGTAGTTATTTATTCATTTGATTACATAATAATTAGAAACTAAAAGCTATTCATTACTGGTATTTATTTATTACATACTGCAATAGTATGTATTTCAAGTAACTATACTACTAAACTAGTAATAGCCTAGTCATTGTTGTTAATATTATTATTATTTTAGTAACTTTTTCAACCACTTTGAATTGAATTTCTCTGAAACTCTGAAAACTCATAAAATGAAGTAGAAATGACAGAAATTGTAAGTTAAATCAATAGAATAGATGTTATGGGCTTATTTTGAAAACATTTTTAAAGTGCAGAGACAGCCATGTCGTAATGTCTTTAGCAAGAAAAGTTTTTGGGCTGTCATCTGATATTATGATATTATGCAACAGTTTTGGAAAGATTTGTTTGTTCCATCATTAACTTTTCAAGGGCTCAGATGCCAGTCCATTACAGATGTTATACTTGGCTCTCACTTATAATATATGAGATCACTGGGTGAAGTTTACCTAAATGTGACAGAAGTATAACCAGAGTGAAATGAATGACTTCCCCTTTCACAGTATGTCTCGAGAGCAGAAAGCAGTGGAGCGTGCCAGGAAGGCCTTCCTCACCGGCCGGAGCAAAGCACTGGAGTACCGCATTACCCAGCTAAAAAACCTGCTGCGTTTTGTCAAAGAACGACAGAAGGAAATCGCAGAGGGCCTCAAAAAGGATCTCAAAAGGGTTGGTGTCCTATTCACCTGTGTATTGTCCCATTCTAAACCCTGTTTGCTTAGGCGTATTGCAAATGGTCTGTGCTTTATATATCTGGTGACAGAGTGAGTTTGGAACTCCTTTGTATGAGACTCTGGGTCTGGAGAGTGAGATTAACCTGGCTGTGAGAAATCTGAAAGAATGGGCAGCTCCTCGACCCGTGAGCAAGAGCATGATGACCATCTCAGACCAGGTCTACATCCAGCCTGAGCCCCTGGGAGTAGTGCTGGTCATTGGGGCCTGGAATTACCCCTGGGCAGTCACCATCGGGCCCCTCGTAGGAGCTATAGCAGCAGGTAATCGAGGTCTATTGAATCTGAATCGATTCATTTAAAAACTGCAAAATATTATGACTAGAGCTTAACTGTTTTTTATGTAGCCTTTTATCAATGAATTGTAAGTGGCATATATCCAGAGGCCTTGTGTGGCCTTAAAGTCTGACGGCCGTTTTACACAACGAGCGCGAGCGGCACATCAGCTTCACATCATAAGTTGGTCATTTATAAACTTGATAGTCTTGAAAGTTTGTTAACATAGGGAGGTGTACAACATTCGCATGTAAACGGTAAACAACGAACAAAAGCTGAGGTAAGCTTTGTGTTTACATCTGCCGCGTGCGCGTTTACAAGACAGCAAACTTAGTCTATATAACTGTCTGTGTAATAACTAAAAGAATGTTTATATATTATATTTTTTGGCCAGTTTACTTTAGTTTTTATAATACACCATACTTTCACCCAAACTGAATAATTAAAAGTTTAAATCGGTAAATCTTCTATAAATATTTTTGATTCTTAATTTTTTTTTCGGTCATACTCCAATTCTTGTTAAAAAATACTAGACATGCTTATTCTGTGCATTTTGAGCACTTTTGGTGTGAAATCATATTTATTTTGTTAATCAAAAGTGTGCTTTCACTTTAATTGAGCATCAGCAGCGCAGAAACCCCTGCTTCATTGCTGCTCCTGCTCTCGGTGTGAATGCACTCATTAGTTAACATGCACACTGAAAAAATATGCGCTGCTCATGTGCCGCTCACACTTGAGACCTCTGGTTTGGCTTTTTTCTAATTGAATGCATTTTTAAATTCAAATTATATTATCAGCATAACAGCTATTTTGCTTTAAAGGTGCTATATGTAAGAATTTAATAACTTTTTTATTGGCAATGTGTGAACAGCTTGTAATAAAACTTAAAAAACGAACCCTCCCTGACTTCTTAGGTTGTCACACAGTCCACAGAGAGCCTCTCTTCCGTTCAATGACACATGAAATAATTGCTTATACAATGTTCAGGATAATGCCGAAGGAGCCATTCTGTACTGTAATGTCAATGTGTCATTCAGAAAAAAAGGGATTCATTTAAACTATAGTCTCATATAGCCAGATCTATATAATGTATAGTCTCAAATATACTTTATAATCAAAATCACAACAGTGTAATTTTAAATACTTAACCTGTCGACATGACATAACCGATAGATTTCATCCTAAAAGTGTAGTTACACACAAAAGTTAGATTGTGCGTACGCATAAAAGAACCTGCGCAAAAATCCCTTTATAAATCTCAGTCAGCGCAAGATTGTGCATACGTGCATCTCCACCCTGTCTCCTCCCTGAAATCACCATATATGGAGCTTACAATGCCTAGTTTTACTAGGCATAACCTCATCTGCATATCATTTTCATGCATATGCCCATCCACGTGACACCATGGTTAACACGTCAAAGGTACAAGACATTGGAAAATAATAGATACGAACTATACATGCCATTTGTGCCATACACATTACATTGCTAAAATCATCCAATATCCAAAATATCCATAAAAAACAAAATTGTATAAATACTTAGGCTGAAGTTTTTAGAATAGAGTTGATTCATTCATTTTCACTGGGTAAATAGTATTTTAATTGCATAAATTCAAAACTGCATAAATTCAAATCAAATCAAATTTATGCAGTTTTGCTGATAAGGTGAACATATCTTTTAGGATGTTTATAGGCTATTTTTAGTGGAAACATAGGCCTACTTATTTATTGCAGTTTAAATACAATTGTCTGACTCAGAGCATCACTGACAAAGTATTTTAAAAAGGAAATGTGCAAATCTTACCGTTTTCTTTAAGCTGAGTCCTTCAAATACAGTGGTATTTTTCATAATTGTTTGAAGATGCCTTCACATGACATCAACACTTCCGTGCAGCTGCGGTTGTACAGTAAGCTATTGTCATTGGACCTATTCAAACTGGACAATGGTCAGCAGTGTCTGCCATAATATCGAAGTAAGCATGCATCACTGATCATCGTTCTCGCTAAAATATTTTGTCATAACATGAGATCTGCAGTTTAGTTTAAAGAGGAGTTATTGTGCGCCTAGCACTCCTCGCTGTCATGAAAACAGCGTGTCACAAGAAAAATGATCAAAAGATTGATATCATTTTTAACTTCTGCGGTATGACTTTATGTAATTTCAGTGCTTATCACCATTATCAAAATGGAAAATCAAAATCATTACTTTTCTCAATCTAGTAAAAACGTTCGTAAGTATGGGTCAGAGTTTGCGTGCAGGTGCGCAAATTTTCCCATCAAGTTTGTTTTTATAAATCCCATCTTTTGCGTAGAAAGTGGCGTACGCCTCTTTCAGGGCATGTTTTGTGCGTACGCAAGGGGGTTATAAATGAGGCCCCAGATGCTTTCTTAAAGGGATAGTTCACCCAAAAATAAAAATTCTGTCATCATTTACTCACCCTCATGTCGTTCCAAACCCGTAAGACGTTTGTTCATCTTCGAAACACAAATAAAGAGATTAATAAGATATCAGATAATATTTTGTAAATAAAATGGTAGATTATGTTTTTTTCCGCAAACAAAACACTCGCGTCGCTTCATAAAATTGAGGTTAAACCACTGGAGTCACACTGATTACTTTAACAATGTCTTTAATACCTTTCAGCGGTTTGAAAGTGGTATTTGTGTAAGCTGTCAATGGAGGGACAGAAATCTCTCAGATTTCATTAAAAAGATCTTCATTTGTCTTCGGAAGATGAACGAAAGTCTTACGGGTTTGAAACGACATGAGGGTGAGTTATTGATGACAGAATTTTCATTTTTGGGTGAACTAACCCTTTACCTGCTGTTTTCTCACCGCTGTAATTTTTGTTGTGTGTTTATTTTGATATTAAGAGGAAAGCACACAGCACATATATACATATTCATCTAAACGTCACTCTCAGAAGCATTGGGCATCGGGACGTTCATTAAAATTATATTGCAGCAAAGGTATTCCCAACTTATTTTTACTTCTTAGCGAAGAATGGAAAAGAACTTAGCTGGTGAGTATTCTTGATGGCCACCAATAATAACAAGGATTTCTAAATTCTACTCATAGCCTCTTTAATAATAGCAGCACTAGCTGCATGAACTCCACAAAAATGTGCTGATGAGTGTGTTATTCATCAACATTAATTAAATTAGCTTATTTAATTAGTGATCTAAAAATAATCAAGAATTTTAAATATTTCTTAATTATTTACATCATAACTTTTTTAAAATTTCATAAGTGTTCTGTTTATTTCCAGGTTTAATTTAGATTTTTAATACCAGATGAGTCATTTGAACCCCAGTGTATGTGACTGTACATGATGCATTTGTCTGAACAATCGGTTTCACATATTCTTTTTAGTTTTTATAGTGTAGTGATGACAGGAAAAAACATTTTAGTAACATGGATAAAAAGCACATTTAAGGATTACCGTGTTACACTGCACTTTGTCCTACTTGTGTGACACTGCCCTGTGTTAACAGACCAAAGTACAATACTGTTCCTTTTTACTTAGTCACTATCAACAATGTCAGGAAAAAAAAAAAAAAAAAAAAAACAGGAATACTTTAGATTTTAAAACTATTTAAATTTATTCTTTCATTAATTTATTCATTTGATCATTGCCCCATTTTAAGAAGAAGGCATCTATTAAAATATGCATTTTATTTGCAAGTTTTTTGAAAAAGCTCACTATCATTATATACAGATAGCTTGCACTTTTATCCCTCTGTCTCTTATCTGTCTTATAGAATGTTGTCAACCTTTACAAAGTAAAAGGTCAGGTTTGCAAACATAAAGAAATTAGAGATACATTTAAAGTGTTTAATGTTGTGTTAAAAGTTACACCATTATTACAGAACTAGTGTGTTACCACTGATCTAAATAAATGTTATAACTTATATAGATCAGTGTGTGTTACTAGTAAGTTTAAATGTGGAGATATAAAATGCTTGTCAGTATTTAAGATAATGGATAAGAATATTGTCATATTACAATGAATACTATGTTGTTTGGCAGGTAATGCAGCTGTGATCAAGCCATCTGAAGTCAGTTCTCACACTTCCAAAGTAATGGAGGATCTCTTACCATTGTACTTGGACAAAGTAAGATTTCTTGTGTCATAAATTTCTGAATAAACACAAATTCGTTTATAAATAAACTAAATAAAAAGGATTATTAGTTTGGGTAACCCAAACTATACACAGTGTAAAACCGAACAGTGAAATTAATTAAATAAAATTAGTTTGTTTCACTCAAACAATATTGAAAGTTCATTGTACTTAATAGAAAAAAGTTGCATGAACTCAACATTTGATTCTAGTAAGCTGAACTTAACTATGATTGAGTTGCAGCAGATTTCTAATTCCCAGCATGCTTTGCATCAGAGCATTTCTGTGTTTTGCACAAAATTAACATATGGAGACATAAATTAGTGTTTAATGTTGTGTTATATTGGGATTTACAGGGGGTTCTGTTATGTTAGTTTTGTAGGGTTACCATTGTGGTGAAGAGCAGAGACTGTGGTTAGGTTGAGGATGGGCTTCAAATCTTTTAAGACCACATATACTATATGTTGTTTGATTATATTATATAATGACAGTCTCTTTGATAGATATAATAGTATGTGTTATGTGTTATCTAACATTTAAAGATGCAATGTGTAAAATGTGGGAGGATCTATTGACAGAAATGCAATATAATATTCATAACTATGTTTTCAGTGGTGTATTAAACCTTACATAATGAACTGTTATGTTTTTATTACCTTAGAATGAGCCATTTATATCTACATACGCCGCGGTCCCCCCTCCATGTCAAGTTGTTATTGTGCACCGGCATGTTTCTACAGTAACCCTAAACAGACAAACACTCTACAGAGCGCGTTTCATCACTATATTGTTGTTCTTCTAAATCGTACGTGTTTTTAGAGGCAGCTTGCATCGTCACTATGTTGAATACGCATGAAGAAGTAGTAGTAGTAGTAGTCTGGTTTATTTGAAGCAGAGACCGTTCTTTGTTAGAAGTAAGAAGAAACCTCATTGCTTGACTGGCTAACGTACTCTCTGCTGTCTCAGACAACGACATCTTTGACTTGTGTCGGCCAGACGGCCACTGTAGCTTCTCAAATCACACGAAAGGGAGGTGTGAGCTGCTATTGATTGCCGTTCACAACCTCACTGCTAGATTCCAGTTAAAATGTACACACTGCACCTTTAACCAAGATCTAAATGTGATGTTTATGTAAATGAAATGTATGTAATTAACATTATGATGAGTGTGACGAGGTTGAGAACTGTGTGAGCGAAGGGATGCTGGTGACGTGATTGTTAATTAGAGACACTGGCCTTGCTCCGCTTCCATGGCTCTCGGCCCTGCCCCACTTGTCATAAGAATTTTAAGTTCTACTAACTTAAAAAAATGAGTTAGTTTACTTAAATCAGAGGTATTCAAACGCGGTCCTAGAGGGTCGTTGTCCTGCAGAGTTTAGCTCCAACCACCTCCTACACACCTGCTTGAAGGTTTCTTGCATGCCTAGTGAGACCTTGATTAGCTGGTTCAGGTGTGTTTAATTGTGGTTGGAGCTAAACTTTGCAGGACAGCGGCCCTCCAGGACAGAGTTAGGAGACCTCTGACTTAAATGTTTTGAGGTAATACGTTTCCTCAAATGTTTTGAGTATTCTGAACTTGAGTTTTACAGTGCATTTTAATTAGTATACAGTGTAATCATTTATTCATATTGATGGTGCTGATCTCAGGAGTTGTACCCTGTTGTCACGGGTGGGGTGACAGAAACCCAGGAGCTGCTCAAGCAGCGGTTTGATCACATCTTCTACACTGGAAATGGCACAGTGGGTAAAATCATCATGGAGGCTGCTGCAAAACACTTAACCCCTACCACTCTGGAGCTGGGCGGAAAGAGCCCGTGCTACATCGACAAGAACTGTGACCTCGCCGTTGCCTGCCGGTCAGTCTATTCACAATAGAGTGCAACAGTCTGGCTCCAGAAGTAAAAACTCCATTCAGTTTCTTCATAGGGAAATTGATTTTTAACAACAACTTATAAACCTTTAAAGACAGTTTTACTGTGAGCTACAAGGTTGTTAATCAATAATATTTGCTTCTTTTTAAGCTGTTAGCTCACATTATTTCAACGTAGTTTTAAAATAATCTTGTTTAACAGTGGAACTACATTATCCATGATGCTGTACAGAAAATTCCACCAATCAGAGAATCGAAACAAGCAGATCACGCCAAAAGATCTCGTTAACTCCACCCACTCCCACGATGCGTCGCAAATGACGTAATCAAGTCGGTCTCCCTATGCTCTCAGAATACTTAAATATTTGGATATTTATGCATATTTTGCAATAAACTTAACATATATTATAACATATATTGTTATTGTATTTTTGTCTAATTTTCAAATACTTTTTGCTTCAAATTAAAGTTTGTAATGTTATGATTCACCTCGTAGCTGATTGGCTTGGTTCATGGCTAATAGCGTTTTAACAAAGACTTTTTTGAAATCCCTATGGGAGAAATGAATGGAAAAAATACTTCCGAAACCAGCACTGCTGAAAAAGTGGGCAGGCACTAATGCACTTTCGTTTGCACACAATGAATCTGTGAAATGATTCTGAATACATGTTCTCTGTGACATTATAGGCGTATTGCATGGGGAAAGTACTCAAACTGTGGTCAGACCTGCATTGCTCCGGACTACATACTGTGTGACCCCAGTATGCAAGATAGAGTGATTGAAGAGATCAAGAAGAATATTAAAGTAAGTAGGTTATTTGTGAATGATAGTTTGTATAATGTTAATATTGATACATTTTATCATTTCAAGTTGCAAATGTAAATGCATTTTGAACTAACATTAACTAACAATAGGGTACCTCAGGAATGATGTGTTTTTGTATGCAAAACGTCTCGGTTACAAAGGTAACCCTCGTTCCCTGAAGGAGGGAACGGAGACGTACGTCGGACAGACCGACGAATAGGAATCTCGCCAGAGAGGCCAATCTACTTCGAGTGTAACTAAACGAGCCAATGCACATTGGCATGCAATCATCTGCATCAGCTGCTCGCCTCGCAGCGCGGGTATATAATGAGCAGCAGGTGCGTTGCATCTTCAGGTTTTCGCTGAGGAGCCGAACCAAGCAGGCGGCAGCACAGCAGGACAACAACTGTGGCGACGGGACGTACGTCTCCGTTCCCTCCTTCAGGGAACGAGGGTTACCTTTGTAACCGAGACGTTCCCATTCAGTCGGTCACGTTCGACGTACGTCGGACAGACCGACGAATAGGAATCCCTACCAAAGCGCCACAGGAGCTGCCCTCCTCCAGCGCTCTGTTGTAAGCCACCTGAACCCCCTTGCCTGCGGACGGTGGGACAGGGCTAACACACAGAGAGGGTCGATCACTGTTGTTCCCAAACCCATTCAGTGAGACTATTGGATAACGCTGGGAAAGCGTAACCTTTCGTTGAAAGGAACGCTGCGGAAGCCACATCCTTCCCCGAAGGAGTTATGTGGAGAAGTACATATGGACTAACCCTGTAGGGCTGTGCTACATATGGAAGAACTGGGGTGACTCCAACTCGGTAGAGATGGGTTCTCCCAGAGGGAAAGACACGGGCTTCGTTTAGGAGCAACCGTGGAGAAGCCATATGGGATCCCCGTAGGGTCACACATATGGAACCCAGCCTAAATCCGGTTCTCAAGGATTCAACGGAGTATAGGCCTGGCGCCGGACGCTCCGCCACGTCGGCTGCCGAAGGGTAACCGGAGGACTCAACAGGGTCTGCCCGTAGGGACTCTCTGGAGCAAAAAAGCGCACGCAGCGCAGCAAGCCGACACTAAGCCGGGGCCTCTCCGTGCCTCTGACCTGAGGCGAGAACACGGGAGGAGACCGGCTCGACACGAAGGCTATAGTATCTAGCGAACGTGTTAGGTGTCGCCCAGCCCGCAGCTCTACAAATGTCTGTTAGCGAGGCGCCACGAGCCAGCGCCCAGGAAGATGCTACACCTCTCGTGGAGTGAGCATGCAACCTGAGCGGGCAGGGCACGCCCTGAGCTTGGTAAGCCAGGGTGATGGCATCCACTATCCAGTGGGCCATCCTCTGCTTGGAGACAGCCTTTCCCTTCTGCTGGCCTCCGTAACAGACAAAGAGCTGGTCTGAGGTCCTGAAGCTTCGAGTTCTGTCTATGTACAGTCGCAAGGCGCGGACTGGACAGAGCAAAGCCAGGGCTGGGTCTGCCTCCTCCGAGGGCAGCGCTTGCAGGCTCACCACCTGGTCCCTGAAGGGAGTGGTAGGAACCTTGGGCACATAGCCAGGCCGGGGTCTCAGTACCACGTGGCTGTCACCCGGCCCGAACTCTAGGCACGATTCGTCGACCGAAAATGACTGCAGGTCCCCTACCCTCTTGATAGAGGCCAATGCAACCAGCAGCAAAGTCTTCATAGACAGAATCTTTAAATCTGCCGACTGCAAAGGCTCAAAGGGAGCAATCTGGAGTGCTCTTAGCACCAGAGCGAGGTCCCAAGAGGGTATGGAGGGGGGACGAGGAGGATTTAACCGTCTCGCCCCCCTAAGGAACCTGACGACCAGGTCGTGCTGACCAACAGATTTGCCATCTATGTGGTCGTGGTAAGCGGAGATAGCAGCAGAATGGACTTTGAGGGTGGAGGGGACAGCCTACGCTCCAACCCTTGCTGCAAGAAGGAAAGCACGACACCGATCGAGCATCTTCGGGGGTCTTCTCGGCGAGAAGAGCACCACTCGACGAACAGGTTCCACTTCGAGGCATAGGCACGTCTCGTAGACAATGCACGAGCCGAAGTGATGGTGTTAAGTACCTCGGGGGGTAAGTCACCTAGAACCTCCGCGTCCCGTCCAGGGACCAGACATGGAGTTTCCAGAGGTCTGGACGCGGGTGCCAAAGAGTGCCCCGTCTCTGAGAAAGAAGGTCCTTCCTCAGAGGAATGGGCCAGGGAGGGGCTGTCGCGAGGAGTGAGAGTTCTGGGAACCAGGTCCGGTTGGGCCAGTAGGGCGCAACTAACAAGACCTGCTCCTCGTCCTCCCTGACTTTGCACAGGGTCTGTGCAAGTAGGCTCACTGGGGGAAACGCATATTTGCGCAGGCCCCGGGGCCAGCTGTGTGCCAGTGCATCTGTCCCGAGTGTTCCCCCGGTCAGAGAGTAAAACAACTGGCAGTGGGAGGTTTCTGGTGAGGCAAACAGGTCTACCTGAGCCTCTCCGAACTCTCTCCAGATCAGCTGAACCACCTGGGGGTGGAGTCGCCACTCTCCTGGCAGCGCAGCTCGTGATAGCTCGTCGGCCACACGGTTGAGCACACCGGGAACATGAATGGCGCGAAGCGACCTCAGATGCTTCCGACTCCACAGGAGGAGATGGCGGGCGAGTTGCGACATGCGACGGGAGCGTAGACCACCTTGATGGTTGATGTACGCAACGGTCGCAGTGTTGTCCGTACGGACCAGTACATGCTTGCCCCGTAGCAGGCCTTTGAGGCGGCCCAGAGCAAGACGTACTGCCAGCAACTCGAGGCAGTTGATGTGCCAATGCAGATGGGGTCCCGTCCAAACCCCTGACACTGCATGCCCGTTGTACGTGGCACCCCAGCCGGTGGCAGAAGCATCTGTGAACACCACAGCATGCCGGGACACCTGTTCTAGGGGCACTCCTGCCCGGAGAAACAAGGGGTCCGACCACGGACTGAAGGTTCGGCGGCACTCCTGAGTGATTGGCACCCGGAACGTGCCGCGTTGCCACGCCCATCTCGGGACTCGGCCGTGAAGCCAGTGCTGAAGCGGTCTCATATGAAGCAGACCGAGCGGTGTTACAGCCGCAGCAGCCGCCATATGCCCCAGGAGCCTCTGAAAGAACTTCAGTGGGACCGCTGTCCTGCCATTGAATGTATTCAGGCAGTTCAACACCGACCGAGCACGTTCCTCTGTGAGGCGTGCTATCTGCTCGACCGAATCCAACTCCATACCGAGAAAAGAGATCCTCTGCACCGGGGCGAGTTTGCTCTTTTCCCAGTTGACCTGAAGCCCCAACTGGCTGAGGTGTCTGAGCACCAAATCCCTGTGTTCGCACAACTGATCCCGGGACTGTGCTAGAATGAGCCAGTCGTCGAGATAGTTGAGGATGCGAACACCCTGTTCTCTCATGGGAACAAGGGCTCCCTCCACGACTTTGGTGAAGACGCGGGGAGACAGGGCCAGCCCGAAGGGTAGGACTCTGTACTGATATGCCTGACCTTCGAACGCGAACCGCAGGAAAGGCCTGTGCCGCGGAAGGATCGAGACATGAAAGTACGCGTCCTTCAGGTCGATCGCTGCAAACCAATCCCGGGGACGGATGCATTCGAAAATGCGTTTCTGCGTGAGCATCTTGAACGGTAGCTTGTGAAGGCTCCGATTCAAGACTCGCAGATCCAGGATCGGTCGTAACCCGCCGCTTTTCTTGGGTACAATGAAGTAGGGACTGTAGAACCCTGACCTCATATCGGCTGGAGGGACCGGCTCTATCGCATCCTTCGCCAGTAGGACTGCGATCTCCGCACGCAAGACAGGGGCATCGACATCTTTCACTACAGTGAAGTGGACGCCCCTGAACCTGGGGGGACGCCGGGCGAACTGAATCGCGTAGCCGAGCCTGATGGTCCGAATGAGCCAGCGGGACGGACTGGGGAGCGCTAACCAGGCTCCCAGAGACCGCACCAGCGGGACCAGAGGAACCACAGGCGCACCCGCAGCGGGGCAGCGAGGTGGAACGCAGGGACGCGGCCCGGGAGGCTCTCTCTGCGAGGCGGCCCGAAGCGGCGTCACAGTGTGCTGTGCAACACTTACCTGCTTCCACGGGTGGACAGAGGGAGCAGTCGAGGCTTTGACTGCCTGCTGCTCGCTGCTGTCCGCTGGCGACAGAAGAGGGGGATGAGAGTGGTGAGGTTCTTGCCCTCCCACTGCTCTCCGAGCCCTCTTCGGACCCGGAGATAGAGGAAACTGCTCTTTTATTGAGAATTTGGGTACCGCTGGCTGCTGGGCCAGCGGCGGAACAAAAACAGAAGGAAACAAAAGATTCTCCACCCGGCCCTCCTCCGGGGGAAGGAGCGGTGCGGTCACCACCTCCTGTAGAGCAGTCCCCTCCATCTCCGGGTCGCCCGTCCTAGGGCCGCTTGGACTTGGCCTTGCCACCCTTCTTCTTGGGGGGTGGCGGGACGGGCTGGGCGCTCCGACCGCGACCGGCTCCACGGCGCCGCTTAGCTGGAGGCTGCTGCTGCTGGGGCGCGGGAGCGGGGGCGGCCGCAGGGGGGCGCCCTCGGCGACGGGCAGTCTGAGGTGCTGCGGGCGGTGGTGGAGCAGCAGCTGACCGCCTCGGCAGGATGTGACTGATGGCCTCAGACTGCTTTTGTACAGTCGAGAACTGTTGGGCAAAGTTCTCGACCGCGTCGCCGAACAGGCCGGTCTGGGACACGGGGGAATTAAGAAACCTGACCTTGTCGGTATCCCTCATGTCCGCGAGACACAGCCAGAGATGGCGCTCCTGGACCACAAGTGTGGACATCGCACGACCCACTGACCGCGCCGTAACCTTCGTCGCACGAAGCGCGAGGTCCGTCGCGGCACGAAGTTCCTGAAGAACTTGTGGGTCATGACCACCCTCGTGCAGATCCCTCAGTGCCTTGGCCTGATGGACCTGCAACAACGCCATAGCGTGTAGGGCAGAGGCAGCTTCCCCACAGGCCTGGTAAGCCTTGCCGGTAAGATCCGACGAGTGCTTACAGGCCCGGGAAGGGAGAGACGGCTCCCCCGCCAGGTGGAGTTAGGGCACAGTTGCATAGCAACGGCCCGTTCCACAGGGGGTATGCGCGTATAACCCTTCGCTGCCCCGCCGTCAAGGGTGGTGAGGGAGGAGGACCCACCGACACGGTTTCGGGCAGTAAAAGGTGCCGTCCACGTGCCAGTGAGCTCTTCATGCACCTCCGGGAAGAAAGGCACTGGGGTGGGGGGCTGAGAACCAGCCCTTGCCACCCCGAGATACCAATCGTCCAACCTCGAGGGTTCGGGACACGGTGGAGGATTCCACACGAGCCCGACCCTGTTGGCGGCCCGGGAAAGCATAGCCATCATTTCCGGGTCTGAATCGGGCACAGTTGTCACTCCCGAGGGAGGCAGCTGCGCCGAATCGTCATCCCCAGAAGCGTCAGGCTCACCCTCCGATGCAGCGATCGACATCCGGTCGTCTTGGGGAGCTCCGAAGGATACGGATGGTACACACCTCTGGGGTGGTCCACCGCGCTCCCCCGGCAGCTCTACTGGCTGCGGAGTGCAGGAGGGATGAGGGTTCCTAGGGGGTTGGTTCCCCGAAGGAAACGCGCTCACCGTGATCCTCAGGTCACCAGTGCCGCCGCCCGCAGCAACCCTCTGAGGAGGATTGGAACGAGGCAGCGGCACTGGGACTCCGCCCCTTTGCAGGAACTGGAGTCTAGACCGCAACTCCGAGACGGTCATCTTCCCACAATGGGTACATGACTCGTCCACAAACGCCGCCTCAGCGTGCCTTAAGCCCAAGCACGCGATACAGCGTTGGTGACCATCCCGAGGCGCCAGGCAACGACCGCATCCAGCAGCACACAAGTAGAACGACATCTTTAAAAAGACGCGAACTACTCGTGTAAGCTCTTTCAGGGACTAACTCTCTCAGTGCCGAAGCACGCAGGGGAAAGCCGCTGCAGCACAGACAGGGAATGTGCAGCCTGTCGTGTGCACTCTCTTTGCAGACGCTGCTCTTACCAGCTGTAAGAACAGCCTTTTAGCGCTCTTAAAGCGCACCGTCACCAGCCGTGAAAACGGCCTTCACGCTGATACACAGCTTTTTTTGCTCAAATAAAAAAGGCAAAAACGAAAGCAAAGAAGAAAAAATCGGCCCCGCTGCTGTGCTGTTCCTCCTGCACCGGACGAGAAGAGCAGTCAGAGAGAGAGCTGGCTCGTTGAAGTCCGTCTTCAAACACTCGCTCGTAGAAACCACCGTGTTTGCTCAGTAGTTCGGCTCCGAAGCGAAAAGCTGAAGATGCAACGCACCTGCTGCTCATTATATACCCGCGCTGCGAGGCGAGCAGCTGATGCAGATGATTGCATGCCAATGTGCATTGGCTCGTTTAGTTACACTCGAAGTAGATTGGCCTCTCTGGCGAGATTCCTATTCGTCGGTCTGTCCGACGTACGTCGAACGTGACCGACTGAATGGGAACCCGGAAGTAAGTTAGCATTTTAGGACTTCCGGTTCCATCGCCCTAAAGTCTATGGGTTTTTTTAATGGGTTTTTATATAATAAGGTCTGTGGTTAACAAAGCCTCTAAATATTTTTACATTTTGATCTATGACATAAAACACACCAGTTATAACCCGCTTGTGATTTTTTTAAACCTTTATTGTCTTAAAAACGGCGGTTGCTAACAAGTTGCTAAAAGGGACTACTTCCTTTGGCGGGGACTTTAGACGTTATCATGACAAACGGGACATTTGAACAGCATTTCTCATGAAAAGGTGGATAATTATTCATACACAGCTCAGATCATAATCAGCGAGCATGTTTTTAAATAAAGTTGTTTTCTAAATAAATTTTGAGGAAGCTTGGTGGTGGTGACGTTGATCTGGCCATGGTGTGCTGTTGTCCGTTTATAGCCTACTGTTAGCTTTTTATATCTGACGACTTTATTTAGGCTTCAAAATGTATAAATGTTGTGTTAACTTGTAAAGATTATTTTGATAGACAAAACGTCTAAGTGTCATAACCCTTTGTTAAACACAGAGCTTATTTTTTGTGATTTTCCAAAAGTCTATGGGAAAAATTGATAGGCTTTCGATCGAGGGAACCCGCGCGCTGCTAACTTCCTGGTTGGCCTACAAAAACACGTCATCCCTGAGGTACTCTATAGCATATTTTTAAATTAACATTAAATATGGTAAAAAGTATTTTATTAAGATAAATAAATGATTGTTCAAAGTTAGTTCATGACACCTTATGTATCAACTATCATTAAAATATAGAATATTATTGTAAAGTGTTACCATGAATTTTATTGATTCAGAAGGCTAATAATGGAAAGTTTGAGGTATGGACTACTAGTATATAAACATGTATTATGTTAGGGGGAAAAAAACACTACCAGAATAGAATAATTAACTAAATTCATTGATTTGCTTCTGCTATCAATGTTCATATTTTTATTTAGACTTCACTATTTAACATTCTACAAATATAAAATGTCAAATAAAATACAAAATGCATACTTTCATTTGTGATGACCAGGATTTCTATACCGAAGACCCCAAAAAATGTATGGATTATGGACGTATCATCAATCAGCGCCACTTCAAGAGGCTGATGGCATTGTTGGAAGGCAGCACCATTGCTGTGGGGGGTGAAAATGACGAGTCGGAGTGCTACATTGGTATACTTCAGCTGCACTGCTAATGCTATAAGTCACAACAAGCATTTTCAGAAGATAATGACACGATTTATTGTTATCACAGTGTACACACATTCATAACTCTTCGTTATCCACTTTATTTTTAATGGCTTCCTTTGTCATCCACTTCCATTTATTTTAGCCTGTCCGCTATGCTGCTAATATTGCAAACTAGTATTTGCTAGTATTTACGTTTACTGCACTTTGTGATTCTTCTATTTATTTACCTGCAGCGGCTAATGAATCAGAAGTCTCACACATTCAAAGAAAATTGCTCACTTCCATGTTGCAGAATAAGGTGGATATTCAACATGCATCTCTTCACAGCTCCAACAGTTTTAAGGGACGTGAAGCCGGATGCCAAGGTGATGCAGGAGGAGATCTTCGGGCCTCTGTTGCCCGTCCTGACAGTGAGCGGTGCAGATGAAGCCATCAAATTCATCAACCAGAGAGAGAAACCCCTTGCCTTGTACATCTTCTCTTCAGACAGCAAGGTTTAATCTGATAATTCATTCATGATACAAAGAAAAATTATGTTTTACTTAAGAATTTTGAACAGATCTGTCCTTTCATTACAGCTGATCAAGCATATGATTGCGGAGACCT